>NC_135662.1:37004613-37376591 GCF_964188315.1 Podarcis muralis
TCGGTAAGAATCTGTGTTCACTGAAGGTAATGCATAAATGGTAATATTAGTAGAAATAGTAAATATTAATAATAATTATTAGTTCACTGTATTTCTGACATTCAGAGGTGAATGTTCTGACTTACCGTATTTTTCGCCCTATAGGATGCACCGGCCCATAGGACGCACCCAGATTTTTTTTGGGGGGGGGGAATAAAGGGTGAAAAAAAGTATTTTCCCCCCCCCAGGCGCGGGGCTGGGGCGGGGGAAGCCCGAGCTTCCCCCGACCCCAGCCCCCAGAATGGGAGCCAGAGCGATGCCGAAGCTGCGTGCAGCTTCGGCATCGCTCTGGGACCCGTTCTGGGGGCTGGGGTTGAGCGAGCTTCCCCCGACCCCAGCCCCCAGAACAGTCTGCCACCCGCAAGCCTTGCAAGCCCGGCGGGACCTCCCGCCAGGCGCGCAAGGCTTGCTGACATCTGCCTGAAGCACAGGGCGTGCTCCGCAGCGCACCCTGTGCTTCAGGCTGCAGGCTGCTGCCCGCAAGCCTTGGGAGCCCGGCGGTCACTCCTGCCGGCCCCCAAGGCTTGTGGATAGCTTCCTGAAGTCTGGAGAGCGAGAGGGGTCGGTGCGCACCAACGCCTCTCGCTCTCCAGGCTTCAGCGAAAGCCTGTATTCGCCCCACAGGACACACACAAATTTCCCCTTCATTTTTGGAGGGGGGAAAGTGCGTCCTATAGGGCGAAAAATACAGTATATAGCCAAAATGGCAATATAGTGGTACCTAGGGTTAAGAACTTAATTCATTCTGGAGGTTAGTTCTTAACCTGAAACTGTTCTTAACCTGAAGTACCACTTTAGCTAATGGGGCCTGCTGCGGCCACCGCACCGGTGTGGAGATGAGTGAGTTCCTCAGGTGATAATCTTACCACTTTTTAATTAGCATCTCAAAATGGCCACACAAATTATTTCTTAGGGCAGCTAGTTCTGTTCTGACTTGATCTTTCTGACAGTTGAAAGAAGAAGGTGCAGAGACATGGTGAACTTTGCCCTCTTTGCCTTTGCAAGTCAACATGTCATACCCAATCTCATTGGATGGGATCCAGACCAAGCTGGTTACACATTAGTCCCCTTGAGATCAATAGGACTTCATTTAGTCATGACTAATCTGTCCCAGAAATTTATGCAGGACTAAATGTGTGGTTAAATGTGGTCAGGATCTGATTTGTTTAATTTAGGTCAGCCCAAGAGAGGTTCTTTCATTATGACCACCATATAGTAATTGCTGGAAATACTTCGCTGTGGCAGGTTATATGGCCATATACCAGTGCCAGCCACTGCCAGGAATCTGTGGCATGAAAACTGTAGGTCAGCCCAAGTGACTCTTGCCACTCCACAGAGCCCCTCCCATGCAGGAAAGGAGCTTCTACAAGATGACAGTAACATAAAAGTGGAGTTTGAGTAAACCAAACTAATCCTGTAATTGCATATTATTATTCTTACTGCATTTATTCGTCATTTACAATATAAAATGTCTCAAGGCGAACTACAAAAGCATACATAATACAGAATGTAATATACATCAAAAATATATGAGAACATTATGTTCATCCTAATGTAATAAAAGATTCTCAAAATATAGTAGCTTTGATCAACCACATTAAAAAAAAACAATTATTCACTCTCCATTCATTTTTTAGGTTTATTTTTTAATTGGATCATGGTGTTTTTGTCATGTGGGTAGTGTTGAGCATGGTTTTTCACATTTCAACTGCTATCTTGCTTGCTTAGTTAACAAACAAGCAAAAGTTTGCAAGGTAAAAAAGATAAAGAGAATAGGGAAGTTTGCTGCTGCTGTGTAAATATTGCAGGTTATGATGTTTTAATTTATAGCCCAACAAGCCTAGTTGCTGATTTGCCACTCTTCCTTCTTTTTCAGGTGTATAAAAAGAAAACTGAAGCTGCTAAGAAGGAATATCTGAAGCAGTTAGCTGCATACAGAGCAAGCCTTGTATCCAAGGTAACATGTTTTTAATATTTAATATTGAAAGTCACCCTGATAAGTTGTGTTTTAATGGCCGGGTGTAAACCTTAATAAATAGATAGATAGATAGATAGATAGATAGATAGATAGATAGGCATTGGATGGATTATAGGTGTTCCAGCCATATATTTTTTATTGTACAGCTGTGTAATATGTAAAAAATAATTATTGCTTCTCTAAGCTTTTAAGTTAATTCTGGGAATTGCTGCTTAATACAAACAGCTGTTTGTTTATGCTAGATGGCAAACCTTATCCCCCTTTCATTTCCATAGCTTAGAGACATGAGCAGGACCGCAAATGAAAGATAAAATTGACTATTGATAAATCTTACGTCTGCCAATGGAAAGTTGGACCGCAACCAGTAACTGGCTGTTTTGATTTCCACTAGTTTGTGTGTACTTGTACAACATGATCACCACCTTGTAGGTGACAAATGGACTAGTTGTACATGGCATGGGCTTGGATTAGTGCCTTGTATTAATGGAAAAGCCACTTTTGAAAAGGCAAGGTAGCTTCTCCACCCTTCAGTTTCTGCCAATACCTTCCTCCTGCTGCAGCCCTCCGCGCCTTTTCCAATGCTGTTCCAAAGGGTTCCTTGACCTTCAGGAGTCGGGGTGCAGAGGGTATATAGAGGAGGATTGGTGTACAAGAGAAGCTGTGTTTCCAGTTTGCATCCAATCCATTTTTCTCCTCTCTCTCTCTTTTTTTCTCCCCCCCCCCCCACCCCATAAATGTACCCATATATTATCTTTTATCTATGTAACCCATTGTAAGCATCCGTATGCTGGTGCAGCAAGTCTTAACAACATATTTGAAAGTCCTATATATTCAACTACAGTGGCTTGAAATGAGAAGTGTTTTCATGCTGATGAGTCTAAAATTTGATATTTCAATACTCTAGATTTATTTTATTTTATTTTATTTGTTAGGATTACCAGTTGCCAAAAGGTGACCACTGTTCACTTGGAATTGATGATACAAATGTACATTAGTCTCCATTAAATATATTACAATGTTTGCTAGAGCTTTTCTCAAAGCCTATTCCCCACTCCTGTCTTAGAATTATTGAAATTAATGGGGCTACAGTCAAGCTGTTTGATGTGTGTGGAAATAAATATATAAAGTAAAAAATCACATTACAAAGCTTTTTTTCTAATGCTATTCAGATTATGATATTATTTATAATACTGACTAAGCTTTTGCGTTGCCCTTAGTTGCAACTTTTACTACTTTTGCTAGTAGTTTGTATAGCAAATTGTATAGCCTTATTTAAAATGCTGTGAATTGCAATTTTGAATTTAAAAAAACAAGCACTTTTATTGCTTAACATGGCACTTTTGTGTTCAAGCTGATAGTAGATATGTTAGTTTACCTGTTGAGTCGATATTTGTAAAGTATTTTATGGAGGCAGCTCTAGAAGCTTAGGATATAAAACATGCCTTATTTTATTTCAAAAGATATAATGTGCTATTTAGATCAGACTGGGGTCCCTTCTACAGTACACGCAATCAAATATAGTATCTAACATGTAACATTCATTTCATGAACGATTTAGGAATTACGCCTCCTCCTTTGGAGAACAGCTACATTTGTTAGGGGGCTACTTTGGGACTCAGGTGCAGGATGTTGAGTCCACACTCCAACTGGCATCAAGTCTCTTTTAAAAATATTATAATCTGTTTATTCAAATATTTACATAAGTGACTACATATATTATTATGAATAAAAGAAAATAGATATATGAGATGATCCAAGATATAAACAGGTAAAAATATAAATCAACCAGTGTTTATAAAAGCATGTATGTAGATAATTTCATTCCTTGTAAAACCCTATCGTTATT
Organism: Podarcis muralis; assembly: GCF_964188315.1. Classification (NCBI taxonomy): domain Eukaryota; kingdom Metazoa; phylum Chordata; class Lepidosauria; order Squamata; family Lacertidae; genus Podarcis; species Podarcis muralis. The sequence goes on from NC_135662.1 coordinate 37,008,477, forward strand.
CAAATCTGCAGACACATAAAAATCCCCATTGAAACCTGAATAAAGGGTATTATCATAACAGTATTTAGATAGCTAAAAATATAAACAAATATTACTATATGTCCTCTAAAGAATATGAATTAAGTCTTGCACTTTATTATTATGATTGCCCTTTTGCCAGAGCTGCCTCCCTGTCCATGTCTACAAGTCTGATATCCCAGGACTTGGCACAGATATTTTAAACACTTTACAAATTAGACTGTATTTGAAAGACAGAGAACAAATAAACCAGACAGGTCTTTCTTTCCAAATTTAGTAACAAGTTTCACTTTCCGACCCACTGATGTCTTTCCCCTTAAGCTGGTAAAACATTTCAGCTTTCAAACAAACGTCCTCACACCATCACTGCACTTCCAATGCCTGGGTCCCAGCATCCTTAATCTGTCACTTCCCAGCTAGTCTGGATTCTTAGCCCCATCTCCTCTCTACCATCACCACTCCCTGCTTTTTCTCCAGCCCTGCATTGCTGGCTGCAGCCTAAAGAGGCAGGGGTCTAGGATCATAGAATTGTTGCATTAGAAGGGACCCCAGGGGTCATCTCGTCCAACTTCCTGCAGTGCACACAGAGAACAATTAACCTCCAACCCAACCAGGCAGGCTGGTAATTCTCTATATCTTGCCCAAGCTTTCTCAACCTCGGCCCTCCAGATGTTTTCGGCCTACAACTCCCATGATCCCTAGCTAGCAGGACCAGTGGTCAGGGATGATGGGAACTGTAGTCTCAAAACATCTGGAGGGCTGAGGTTGAGGAATCCTGCTCTAGCCCCTGAGACTCTGCCCAGGCCACGCCTCTGCCAAGCCGCACTCTTCACTGAACCTCACCTGTTCTGAGGTTCTGAGTTCTGAGGCTGAAAAAGGTTCCCCACCCTAGTGGGGTACATAACACTGGAACAGTGAAACAATGCTATTAGTCAATCCCCACCCAGTTTAAGAGAGCTATAAGGTAAAGGTAAAGGTACCCCTGCCCGTACGGGCCAGTCTTGCCAGACTCTTGGGTTGTGCGCTCATCTCACTCTATAGGCCGGGAGCCAGCGCTGTCCGCAGACACTTCCGGGTCACATGGCCAGCGTGACAAGCTGCATCTGGCGAGCCAGCGCAGCACACGGAACGCCGTTTACCGTTTAAGAGAGCTATAGAGAAGGTTAAAACCCTTCACATTGAGAAAGAAAATGACTCCCTATCAGTAAGGTCCAACATTTCTTTTGTGCCATAATAATAATAATAATAATAATAATAATAATAATAATAATAATAGAGCTACATTTTAAATCTATTGCCTTGTGTTTGGGTTTTCTATGTGCAAGTATATCACATTGGGTGCAGGTGGAACGCATATTCTTACCTATGCGCCGAGAATTGAATTCCCTTTATCATTTCCATTTAATTTTGCTCAGTTTACTGGAGAAAATACGTTTTTGTTGCCATCATTACTACAGCTTGACTTGGGCAAATGAAGTTATCATCTTTTTCATTGTATATCATTGCGCATAATGAACCAATTTCTGTAATGTGCATATTGGCTGATTGGTGGTGATGGTGCATACATCAAAAGGAATACAAATGGTTCTTCACAGGCTCCAGTGACCCCAGAGTGCCTGGAGTAACGTTAAACTTATTTTGACTTGTAAATGGAGGAAATGTGACATGGAGGTTATAGAATAAGGGCATATATGCATCTTCCAACTCTTGTTTTGACATAGTACTGCCTTCTTTCAAAGGAACATTTTATCTCTCTCTTTTTTCCCCTGGCATGTTTCACCTTCCACTAGTTATTCATTCAACTTCTCCCTAAGAGATGAATTATTATTCAGGTACATATCCACTGGCAAGCCCCGGGGGAGTTAATCTCTTGCTCCTTGCTGCATTTATGTGAGCACATCTAGTTTATAAGTCAGCTCTGATGAAATGACTGTGGGGAAAACTGATGTAAATAAACTTTTAAATATATATATGTTATATGGAAGTTATTAGGAAACACAGTTATCCACTGATTGTTCCAAAAAGTTTCTTTTTTAAAAAAATGTTGCTGGATAACTTTATGTTCATAAATGTATATTGGGTTTATGACTTAGAATTAGTAGAGCTGAGCCTGCTGCAGGTAATTTCTGAGACCTTGCATAGACTTCTCTCTAGGGCAGAGATGAGGAGTGCAACTCCCATCCTCCTGGGCTCAATGGAGTTGGAGTCTCACAACACCTGGAAGGCCACAGGTCCCATGTCCCATATCAGTTCCACATGCATTCGGTCATGAGTCTGCTTCATCCTGCTTGAGATCAAAGAAGGAGCTTCTGTGTAGCTGCAGAAAAGCCCTCTAAACACAAGTCTCGGTTTGTTTGTTTTATTTAACAAAATTTATATATCGCTTGATTCTAAATAGAACCTCTAAGAGGTCTACAAGCAGTAGTGTAGTCAGTATCACAATGTCATTCACAAATAGTGATGTGATAGTTACTGAACAGTCGTTCATTACTTTTCTTTTCAAAGTAATAATAATAAAAGCCATGTGCCCCTCCTTTCTCAGTGTCCTTGGCCATACTTTGGAGGAGATGCTCACCTAGGCACTTCATCTGCTCTTGTCCCACCCTTTCTCTCATTTCCATCTACCACTCAATACCTCTCAATGGGCCATCTGGAATGAGCAAGGATTCATATGCAAAACAGCTATAGAACTGTAGAAACAACAGTAAGGACTTGGCCATGCCTCCTCTTATTCCACTGCTTTCTCCCAGGGAAAACTGTTCTTTGGTGATCAGTCAGAGCAAACAGCTATTCCAGTTTTCCCCAGATTGCCATTTGTTTTGATCTGTCGCTAAAGAGGGAGTTTGAGAAGGGGAAACTGCTCGGACCCATGTCTAGAAAGTGTGGCTCAAGCAGAAAACTGCTTGGACCTGTGCTTTCTAGGCTCGGCACAAACAGAAATATGGGTGAGCCCTAAGACTTCAACTCGATGAGAATGAAAGTGAATGCAGAGGCAAGAGATAGTAGGAGGAAAACAATGGGGTCAGGGAGAGAGAGAAAATACCGTATTTTTTGCTCCATAACACTCACTTTTTTCCTCCTAGAAAGTAAGGGGAAATGTCTGTGCGTGTTATGGAGCGAATGCCTACGGATGGCGGGGGGATCTGCTGCAGTCGTGAGCAGAGGATCCATGGTTCCCCTTCCTTCCTTCCTCTGTGGCTCGCTTTGAAACAGCAAAGCGGGAGAAGAGCCGCTGAGTGGGGAGGAGAGAGGGACAGAGAGCCTGCTTGCTTTAAAGGAGCAAAGCAGGAGAGGAGAGGAGCCACTTACACAAGTGTAAGCGGCTCCTGTCCAGTTGGCTCCTTTAAAGCAAGCAGGCTCTCTGTCCCTCTCCTCCCCACTCAGCTGGCTAAATAGCAGCTAAGTTTTTCAGCTCGCTAAGCCGGGGAGGTGGGAGAGAAGCAGAGCCTGCTTGCTTTAAAGGAGCAAAGCGGGAGAGGAGAGGAGCCTTCTCCTCTTATACCCCTCGCCTGCATTATTAGCAGCATCCTTCCCCACCCACCCCACACGTGTTCCTTCTCCTCTTATACCCCTCGCCTGCATTATTAGCAGCATCCTTCTCCACACACCCCACGCGTTTTCCTTCTCCCCTTAAACCCCTCTTCTGCATTATTAGCAGCATCCTTCTCCACACACTCCAAGCGTGCTTCTTGTCCCTTGAGTGCTTTTCCTTCCCTCCCCACTTAAAACGTGGTTACAAAGCACGGATCCACATGGATCCTCAGGATTTTTGCATTGGGTCACCCCAAATTCACCATCAGATCACATAGCATGTCCATGGCTACAGCTTGCACCAAAAAAATCACGCACCCACTGTTGCCTGGGGCCGCAGTGGTGCAAAAACGTGGTTGCAAAGCATGGATCCACATGGATCCTCAGGATTTTTGCATTGGGCTACCCCAAACTCACCGCCAGATCACATGTCTGTGGCCACAGCATGAACCACAAAAATCATACATCCACTGTTTCATTTAGAATTTTTTTTCTTGTTTTCCTCCTCTAAAAACTATGTGCGTGTTATGGTCGGGTGTGTGTTATAGAGCGAAAAATACAGTATTAAGGATGCATTTGCATGCTTTCCCAGAGGTAGTAACTACATCATGCAAGTCAGTAAGTGGTATGTTACATAACTGGACATATTCATGACAGGAAAATGTTTGTCTAATTCCTGGCTCTTGTTTTCAAGGTCATGTACAACTTCTCGTTTTGACTTGCCTTTAGGTTTCCATTGCTATGTCTTTTATTATTTTATATTTGGGCGAGCAGAAGAAACTAAGAACTTGTTGCAGTCATGTCCTGCTTTAGTTTTTACATAAGCATCTGCTTAGCCTCTGTGAGAACAGAATGCTGGACTAGACGGCCCTTTGCTCTGATTCAGCAGGGCCCTTTGTACATTCGTAACCATGTCATGCATTCATTCACTTTGGCTATAATGCTAACAGCACTAACAGCCTTTAAATATTGTCTGGTGTTTATGCTTTATTTTTTTTTTTCTGAACAGAGCTACAATGAACCTGTGGATGTTAAGGTATCCCAGCAACCTCAGATGATGAACACAAAGCAGTCAGTATTCCATGGATCTACACAGCCTCATTCGGCATTGTATCTAAGTTCCCATTACCACCAACAAGGAGGAATGAATCCTCACATAACAGCCATACATCCCAATATTCCTAGGAATATAGCACCTAAGCCTAACAGCCAAATGCCAGTGACTGTTTCCATAGCCAATATGGCTGTGTCTCCACCTACATCCCTTCAGATGAGTCCTCCTCTTCACCCGCACCTCAGTATACAACAACACCAGCCACTTACAATGCAGCAGTCCATTGGGAACCAGCTACCAATGCAGGTCCAGTCTGCTTTGCATTCACCTACAATGCAACAAGTAAGTCCTACCTATGTGTTTTAATCTCTGATGATGCATTAATATTTGTGTTACTTCCCATTTTTGCATTGGCTCAGAGTTCCAGGTTTCATATTGCAGCTGCGAGTTATGATCCCCAGAAATCTGCTCTTCTCCCTATGGAGGAAAACCAGGTGGTTCCTGTTCTCTAACCATATAAAAAGTCACGCACGTGTAGACAACTTGCAGGCTAGCATGTGCAAGGCAGAAGCTTAGCTGGTTATTGTATGTGAACCTATCTTGTGGCCACTTCGTAGCCTTGTTGAACACAGGAAGCTGCCTTAGCCTGAGTCAGACCATTGGTTTGTCTACCTAAGTATTGCTCAGTGTGACTAGCAGTGCCTTTCCAGACCCTCAGCTGGAGATGCCAAGAACAGAACCTGGGACTCTCTGCATGCAATGCATGTACTAAAGTCCTGATGCCCCACAACCATGCTACTTCCTTTGTGATAGCAACAAGTGAGCTAGTTCATTGCATAGAAGTAGGGAGATGCCAGGACGTTCTGCGCTCTTGCTTCCCCTGTCCATTTCTGGTGTGTATGTGAATGCTATTAGAGCTTATGCAAACAAAGGAGAGAAATGTTGTGGCAATTAGAGCCATAATTCATACCATTAATCATTCTGAATTCCAGTACTGTGTTTTATTCTTTTTATTCATCAACAACACTTAAGAGGAGTCTTTCCCTAAGCTTACAACTCCCATATCTCTGACCATTGGCTGTGCAAGCTGGGCCTGATGGCAGCTGAAATTCAAAAATTCTGGAAAGCACCAAGTCAGGGGGAAATGCATAGTAGAGTTCAGATGGGTCTTATTCTGCATTGTGTTATTTCAACTAGAATATCAAAGTACTTGTTCCTTGGCCCCAAAATGAAAGAACTCCATTATTTTCACTTAATATTCTCTTAGTCTTTTCTTTCTGAGATACTTTTTTTTTTAACATTAAAAGACAAGTTATAAGAGGCATACCATCAATTTAAATTCCAGTATGAAATCAGTAGCATCCTGTTTGTGGACTTTTGTGACCCTGCCCTCAGTGCTAGGCATTATTCAGATGTTTTCATTTAGTGTGCACTCAGGTGACCAGAGCTTTTTCCTAAGCAGTGTCAGTTAATTTAGATTCTCAATATATGAAGGTTCCCCCAATTATTTTCCCCCAATGTGCTTTAACTTATGTATGTTATAATGAACCCATTATGTTGCTCATTCACTTAGATTCATTGCCCCTCTCAGAAGTTTCTCACAGGTCACCTGTCAGATATTACCTTCTAAATCATGAGCTTCATTAGAAAAATGCAACCTAAATGAAGTGTAGCTAAATTAGTCACATTTCTTTTGATTTTCATAGGCTAACAAGACATTTATACAGGAATTTTGTGTTCACACTGAAAACAAAAAGCACTACAATTCTTTTTTTAAAAAACAACACCACACCACACCATTTCCTCACATCTTCTAGAGAATTTGGTAACAGAAACATTGTTGCCATTATGTGTGTAACTGTCTGGTTTTTGGTAACACAGATACTCCTAAAATGAGTGATAGATACTCATAAAATGAATCAACAGCCCCAATGAAATTCCATTGCTGTTTTCAATAAAACAGAACAAAAGTCGTGTATAGGGAACCCAAAGTCTACCTACTGAATGTCTACTGTGTGTTTGCAAAGATTTACGAGCACTCTGGTTAACTTCCTAGAATATTGAAGTTCATGGATCTGACTATGAGCCAACTCCCTTCTCACCCATCCCAGTAAGACCAAACTGCCTGCCTGCCCTGCGAAAGACTTCTTTCATACAGTTTTTTGTCATTTATTACATGAGTGGTAACTATCACATACCTCTCTCCTCATAGTGCTAGTATGCTGTTCATTCTCCTGTTCTGTCACACCAGCCTTCCCCAAGCTGGTGACCTCTGAATGTTTTGGTCCGTAACTTCCACCATTAGCCTCAGCCAGTTTGGTCAGGGATGAGGGAACTTGTAGTTCCAAACCATCCAGAGGTCACCAGCTTGGGGAAGGCTGTGTTGAACAAGAGATAGAAGTACCGATCTACTAAGCTGTTGTTTTTCTATATTGCCATGATAGAAGGCCTACAATTCCGTTCTTTATTTTTATCACTTCCGTTGCAATGTGATCACATGGGTGGCCTTTTCAGACATTGCAGCTTCACTTCTTCCGATCTGTTTTTATCCCGTCAGTTCTCGGGCATGCTGCATTTTCACCACTCATTATTTCCCCTGCCCTCCACTTCCCCCCACGTACCATGTTTCTGAATGTGGCTAACAGGCATAGGGAGAGGGAATCATTAATATCTGTCAACTGTCCTTATAACCTTAAGGGAAAATCTTTGTATGATATCACACAGACATATTTTCAATTTCCTTGTGTAATAAACAGATGCTTTAGGATTTGGATGCAATTTAAAGGTTTAAAAAACATCACATTGAGATTGATGAATAAATCAGTTGTGAAGACAAAAACATTGATGCCTGTTGAAAATACCTCTCCAGACAGGCAGGAAATGAAATTAGTTCCCGGTAAAGTGTAGAGATGAGGATCGCACTTTACGTTCTGCTGCAGGCTTTTTAGTACTTGCTACAGTCGCACACAAAAACCCCAGCTAGGGATACAGAAATCTAATTAAAGAGCAAATGTCCCGTCTGACATCAAATTAATCTTTATCAAGTCCCCTATTTTTATTTCAATCTGGCGCAAGAAAATGAAACTTAAAATTCGAGGCATGTTGCAAAACAGTTGCTGATTTTATCTTGAGCATTACAAAGCAAAACATTTGGCATTGTCTCATTAGCCCACAGAGCATCCATTTTCTGATATTTTTTATTGCATTGTTGTTTGCAAACCCCTTACATGAAATTCTATTTAAGCCATTCTGCATCAGAGTGGCACAAGCGTCCAGTGAATATTATAGACTGCTTGAAACAGTAGCCAAGAAATTTGGCCTTTTGTTAGCTTTGCAATTCTAAAATTCTTCAGTTATATTTTGTTAGCTTTGGCATAAACCTTTACGGCAAATATTAGAACAGCAACATGATTTCCTGGGTTGTGGGAAGCTCCTACATCTGTTCTGTTGGCTTGTAACAGGGGAGAAGGGAGCCTTCATTAATAAGGAATCCTGATAACCCAAGGTTCAAAGAACTATTAATTATGGTATGACATATTTTGTTCCTTGTTGTTTTCAATCAGTATCCATAACTGTGACTGCTTTTGTACATAGGAAAAACAAACGAAAGTAAGAGCCATTAGTCGAAATTCAAGAAAAGCCACTAATCAGAGCTGACAGTTCCAATATAAGCCTCAAATTAGACAGTTCCAAAGCACTTCCAATATAAACATCAAATCACACACTTGACAGCTGAAGGAGCTATACTATACGAAATATAGGCTCCATTTGCATTGTCAGCTTTAGTACATGCTTTGACTTAAGAATACTAAAATCACAATTTAGTGAGACAGTTGTTGTTTGTCTGAGGGTTGAAGCTTATAGATGAGCATGTAGAAGCTTGTAGACAAGTCAACAAAGCAGGCACAGCATAGTATTCTGATTTAGGCTGTATCTTCTGCATGTTTAAGGCCTAATTGAAATTGGGGATTTATTTTGAAGTAAGGAATCATTATTTTGAAGTAAGGAAACAGGGACACGGGTGGCGCTGTGGGTAAAAGCCTCAGCGCCTAGGGCTTGCCGATCGAAAGGTTGGCGGTTCGAATCCCCGCGGCGGGGTGCGCTCCCGTTGTTTGGTCCCAGCGCCTGCCAACCTAGCAGTTCGAAAGCACTCCCGGGTGCAAGTAGATAAATAGGGACCGCTTACTAGCGGGAAGGTAAACGGCGTTTCCGTGTGCGGCTCTGGCTCGCCAAAGCAGCGATGTCACGCTGGCCACGTGACCCGGAAGTGTCTCCGGACAGCGCTGGCCCCCGGCCTCTTGAGTGAGATGGGCGCACAACCCTAGAGTCTGTCAAGACTGGCCCGTACGGGCAGGGGTACCTTTACCTTTTAAGGAATCATTGGATCAGGTTACTAGTCCATTTGACTTCATTTGTAGCCTTGGACAAAGTATTCCATACACTTGGTTCCATAGGGTCACTGGAGAATATTTTAAAACTTATTTTTTTTTTAAAAAAAGGGTTTTCAATTGACCCATAATGTTGGCTTTGCCTTAACTGCCTGAACACTTGGTTTTACAGTATTTCATTTATCTAAAATATTTCATTTATCTAAAATGTCACTAGTGCCCATGTCCTGTGAACTAGTGACATTTTAGACAAAGCGAGCAAAGGGTGTTTTTTCCTGGACTATGGGCAATCATGGGGAAGTATTGGTGCTTTGGGGGAAAGGCAAGTGTTGCAATTAGATTATATGTGCAGAGGCCTCTGCTTGGCTGTTGTGAGAAATAGGGTTCTGGACCAGCAAGGATCTGTTGGTCTCACCATAAGCTTAAAATATGGAGAAAATAGAGGCTAGAGAGAGAAGGCGTATCTATAGGTCATTAGGCTTGGGGGAGCTTCCATGTACTTGTTTGAGGCCACAGCACTCCACCCCAAATCCTTAAAAATAATCCTTTAGAGACAATGCTTAGCTCTGCCTGAGCAGTACTTAGTGCTCAGGGTTTAGACTAAACGGAAAGCATTTTTTTGTGTATGTGAAGAATCTCATTTTACATTTTGAATTGCAAGAGGACTTCTCAGACAAATTACATTCAATTTGCAAGACATTAGTGTGTTATGAGATAGGCAGATTTGTATTCTGAAAACTTCTGAAACATAGTTTTCCGAGACCCACTTCAGATAGCAATCTCAAAGACTGGTCAAATGGAAAATCTGGTTAACAGCTATGGCATTTCCTGAATATAGATAATGTAGTCACAGTGACTCATGCTCTGGTAACCTTCCATCTGGATTACTGTAATGTGTTTTACATGGGGATATCGTTAAAAAATGACCTGGAAACTTCAATTAGGGCAGAATATGTCTGGCAGAGTGTGGTCTGTGACAACCACAAGGGACCATGTAACACCAATACTGAAAGATCTTTATTGCCTGCCTATACGTTTCTGAGCTGATTTTAAGCTGCTGGTGCTAACATGTAGAGCTGTAAATGCATTGGAACCCAAATATCTGAAGGCATGTTTCTCCCTCTATCAGCCTCCTTTATCAGGTGCCACCATTAGAGTCCCAACAAAGGAAGATACACCATGTGGTGACATGAGATAGGGCCTTTTCTGTGGTGGTTGTGAAATACCCTCTTCCTGGAAGCACAACGGGTGCTGATTTTGTTAGCATTCCAGTGCCATGTAAACATATATCTCTTTCACAAATCCTTTCCGGCATTTTAGTCTGGCACTGCAGTGAAAAGGGCCATAGCTCAGTGGTAGAACATCTGTTTTGTATGCAGGTGGTCCCTGATTCAGTTCCCAGCATCTGCAGGTAGGGCTGAGAAAGATTCCCTGTCTGAAACCCTTGAGAGCCACTGCCACCCAGGTCAGACAGAATGGCGGCTTCTAATGAGATGTTCTTTGAGGTTTTCTGTTATGCTGGTTTTATCATTGCTTTTATCCGCTCTTTTCACTTTCTGTTTTATTGACTGTGATTTTAACAGAAGGATAACCTGCCTTAAGATCATTGGATGAAGGGTGGGACTAAAAATATTTTAAATAAATAAACAGCCATAATGTTACTTTGACTTTAGTGCCAGTGAACTATTTAAGAGAGAATTTGCTCAAGGGAAGTGAGGATCTGTGAAATGGGAGTGCTAGTTCTCAGCGATGGTTTCTGAATATCGCTTAGGAACCACAGTTACATCTGCACCAATCCTATATTTTAGGTAGCAACATTAGATTTCAAGTTACGGGAGAAAAGTGGATCCAAGTTTGTTAATAATGAACTCCTTTTTATTGTTTAAATATTTATTATTACATGTATATTTCAACTTTGTCTCCAAGGATCTCAAAGTGCTGCATATATTTCTTCCCTTTCTCAATTTATTCTCACAACCACCCTGTGAGGTAGGGCTATGGTGAGAGACCGTGACTGACCCAAGGTCACCCAGTGGGAATTTGTGCCCTGGTCTACCATCTCCTCTAACCACTACATCACACAGGCTTAAATAATAGGATTTCAAAAGAAAAAGCAAGAGTGTTCTAACAACTCTCCATTTATATGTTAACCTCTTGGTTTGAACTAGGCATTTATTGTATTTGCCAAATGCAAACAAGGGTCATAAAATGTACCATTTCAACCAGATAGGTTCTACGTAGCAAAATGAAACCTTTATTTTAGTTAGTGTGCCTCCTTCTGATGTCACCGGGAAGTTCATCTCTGTTCTCTTCTAGTCAAAATTGGTGGGTGTATAATAGTGTTTCTGCGCAAAAAGTGCTTCTAACCTTTCAGCAATGCTCTCTGTATATTTAAGCTAAATACTGTACTGCAAATCAATGCATACCATTCTTGAAAATCTGATCTACTCTGCTGATTTTGGCAAACAGCATTTAGGCATTCTCACTCTTGGCTGAAAACAACAGCAAGTTGGGTTTTTATGCTGCTTTTGCTACATTAGTCCAACAACTGTTAAAAAGCCTTAGCTGAATTTTTGTGTAGTTGAGAAAGAAGTGCAAATAAAAGAAGGAGCAGATGGTCCTTTTGTGACTGAACCAAATAAAAGGGGTTTGAGAACAATAATTGTGAATAGGTGTAGTCTAATAAAACACTCAGCCACCTGCTGCCTGCATCCTTCAAAAAGATTCTGTTGCATATTCTTGGAATTAACTAATAGTGTATCCTTGGGTTGAATCGAAATACGAGCTGTAAGAAACACACAGACCTTTCTTTTATTTTCCCGTGTTGAATGAGTTGTTTTTCATGGCTTTAAAATGTCTCTGTTCTTTGTCTCCGAGTTCTACACTATTGCAGTGTGTTATCTAGCATTTCTTCTCAACCAATTAAAAAAAATGTGTGGTTTTTTTCCCCTTTTGGAAAAGCACAAGCATCCTTCTATTTTCTTTTCTTTTTTTCAAGTTTGAAAATGTAGAAGTACAACATTGGTACTTTGTCAGAACTTTCAGTTAAGAGGTTAACTTCGATCTGCAAACCTTATTTTGAATTCTCCCCCCCCCCTTTTTTTTTTTTTTTAGGGTTTTACTCTCCAGCCTGATTACCAGAATATTATCAACCCAACATCTACAGCTGCGCAAGTTGTTACCCAAGCGATGGAGTATGTTCGTTCAGGGTGCAGAAATCCCCCAGCACAGAGTGTGGACTGGAATAATGATTACTGCAGTAATGGGTGAGCAGCCAGTGAATGCCACCTTGTGTTGAGTAATATTTATGACAAAAGCTAGGCAACAATTGTGGTATCTATTTTTATATTTATCATCTAGCTCAGATTACAGGGTTCTGATGCCTTTGGTTACTAACAGATGTCTAGTGAAAATAATAATAAACAAGCTGTGGCTTGCTTTACATCAAACCAGTATATTTTACTATTAGGGAGACTGCTATTTAAGAGAACAAGGGCTGCAGTACTGCACATAATTAATTGCAAATAAGACTCACCCTCCACTGAAATCAATGAGAGAAATGGAAAATTGTGTCAACCACTTACAGTAAACAGAAGAGAATATTATCTTGATAGCCATATACTTGTTGGCAGCTGTCTGTCTCAGGAGACAATGAAAGAGTGAACATTTGGGGATGAAGTCAACCCGTTGGAAGGTTACAGTAGCTGTAGAAACCAATATGAGAGAGACATGTTTTGTTGCAGCTGGGGCAGATGAAGGCACCCAGTTGTGCTGTTGCAGATGCACCATGGCGTTTCTTCTCTCTGCACTTCTCCTAGTGGTCGCAGACTACACACTCCTTATTCAATACAGTGGTACCTCTGGTTAAGTACTTAATTCGTTCCGGAGGTCCGTTCTTAACCTGAAACTGTTCTTAACCTGAAGCACCACTTTAGCTAGTGGGGCCTCCTGCTGCCGCCGCGCCGCTGGAGCACGATTTCTGTTCTCACCCTGATGCAAAGTTCTTAACCCGAGGCACTATTTCTGGGTTTGCGGAGTCTGTAACCTGAAGAGTCTGTAACCCGAGGTACCACTGTAAATGAAGATCTACAAATTTGTTGGGGTTCATGGCCCTTTCCTCCTCACAGCAGCCATCCCTGCCTCTAAAGCGATAGGGTGTCTGAGATATTGGTCAACTTGCTTAACTAAGGAAGAATATTAAATATATTTAATACAGGGATGGGGAAGCTGTAGCCCTCTAGACGTTGTTGGACGCTCTACTCTCCCAAATGCAGACCAGGGTGCTTTTCCCATCAACCCCAGACAGGATGGCCATTGGTCAGGGGTGATGGGGGTGTTAGTCCAAACAACATATGGAGGGCCAGAGTTTCCCCACCATTAGAAAGAGCCTGTGCTTTTCTGTTTACATGTGCACAGCCAAGCAAAGATGCTTTGTGTCCAGAGCATTTATGTTCAAAGACTTCCGATGGGAAGGGCAATCAGACAGGCTGGTTTATAAAGGGGCACAGGCTTACTCTCTGCTGGGCTGAGGTGCTCCCTGGATTCTTGGCTAGAATTGCATGCCTGTCTTTGGCCCAAACTGGGGGACTTTGCTAACACTTCTGGCCTGCTTAAGATATCAAAACACTGATCTCAAGGCTTAACATGTGGTTTTGAGTGTCAACACTAAATGTAATTCTCTTTTCTCTCCCCCTCCCCCAAATTCTTTCTGAACAGGGCCATGCAGAGGGACAAAGCTTTGTACCTTACCTGAACAGTTTGGGAAAGCGCCTCTTCTTTCCACTGAGGAATGCAGGGAAGTCTTTTCATCCCAGATTGCTATATGCAGTCAAGGCAGTTCTGCATTTATTTAGAAAATATAAGTTGCTAAGCACTTAGGACTATTTAAGCTGGTGGGTCATTCACTCTGGGGGGAGGGAAATAGTCTTGCTCCTTTCTCCACCCCCTTGTTTCTTTTTCTTTCTCCTTCAGCATCCTTTAAATGGACGTTGCTTTTCTTCTTTCATTTAGGAAGGAGGCTTGGACCATTCAGATTTTATGTTGGTTTTTATTTTTGCTGTGAAGTGCTGCGCTAGTAACTGCCTTAGCAACTGTAGATGTCTTGGATAAAAGTCCTGGATTTTCCATTGGTTTTCATAATGGGTGTTTATATGAAACTACTAAAGACTTTTTAAATGGCTTGATGTAGCAGTCATAGCAAGTTTGTAAATAGCATCTATGTTACACTCTCCTAGAGTATAAAATGTGAATGTTTTTGTAGCTAATTGTAATTTGAAACTGGCTCATTCCAGTTTATTGATTTCACAAAGGGGGTTAAATTGGCAAACATTCATATTTTTACTTCATTTTTAAGCAACTGACTAATAGTTCTATATTTTCAAACTCTTTGAAAGAAAAAAGGGAAATTATTCCCAAATGAATTTAATTAAACAGAAATTGGCTTTCTGTCATTAGTTATACAAAAAAAAAGTTTAGTGTTGGGAAAAGAGCAAACACATTTATTTTGTACTGCCTAAAACTGCTTTTTTATCACTTTATGTGTAATGGTTAGTAAACGTCATTTACGTCCTCTTATGTATAAAATGGCCAAATGCTTTCTTGATATTTTATTAGATGCTGAAACAGATTGGAAACATCTAAATTATAACCTTTACATACGGCTATGTATTATTGTTTCTTCATACTGTGTCTGTATTTAATCTTTTTTATGGAAGCTGTTGCGCCTATTTATGAAATAATAAATATAGGTGTTTGTAAGTAAATTTGTTAGCATCTTAAAGAAGATTTTTTAAAAACTACTTTTGTTGGCATCAATGTATTTGCTGCTGGTGTGAATACTTTTAGTTTAGTTTTTACAGTGATATGAATAAAGCCAAACCAGCTTTTCATGGCAGAAAAAGAAGGTAATCAACATTTATTCTATACTTCCTAAGTTGATCTGTGACCAAAAAAAAAGTAGAGGGGGGGAGCTAAATCCTTAACAAACTTCCCTGTATCTCTAGTCACAAGTTATTACCTAGATCACATTAGTGAAGACTAAATAAGGAGATATAGAGTATGTCAAAAGTCTGATGTGCACAGGGACTTCCCCATTCTCTTCTGTGAAGGGAAGCTTTCTGCACATAGGTAGGAATGGTGTTACATGCACAGGTCATTCCTGTGCCTACAGGCAACAGCAAAGAAGCCCCTACATGAGTGCAGCTCCATATAATGTATTGGGGCAGCTGGGGCAGCGCCACTGTTTTAAATGGATGCCTTTGGCATTCAGAGAACATTTGCCCCACAAAACAAAGGTGAATTATAATGGAAAAAAGAAACCAAAATGTAAAGTTACCAAAAAATACTTCAGTTATGAAGGCAAAAAGGGCTAGGTCATAATTTTTATGAGTAGGAAGTAGCAAGAACAGGGCTAAATTCTTCAGTAACCACTGAATGGCCCAAGAGTAGAATAGTGATTAAGAGAGGCCAAAACTGAGTATTTTTACCACTTAGATTAAGGGAAGTCCAACATAGTACCCTCCAGATAATATTGGACCACAGCTCCCATAAACCCTGACTATTAGTCACATTGGGAATGATGAAAGTTGTAGTCCAACACTATCTGGAAGAACCACATTGGCTACCCCTTGGTTTAGAACATGAATAGTTATGAATAACCCATTCTGAGATGAATCCATCCACGGTCCTCCAAATGGGAATGAGCCTACTTAGGAAGGGATGAATAAGGGATGTTGTAGGTGTGTCAAACACTGCCAGTTCTCCCATCTGTATATTGACTATGCCAGAGACAGAGTTAACCAATCATTCTCCAATTAACATTGAAGGTAGCACTCTTAATTTTTGGACCCTATCTTTGTTTCCTTAAGAGTTCTCCTTCTCCCCATCCAAACAGAGCATCAAATTATGTTTTGAGAAAGCTGGTGCAATTTCTGTTTCCTTTTGTCCACTTACCGGTACTCTTGGCTACAAGCTCTGCCAGGCAATTCATATCTCCTGTTTGGGAAAATCTAGTATTCTCATCTTAAGGGATGCTCAGGGTGGCAAACTTGTACTGGTTAAATTGCGAATCAGCTGGCTTCTATTTCAAATGTGAAATAGAGATATTGTGTTAATCCAATCCAAAAGAAAAAGATGTAAAATGCCTGAAAAGTACATTATGTTTGCTTTGAAATGAAATTAGGCAATGTACAAACTTGAATCACTTGAGCATGTAATAACTAATAAATAATGCAGATCAGATGTGATTATTCAAATGGCTATAGCTGAGTTCTAATTTTCTTGTCTTGAATCCATGTAGGAAGTCACAATTACATTCACGGTTTTATTGTCTTTATGTTGACTACTTTAGAAATAAACCAGCACTAACAATTAGCTAATATTTCCCATTAAATTCTGTTATAGTAAAATTTCATTTCCCACTCAGAATAATTCTACAAAGAGAGAAGCAGTTGGCAGTTATGGGAATCAGCTTCAACAGGATTTGATGGGAGAGTGCTGTGTTATCAATATCTTTGCTAGAGAGGCTGTGCTGTCACAGAATACCATTTATTAATTTCAGTAGCCAACCAAGGTTCAAACTAGAAGCAAATATCAATGTCAATAAAACGTATGTCATAATTAAAGAATTTCTGTGTGGTGGTGTTGCTGTTCAAGTATATACTGGAGGTTAAAACCTCACACCTTTACACTGCTTGGAGGTATTTTAGTCATGTTTCCATAGAGCAAATGGACATTACATAACTGCATGAGTGGTTGTTCCCTAACACACATTCTGTGGAAATTTGGCCTGATTAGTGCAATGTGCTATTTCACATTATAACTACACAGGCAAATGTCCAGCCTAGAGATCAAAATTGCAGTCTTGAAAATGAGAGTAGCTATTTACTTGCCTAGAGCAATCAGCTGCCCTTATAATAACATTCTGAATACTCACCTAAATGTCCGACTAAGTGCATATTTGCACACCAACCACTTTTAAATATGATTTCTATACAGTGCAATCTTATATTTATCTACCCATAAATAAGTCCTCGTGGGGACGCGGGTGGCGCTGTGGGTAAAAGCCTCAGCGCCTAGGGCTTGCTGATCGTAAGGTCGCGGTTCGAATCCCCGCGGCGGGGTGCGCTCCCGTCGTTCGGTCCCAGCGCCTGCCAACCTAGCAGTTCGAAAGCACCCCAGGGTGCAAGTAGATAAATAGGGACCGCTTACCAGCGGGAAGGTAAATGGCGTTCCATGTGCTGCGCTGGCTCGCCAGAGCAGCGATGTCACGCTGGCCACGTGACCCGGAAGTGTCTCTGGACAGCGCTGGCCCCCGGCCTCTTGAGTGAGATGGGCGCACAACCCTAGAGTCTGTCAAGACTGGCCCGTACGGGCAGGGGTACCTTTACCTTTAAATAAGTCCTACTGAGTTTATGTACCTGGAAGTGAGTATAATATTGCAGCCATACCCATGTTATCAAGCTTAGGATATCCTTTCTGGAAAGCACCATGCATTTAAAGCATTTTGCATGTTAAATATTGCATCACTGGTAAAATATTTTAAATGATAGGTGGAGGGCTAAAACATATATTTCAAACTGCAACCATGAAAATAGTTTAGTTATATGAAAGATATCCACAAATTATACAAGAAGCTAGCAACCCTTTCAAATTTTGGTACCCAATGCTACACATATGCATGTCAAAGAAAGAGACCCAACATGCAGTGGTGTAGCAAGGTTAGCTGGTACCCGGTGTGGAAAATTTCTTGCCGCCCCCCAACGCTAGAACAGAACATTTGTAAGGAGAGATAAAAATGTTTGTCATCAACACTGACAACTTGGGACTTTGGGGGTTTTCATGGAGTATCCTGCCAGGTGTGAAGCAGCACATGTGGTTCATTTCACCAAAGGCAAACATGGGCAGGAATGCACAGGAACCAGTAAAACATTTACCCAATGCTGGCAAAGGATTTCATCAAGGTTCATCACTTATCTTAGAGCACTGGTATAATGTTACAGGACTTCTGGCAAAAAGAATAAAAATTGTAATCCTCTTATCACTACACATGGCACAGTGTATCCTCCTTGGCAGGGTTATTTTTCTATTTTCAGACATGCTAAATCATAAGTGAAATGTAGGCCTTTTATGGAAGTAGAAAAATTCCCAAACTTTACTGTTGGCATTTTAGAATTCTGTCAAGGTGGCTGCTAAATGAAAAGAAACCCACCACTTTTTATATACATCAGCACAAACTGATATTAACTGGTGGTCGCATTTTGCCAAGGACTTCATACTTGGAACATCAATTCATTCATGATATGCTACATTTTAAAAGGGATTTAGAAAATTAAAAGTTGAACCAGCAAACATGAGGCAGAGCATAAGGGAACGTGCATTTATTGTGCATTTGTTATGTTAATAGCTCACCTTTTTCTTCAAGGACCTCAGGTTGGTGTACATGGTTTCTCCTCCTCATTTAATCCCCACAGTGCCCCTGTGAGGTAGGTGAGGCTGAGAGGCAGTGTCTGGCACAAGGTCACTCAGTAAGTTTCATGGTTCAATGAGGATTTGAATCCTGGTCTCCCAGGTCCTAGTCCGACACTCAAACCATTACACCACATTGGCTCCCAAATGTACGTAGCTCCAGTCTATTCCAGAACAAAGGGTTCATCGTTTAATTCAAATTTACATTGAAACCAAGCATAATTGTCCTGGTGGGCTGTCAAGGCAAATATTAATTTGGCAAAGATTAATATTGACTTGCTAAGATTAGAATTGACTTGTTAAGGCTGTCTAGCAGCTGCATTTGGCAGCATTCCTGCAAGTGCATGTCATATCAGAGTATAAGGCTCAGACGTGGTTGCTTGCCAGCTGTTACTTAAAGCACCCTTACACCATTTTGAGTATTCTTGTTCTCCAGGCTAAACAGCAAGGTATTGCCAACTGAGAGTCTTTTATCTGACCGAAAGTTAAACTTTCAGTTCATGGCTGAGCTGATAACAAGTACCGGAAGCCAGTAGGTGGTTAGGATGGTATTTGAAACTCAGGTTGCCTCTGCTGAATGTGGTTGTGCTGTTTCTTTCCTTAAAAAGTCAGAAAAACCACAGCGAGTAACTGTTTCATGAAGGGGCTTAAAGCAATAACAACATATAGTTTGAGATTCATGGAGCTGCTTAGATTCATGCAATGGACTTGAGCAAAGCTACTGCATTTTTTGACACTTTCTTTGTTCTTTTTGGCACACTCACAGCCTGCTTTTGAAATTCAGACTGCAATCCTGTGCAGCCTTATTACCCGCAATGAAGCCTCACCGATTTGGGGACTTACTTCTGAGTAAATAGGATCATACTGCTCCCCAAGTTTCTAAAGCAGATTGCCAACAAACAAGCGGGGGAAACAAATCTAAAGCCCCTTAGACTTATGGAACTAGTTTGATGGTATTCATATATACCTTAAGGTATATATGAATATATACCCTAAGGCAGTGTTCCCCAACATTGGGCCTCCAGCTGTTTTTGGACTACAATTCCCATCATCCTTGACCGCTGGTCTTGCTAGCAAGGGATGATAGGAGTTGTAGTCCAAAAACACTATATATACCTTATAGAATCATAGAATCATAGAGTTGGAAGAGACCACAAGGGCCATCGAGTCCAACCCCCTGCCAAGCTTTCTCAGAACGTACCCATCTGCTGTACACTCTATTGGCAAAGTTAAACACAGGTGGGTACTGTATTACCAGCACACAGCATATAAAAGCCAGGCACAGATCTTTCTTAAACATATGCATAGAATATCCTCAGTCAGTGAAACTAACCTTAAACTACCGGTATATAAGCTGCTAAGTTATGCAACATAAAGCACAGTTTAGCATCAAATATAAGCAATCACAGAGATTCTGGAGTAAAACAAACATTAGCAATGAAAAGAATAATGCTCCACTGTGGCTAAATGTCAATATAAATAGCAATGTGCTACAATTAAAGTTGATTTGGCCTTTCCAATAGAAGTCTGATTTTCTGGGATTAATCTCGACCTTTTCAAGTTGCATCAGGCTGAAATAAGTTGTCAGAACAGATGTGAATTTTATTTGCAAAGAACAATTGTAATGTTGTAACCCTTAGAGGGCCAATGTTCTCCAGATTGCCTGGCAGATGAATGCATCAGACATGGACATTTTGATAATTGTAGCCATGGAGCAAAATCCTTCCATGTCAAAAGATGATAATGATTTTAATTTTCATAAAAGAAAGATGCACAGTGGATGTGTTTACCTTGGGTGACTGCTTCCTTCTGCAGCACTGAGACATTTCCCCTTGTATATCTTTGTAATATGGCTGAGATCTCAACACACAGGCATTATCATATCTCCATGATTATTATTTTTTTTTTGGGGGGGTACCCTGGCCCTGTTATGAGATCTTTTACCTATTACGTAGTTTTGGACGTCTAGGGGGCTCAATTCGTTAGACTCAATTTAGGGAGAATTGGGTGGAAATTATGGCTTCCACTAAAGCTCCCCCACCATACCTTTCACCCCATAATTCAAACACTGTCTCTGTGCAACAATTCACAAAGTAAGAAATCCTTTAGGCAGAAAAACCTGAATTATATTACAGAATTTAGAAATTTACAGAAGAGGAGAAGTGCTGCCACCACCAGATGCAAAAAATGAGGCTGTATATAATTGTAACTAAGCCCACTGAAACTTATAAACAAGCACAGGGTTGAGCTACAATTGTAAGCATACCACTGAAATCAAAAGGACTTACATAGGCTGAATGGGGCTTAGTCCCAGAGAAATTAGTACAGCGGTACCTCGGGTTAAGAACTTAATTCGTTCTGGAAGTCTGCTCTTAACCTGAAACTGTTCTTAACCTGAAGCACCACTTTAGCTAATGGGGCCTCCCGCTGCCGCTGCACCACCGCTGCACGATTTCTGTTCTCATCCTGAAGCAAAGTTCTTAACCCAAGGTACTATTTCTGGGTTAGCGGAGTCTGTAACCTGAAGCATATGTAACCCGAGGTACCACTGTATACAACTGCAGCCTTCAATGGGGATGTCAAGTTTCACTTCTTCTTATTCCGTCCCCCATCCCATTCTAACATTTGGTTTGTACGATTTTGATAGAGCTGATCTCCATGCAGTACCATTTCCACAGGAAGAAAATCTCTGCATAGATCTGAATAATGTGCTGATTACAGTCTCAAGATGCTGGAAACGTGTGGGGACAAGATTTTCAGGAGAGGGGTAAATTTAAATCAAGTTTGCTTCCTAAGTGGAATCAGCCAGTATCAGTGCCGGATTTACATATAAGCTAAACAAGACATAGCTTAGGTCCCCACTCTCTTGAGGGCCCCCAAAAAAATTAAAGGAAAAAAAACCCTGGATGTACATTTCCAAAATACAAAAAAAACAAATAAAATAAAACTTACATATAGCAACAGTGCTTTGTGTTGTGTAGGCTCCTGTGATGTAAGTAATGGGCCCCACCTGCTAGCCTGCTCCTTAAAATATCACTGGTTTGCTCATGTCTGTATCAATTACTTTGATAAAAATCATATTTTGTTATGTGCAAATGGCTTTAGATACCTATTAGGCCCATAAATTACCATATAGCATATATTCAACACAAAAAACAGCAAGAATTTGTTGTTGACAAAGAACAACTGGACATATAAAGGGTCCCATATAAAGGGTCAGTAGCTTAGGGCCTCTTCAAACCTAAATCTGGCCCTGGCTAGTGTAGAGGGCCAGAGACACCTTTCTGACACCAGCGTCACTGCAACTTATCTAAGTGGTTCTAGGGAGAAGCTTGGTTACCTGGACGCACCAGTGGAACCAATCCAGCCCTGCCACCAGTGCGTCTGTGCAGCCCGAACTTCACCACTACCCCACCCTAGTCCCCATTCAAGTAAGCTGCAGGGACACCAGTGTTGGAAGGGCAGCTGCCGATGCACCAAACTGACCACTAATGATCCTATGATAAGTATTTGCTGTACGTATGCATGAACACCAGTGGATGGCACTAGTTGTTGTACAAGATGTCAGACACAAAACAAGACCACGCCGCTCACTTCCCCTTCCACATTCACCCAACATGCTTCTGGACATGCTATGTGATTGGTCACATAGTTTGGTTAAAGAAAAACAGTGGTGCAGGGCCAATCGCTGGATCTGGACTATGATTTGAAGGCAGAAAGCTTTGAACTTTTGCCCTTGCTATAGTCCCAAATGGAACCAACCCCTCACTTCCCATCCATATTGTTTGCAATGGGAGATTTCTTTCCATTACAAGTTGCACGTGTGTCTGTACATGGAGGGCGGAATCTGATTCCAATCAGGACCATGGAGCAATCCAGTTTGTTGGCGATGCCCGCCCACCCCACCCCCCACACCAGGCCAGCTATTGGTTAATGAAAAAGCAACTATGCAAGACCAAACTACATGTCAAAACATCACATCTACTTTGGTCCAAAGTTGTACCAACTCTGAAATTGTATTCAAGATTTTTATCCAAAGTGGACATACTGCAACTCAAAGAATTGTAGTTGCAGGTCATTACCTTATTTGCATTTGCTTATTTTTATTTTTTAACTTTAGAGTGTTCCATTTGGATTTTGCATTTAAAAAGAAAGCAAAAGTGGATGTTGCTGCGAGTGTAATTCCCTGTGGAGGTTTATCTAAAAGGAAATAACCTTTCTCAAACATATCCTCCCAGCCAAGCACACAACTCTGATTCTTGAAATGAATTTGTTTATTATTTTGTCTTTCTGGGACCTTAACCTCTATGCCCAGAGAACTCTGGAAACTAGAGTATTTTTGTTGACAAAGACAAGGTAATTGGTCTGAATTGGCTCTCTGGTGAGCTGGACCTTAGACAGACGAGGGGAAAGACAGAGCATCCTTTTTCTTTTTCTTTTATGTATAGCAGTCAGAAGATGTCTCTGAGGCTTCCTATACGTGACTTCACATTCTAATGCGTTTGCACCAACAGATGGTTTAGATACAAATCTGTTAACTTCATTTGGGCAAATGGTCCCATACCAGAAACAAAATCCAGTTTTTAAAAAACACATTTTGCTTGAAGCTGTAAGTTAACATTTTCAAAGAAGTTGGAGAAAATTTTACTAGTGTCTATTATGTTAATCATCATACCTGTCATCAGATAATAGGCTTCTGTAACAGACGGGGACTCTAAAAGGAAATTTATGCTTTTTAAAAGGGCATTAAAATGTCTTTGTACATTTTGATTTATGTGTCTTACACACACACACACACACACACACACACACACACACACACACACTTTTACATGTTTGCAATTTCCCATCAGTTTTGTTATGATCTTTTCTGCTTCAGAATAAGTTAGTATCTGCTCTGTCAAGCATAATGAGGCAAGTTCTTCTTTTGCTGTTGTTGTTGTTATATTAAAAAAAAGTGTCATTGCTGGGAAGGATCTGATCAGTGAATGAAAGCTGGGGAAAAGACTGCTTGGGGAAACCTAATTACTCCTAAGGGAACTTCCAACATCTCTGAGTCCTTTCTTGACAAGGTAGCCTATTGGATAGCTGCCATGAAAAGCAAAAGTATGGCTTTTATGGGTGTTCAACTGTGTTCTGCAGGAGCTCAAAAACACCAAGGCCAGAGGATTTACCACATGGGACCGACTTTTGTATTCCTGCTGATATTACACTACTGTAGCTGTTATAACTCAACAGCCTTCACACACACACACACACACACACACACACACAGGCTGAATTTGTCATTACGGATGTGATTACAGGTGCAATTAAATGCTTTAAAATCAGATAGATTACAATGGACAATTGAACACGTGTGCAACTGCTTCCCAATTCTGGTAAGCATTATTGGGAGTCTCACCTCTCTCTCCACCATCAGAGGTGCCTTTGGATTAAAGTGGATTTCAGATGTCCAGGTCTGAAAGGCAACTGCCATAGGGACCTGTCTCCTCACAGACAGAATGGTAGTAACTGCTGATGTGTGTAGTCAAAGCTATGGCAGGAGCATCACCAAGTGAGCAGCTACTCAGACCCTGCCAGAATGTGCCACATATGCACATTTTCCAGGCGAGCCCCAGGCGAGCCCCAATGGCAACTTGTGCTACACTCAATATGACAGCAAATTTGCAAAACTCAGCAGTGGCCAGAGGATTGGAGAAGATCAGTCTACATCCCAATCCCAAAGAAGAATGTTCCAACTACCGCACAATTGCACTCATTTCACACACTAGCAAGGTTATGCTTAAAGTTCTACAAGGCAGGCTTAAGCAGTATGTGAACCGAGAACTCCCAGAAGTGCAAGCTGGATTTAGAAGAGGCACAGGAATAAGGGACCAAATTGCAAACATGCGCTGAATTATGGAGAAAGCTAGAGAGTTCCAGAAAGAGACATCTACTGTACTTCTGCTTCATGACTATGCAAAAGCCTTTGACTGTGTTAACCACAGCAAACTATGGCAAGTTCTTAAAGAAATGGGAGTGCCTGATCACCTCATCTGTCTCCTGAGAAATCTCTATGTGGGACAAGAAGCTAAAATCCATGGGTTAGGGGGCGCAAATTACTTGCCTTGCCCCGGGTGCTGACAACCCACGCTACGCCACTGGTCTCTTGTGTTGTTGGAAAAGAGTGTTTGTGATGACCAGCTTGTTCTCTTGGCAGAAGTCTATTAGCCTTTGCCCTGCTTCGTTTTGAACTCCAAGGCCAAACTTGCCAGTTGTTCCTTTTATCTCTTGACTCCCTACTTTAGCATTCCAATCCCCTATAATGAGAAGAACATCCTTCTTCTTAGAATTGCATATCTGGGATTTTAATAGCTGCAACTACAGAACTCTAAATGTCAAAAGGAAACAAGCAAAGTGTGAACAGAGTAGCAACATTTCCCACTATCTGTACTCAAAATACGGAAGAGATCGTTGATGCTGTATGGATGGATATGCCAGGACTTTTAAAATATTTCAAATATGGATGTTAAGTTATTTGGATATCATAGCTGGCTATCAGTTTCCTAGAAGGGGCTGCTATTTTTAAAATCAGATGCCTCCTAGTGGCTTGCTCTGTGTCTGCCTTTGTATCCTAGAATTTAATAACTTAAGAGGCTCTGAAAGCTGACTCTAAATCCTGTTCTGCAACAGATATTCTAGGAGTCCAAAAACTTTCAAGGAAATTGACATTTTACAAAAAAACAACAAAACAGGATGGGTTTATTACTGTACCAAGACAAAATGCTTCATCCCACATAACATAGCTTTACTTACTAAGCTAGTACAGGGCTAGAAAACCTCTTGCCCAGATGTGGGGAACGTTTAGCCCTCCATATGCTGCTGAACTACAACTCCAGCAAGCATCAGTTAGCAAGCATGCCCAATAGCCAGGGATGGTCCCATTGAAATCAGTGCAGCTTACTTCTGAGTAGATATGCACTGGATTGCAGTGTGGGAGTTGGAAGATCAAAATGGCACTAGCATGTGCATGCCTGATGTTGCACAACTGATATTTGCTGCCCTTTATTTTCAACCCTATCTAATGCCAGGAGGTGACTCACTTCACCCTGCCTAATGGCATTACAACCTTGATATCAACTCTTCAGTTATGCAGGTGTATGGAAACTTTTTTGTTTGATGGAACCGATGCTAGACAAAACTTGGTTGGAATAAACTAAAGCATCTGGTGGGAAAATAGAATAGATATGCACCAGGGCAGTTTCCTATTGCTGTACATTATTATTACAATCAATATCACTTATGTTCAGTCATGTGGATTGTCTTCATATTAGTTATGCTTCATTTTGTATTATGAAAAAGGATATATTTGAAAACTGATCAACATAAATTATGCAGCTCCTAAGTAATTTCTGATTTAAACCGTGTTTCATATGGTGAATTACTAGTCTAGAGTTATCTTGGTTTCAATGTGCTTAATGTGTGTTACATTAAAACTGGAGAGGGTGTTATATTTATTCCATTAAAAGTAACTATGTTGGGTTAAGCAAGCAAGGGTCAACTCTGTCACTGATATGGCTTATAGGACAGAAACCACACCCCACAATTATATATGAGAAGTCACTTCAAAGTTAGAATCCTCTCAACACCAATGGATGTTTGATTTCAGAAGTTTGTTTTCTTAGGAAAAACCAGGAACTTGATCTCAATAAGAAGAAGAAGAAGAAGCATTTGGATTTGATATCCCACCTTTCACTCCCTTTAAGGAGTCTCAAAGCGGCTAACATCCTCCTTTCCCTTCCTCCCCCACAACAAACACTCTGTGAGGTGAGTGGGGCTGAGAGACTTCAAAGAAATGTGACTGGCCCAAGGTCACCCAGCAGCTGCATGTGGAGGAGTGGAGGCGCGAACCCGGTTCCCCAGATTACGAGACTACCGCTCTTAACCACTACACCACACTGGTGTAGTAAGCAAACAGATCAAGGCTGTGCCTTGGAAGACAATCAAGTGAAACATAGAATTCAGCTTTGATCCCAGCCATATCTACTCAGAAGTAAGTTCTATCGAATTCATTGTGCCTTATTCCCAGGGTAAGTAGATTTTGAATCAGAGGTAGCAGGTGTGCTGGCTTATTGCCATGACACTTTCTTCTATTCTGCCTGAACTATGTTCTTATTTAGTTCATGAGTATTTAAGCCTTTAAGGCATGAAGCTAAAATCAAATCTGCTCTAACGCAGTAGAGCTCAGGGTTATGTTTGGGAAATGGAAGTTTTCCACTCTCACCCTGTACCCTTCTTGTGAAACATAACCCATAGGCTTCTCATACAAATCCTTCCATTGGGTAGAGTGATGCAGGTGCCTCAGGCAGCAGCTGCTGAGGGGTGACAAGATCTTGGAATACAGAGCTGTGTGTGCCATGTGGTCTGGGCTTGTGCCCTCTAAGCTTGCCTGTTGCCCGCAGGTGCTGTGGCAGCACCAATCTGGTCAGCTTCCATACATTGAACAGGAAAGAAGCACCATTTTCTGCTTTGCCTCAGGTGGCAAAATAACTTAAGCTGTCCCTGCATATAAAATCTAAAAAGATGTTATGATTGTGTACCTGCCTGCCCCAATATTGCTTTAGCCCAGCAGTTTCATATATAAAACTACTCTATACTTGGTTGCACTAAGCAATGGCATGCATATCTCCACAGACCAAATAAGAGATATTGAGATATCCACCCTGGGTATCACATTGCAGCCCTGGTGGGAATAACAGTTTATGGTTGTTTGACATATACGGTATATTTGTGTGTTCCAAAGAATGTATAAAGCAGCCATACAGTGGTGTGTATCAAAGACATTACAAACTTTAGGTCCAGTCCAGAAGCATATAAATAAACCTAAGTCCTGATCGGTGGGATCATTAAGTATTTAAGGCCCATGGAACACAAGAAACTATCTTTTTTCAGCTCACTGTTTTTTACACTTGGATTCATAGAGCTGGAATTAGTCCATCCCTTTGCCTATGTGAGAAACCTACAGCAACTACAGCATCCTGATAGGCAGTCATCCAGCTGCTGTTCCTAAAAACAGCTAGTAAAGAAGAATCCATTACTTTCCGAGGCAACCTATTCGACTGTCAAACAGCTTATACCATCTGAGGGTTCTTTCTAATCTTTGGTCTAAAGAATTTTTATTTTTATTAGAATCCATTGGTTTGGGTGCAGAGCAACAGAAAGCAAATTTGCTCCATCCATTCTGTTATTCTGTAAAATGGTCACCTGAATTTACATATATACAACCCTACATTTCTAAGCTGTGGCTGAAAGCAACTCTGTACTGGTAAGTAAGAACATCTGAAATCTAGCCCATTTCAACAGCAAACAAGAGTGGAAACCACTTTAGACTCTTGGAGTAAAGTCACTTTAATTTGGGATAAGAGCGTACAATGTCCACACACACTAATGGTGCTTTCACGTGGTCAATGGAGCCACAGCAGTAGCATAAGGAGAAGTCTTCTGGATCAAAACAAGAGGGCACATGCATTAGCATCATGGTTCCCACTATACCAGACTTTTGGGAAGTCAACAATGAAGGCAATGATTGACCACAGTAACTGGTATTCAGAGGTACACAACTTCTGAATATGGAGAGTCCATTGAGTTAGCATGGCTAAAGGCCACTGAAAAGCCTATTCACTAATGTCCTAGCACATACTGCCTCCACGTACGCCTACCTGCATTCAGTATGGAAGTCCAAAGGCGTTTCTAAATGTATTGAGGTGATCACACTTAGAATCCTTCCAGCAATCAGAAACCCTTTGTTGTCAGGGTACCTGGCCACAGAGAAGATGCTACGCATTAGCATTCAAACATATATAGGCATATTCAGCTTCCCATGCTGTGAACAGGAAGACTTGAAGTGGAGCCAGTGCATGCTGGGACACTGGGTACAATGCTTCTTTTCATGATGCCTCTCTCAACTTTATGGCCACATGCATTTGCCCCAAAAGGATGGATAGGGCTGTTGTTGTTGTTTAGTCATTTAGTCGTGTCCGACTCTTCGTGACCCCATGGACCAGAGCACGCCAGGCACTTCTGTCTTCCACTGCCTCCCGCAGTTTGGTCAGACTCATGTTTGTAGCTTCGAGAACAATGTCCATCCATCTCATCCTCTGTCGTCCCCTTCTCCTTGTGCCCTCCATCTTTCCCAACATCAGGGTCTTTTCCAGGGAGTCTTCTCTTCTCATGAGATGGCCAAAGTATTGAAGCCTCAGCTTCACGTTTTGTCCTTCCAGTGAGCACTCAGGGCTGATTTCCTTAAGAATGGATAGGTTTGATCTTCTTGCAGTCCATGGGACTCTCAAGAGTCTCCTCCAGCACCATAACTCAAAAGCATCAATTCTTTGGCAATCAGCCTTCTTTATGGTCCAGCTCTCACTTCCATACATCACTACTGGGAAGACCATGGCTTTAACTATACAGACCTTTGTTGGTAAGGTGATGTCCCTGCTTTTTAAGATGCTGTCTAGGTTTGCCATTGCCTTTCTCCCAAGAAGCAGGTGTCTTTTAATTTCGTGACTGCTGTCACCATCTGCAGTGATCATGGAGCCCAAGAACGTAAAATCTCTCACTGCCTCCATTTCTTCCCCTTCTATTTGCCAGGAGGTGATGGGACCAGTGGCCATGATCTTCATTTTTTTGATGTTGAGCGTCAGACCATATTTTGCGCTCTCCTCTTTCACCCTCATTAAAAGGTTCTTTAATTCCTCCTCACTTTCTGCCATCAAGGTTGTGTCATCTGCATATCTGAGGTTGTTGATATTTCTTCCGGCGATCTTAATTCCGGCTTGGGATTCATCCAGCCCAGCCTTTCGCATGATGAATTCTGCATATAAGTTAAATAAGCAGGGGGACAATATACAGCCTTGCCTTACTCCTTTCCCAATTTTGAACCAATCAGTTGTTCCTTATCCAGTTCATGGATAGGGCAACTGTGTTGCAACGGAAGGGGAAATGCTTCCTTGGAAATATGGCTCAGTTTCAGAGCACTAAATGATGAGAAGCCCTTTCTGTTTTGAAATCTGGTAACCTATGGCTCTCTGTGTGCTTGGAAACCTCAGCAACTGTATTAGTAAAATGGCCATGCAGCAGTAGAAGGAAAATACCGGTAGGTTGCTCTGGCTTCATGCCACTACATTACCATCTGAGTAAATGGTAGCTAGCCATGTGTTCTGTCAAATACACAAGGCATGAAATTGGTCTAAGATTAGCCCTATGTGCCATTAATCCCGGAGTAGTTCTGGCCTTACAACAGCATACGATGAAAGAGACTTCTGATTGGTTGGAGAATATTCTGTATCAGGAGCGCATCGTTCCTTGGTTGTTTATTATAAGACTGAAAAGAAGCCACATGCCCATCTTGCTTTATGTTTTCCCTTTGCCGGCGGGGAGGGAATCAGTTAAATAGAATAAGCAAGCAGCTCACAAAAGGTAAACACCAAGAAGAGAAGATAACCAGATGGGATACTGTCAAGGTAGGTTGCATTTTTCTCTCAATTTAATGATAAACTCTTACAATTGATAAAATCTTCAAGCCAGCCTATGTTTGGTACAGAAAATAATTTGTGCAAGGGAAGCATCTGTTCATTATCATTCAAGGGTTTAATTGTATGTTTCTTATAACCTAGAGGTGTTTATATACTAACCACATGCATTTCCGTATGTCCAACATCTAAGAGAGAACAGGTTTTGTTTTGTTTTTTCGTCTCACAAAGAAAGGTAGCTTCAAATTAGGAGACAATATACCAGGAATGGAAGCTTGTGAAAACTCACATGATTGTTCAAAGAATTCTACAACACCAAAAACCTATGAATGGTTTCAAAGGATGGAAGGGTCAGTTTATTCTGGTCCACATCAGTTTCGCATGTACTTATTCATAAGTCCATTTCTTTTTTCCATTTGAATTTTTAAAATATATATATTTGGGAATTCATATTTAAATTTGTATTTAATATGTACTTAAATTCCCATTTTATCATAAAATATGTACTTAAATATACCATTTTATCTCAATGTGAATGCTTTAAAAACTTATTTTATCCTAAATACAAAATTTTAAAACGCTTTTTGGTACTTTCTTGACTCAAGAACTATATCACAAAATTGGAGAAGTGTGAAAACTGAAGGCTAATTATGTTCTGATATGTACATTGGTCTGGAGAGTTTGAATTAGATCAGGTCACTTAAAAATGTGGACCATTCTCCTCTAGCCCTAGAGGTATCAGTCTAAGTTGGTAGTGGGCAACTTTGGGCCCATGGGGCAAAGCAGGCCAGCCAAGCCTTTGTGGTTGGCCAACAGGCTGCCTTGGTGAACCAAATCCACCTTTCCTATGCTTGACCATCATATGACTTCAGGTGTGCACAAGACAAGAAAGTTCAAAAGAGGAATTCAAACTGTAGCTGCAAAGGAAGAATCAGGAACGCACCCCAAGAGACAGAAAAAGGCTTCAAATTCAAAAATTACCCAGTTCAAGCTGCATATGTTTCAACCACCTGGCATCTAACTTTCCCCCACTGCTCTTGTGCTGATGTAGATGGTGGGGGGAGGGCATTGGCAGCTTTCTGCCCCATGCCAAAGCCCCTCTACTACCCACCACTTGACAGGGCCCTGAACCAGCTGCTCCTCCTGTGCTGGAAACTTTAGGGAGAAAAGTACTGAACTCAAGGGCAACTGACACAATAAATGTCAGGTGCAGTTTTGAAGTTACAAGATTTATTGTTGAGGTCTCAGTCCCATTTCCAGAGTTATTTCTTTTTGTTTATGACTTGTACTCATATATTTACAGTGTAGTATTGATGGAATGTATTCAGTAATATTCTCTACTCCAGGTGCAATAAAAAATGACCTCAAAGAATGTGCTGTGGGGCATTTATCTATACTTTCATTGCAGCTTCCTGTATAGAATTAAGTGAAATTTTATGCCTGACTTGCTTTAATACCTTTAAGGGGTCCCAAATGAGTTCTTGTCCAAGGGCTCCCAAACTCTAGGGCCACCATTGCCTGCTTAGATGTTTAATCGCTGAAGGACATGGTAATGAACATAGGACAGAGCTGTAGAACCTTCAGCACTATTCAAAGATGGTAGCGCCTTGCACAGCATATCTTGGTAAGACAATACATGTAACACTAGTATATGCCTATGAAATTTTGGACAGAATGCTTATCAATGATACCTATTTCCCCAAATGAAGTTGTTGTTAAGTATAATTGTTTAATTTCACACAGAAATGGAGAATGCCTGTATGTATGTTGCTAAGGGTTTGTTTGACTGTGGAAAATTCCACTGGTGTTCTCTGCTAGCATTCACTTGAGTGTTTAACCTTAGAACATGTGACTAAGGTTTTTAATCACAAATTCACCGTTTTGAAAGTAGTTGCCTTTGCCTTTTGTTCCAAGGCACAGTCAGAGAAAGAGGTGATAAGATGCCTCTCCAGGAACTGCATCACTTTAGGCTGGATACAGGCTAATGCAAACTATGGGAGAGACAGAGCATTTATTTCAGCTCTGATCATAATTATGTTATACATTTAAGAAAAAGAATCTATGCTTCCATATGCATATGATTTATACAACTTTCTAGATGTGTCATTGATGTTTTTGTGCCTGTTTTTGAAGAAGTTCTGGTTTGAAGAATAATTATGGGCCTGGACAATTTTTATTCCAAAAGGATTCAGTTTTTATGCATCCAATTGCTTCATGCTGAACAATATTAATATCTGCAATAGTTGTTTTAGCTCATATTGAATCCACTAATGTCAGGTGACCCAGGCCTTTATAGTCATGGCTTTACAGGACAGACAAGACTGGATACAACTAATGAAATTAATCACCAGGGGAACCATTTTTAAATATCCATCAACCCTCCCACTAACACACTTTTTTTAGATGAAAGGATGCAATAATAATAATAATAATGAGATCCTCCAAGAATAGGCCTACTCCTCATGGGTTGCCTTGTAGATATAGGGGAAGGACCATGGATATGCCTGCCCCTCTATCATGTATACTGGATTCTCAGCAATGTGAACAATAAGAATGATACATGATGAGTAAATATAAGAATGATCTACTTTAGTTCAATCACTATCAGTATTAGAAACATAGAGAAGTGAGGTGCCCCAGCATACAATTCAAAAAGATGACGTCAGAATTTACTGTAAGTGGATACATATTCTAATAGTTTGATTCACAACTATAGCCTATAAGCAAAAATACACAAAATATATTAGCAGCAGCGATTCATGAATGTAAATGTGGTGCTAATAGGAAAAAGAGACTAAGGAGTTACAGTACATAAATCCCCCAAAGCCCTCAGCCTAATTAGTGAAGATAAACTGGTTGACAGATTGCACAGCTCGAAAAACATACAGCAAAGAAGGTTATAATATTTATTATTGTGGTATAAAGAGACTGATTAGACAGCCCTCACCCCCCCATACATATAGATCTAATCGCTAGCTTCCACAAAGGATAACAACTTGCTCTGTCTGCTTGGTTTGATAAATTAATCCAGATCAGGTCCAAATAAAGGGATTTGCATTCTTTAGAGATTAATGAACTTCATGCTAGTAGAGAAGCATCCTCACCAAATGTGTTAATTGCATCGCTGCTAACTAGAACAAAATGCACCATCGCAGAACTGAGGGCAACTTCTCAGATTATACAAACACATCCATATGTAGGGAAATGTGCAAATCCAAAGTGTTGGGAGTTTAGGGTCCCTGGTAAGATGCAAATATAATAATACAATAAGAATAAGAATAAGAATAAGAATAAGAATAAGAATAAGAATTATTATTGAGCGGCTTCCAACCGAATATTAAAAACACAATACAGCATCAAACATTAAAAGCTTCCCTAAACAGGGCCGCGTTCAGATGTCTTTTAAAATTAAAATAGTTGCTTATTGCCTTGACATCTCCTGGAAGGGCGTTCCACAGGGCGGGTGCCACTACCAAGAAGGCCCTCTGCCTGGTTCCCTGTAACCACACTTCTCGCAGCAAGGGAACCGCCAGAAGGCCCTCGGTGCTGGACCTCACTGTCCGGCACTGTCCGGGCTGAATGATATAAGCTCATAGATCTCCAGCGAGGCACAACCACACATTTATCAAGGTGGGTGCTTACACTTGCACAGGGTTCCTGCAACTTGTGCATTCACATGTAAGGAAACTGTAATACCTGAAGTAGCCTATGATTGTCCAAACACTATTCAAACTAGAGATGGATGAGCTTTCCCCCACTCAATTCAGATTCTGAAAGCCTCTGAGGCTTAGAAACATCCTCCCCACCTGTCCTCCTTAATCGCCAAAGCATTCTCGTTGCCAGCCTGCCCCTTTCTATCTAAACCAGTGATTCCCAACCTTTTCTTGGCCATGTCCCACCTAAGCATCTCTAAAATCTTGATGCCCCTCTCCCCGTGACATATAATCCTTATTATTCAAAAAGTGGACTCCTATTCACATGGAGGAAGCCCAAAACAATGGTGACCGCTCCAACTGAGCAGCTACAGACTCTTGGGTTATTCTCTGCAAAACCTTATTGCTGGGCCATGCTATACCAGAGCCACCGACACACCCAGCAAATAAAGGGCTTGCATGGCATGAATTAGGGCAGCCACAAGAAATCTTTAGACATTACTGCTTCCACATAAAGTACTGCCACAGAGAAGAATTGTTCACTGGCACTAACATGGAGAGAACGAAGCAATTAGAAGCAATGAAGTTCTAAAAACTGGCACAGTGAGAATATTTTATGCAGTAGAACCATTTCTCATCATGAATGTTCAGGAATAGTTTGACACAAAAGGACATTACTGCCTCCACGCCCATCATTAAGGAAACTCTGCAATAATTCAGCATTGTGAACAGCGAGGAAACTGTTGCCAAGCAGGGTGTGGTAGGAGATGAAAGATAAAATGGATGGCAACCAGAGTCATTATAGGACTGATCTGGAAAGAGACCACCCATGAAGAATAGGTGATAGCTGTTTTATGTAGCAGCAAATTATGTGATGTGCTGTAGCTGGTGCAACTGCCAAGAACTTCATTCTGCAGGTGGAGTATGTTGTAGGAGAGCCTGGAGGTTTACCAGAAAGCAAAAATGCCTTGTGAACGTGTTTCTGCACCTCAGGTGCTTCTAGTTGAAAAGTGCCCCAAATTCTGCTAAATATGGATTATTCTGGGGTATAAAACATGCTTGAACCAAAACCATAGCCATTAACAGCTGTCAAAGGTGGGATCTGGTAATTGCTTAAGGACTAAAAGAGCTTTCTTTCGCCTCCAAACTATAGTGCAGACATCATTAGTATTAAAAACAATAACTGCTACTTTATGGGAGTGGTCAAGTACGGAACGATGCTAGAGAGCTTCAAAAATGTAAGAGCTGTGTATGCAACCATAGGGAAAGGACCGAGCTTGCTACATGGTTGCATTCTTAGAATACAGGATGTGTAGTAAGAAAACATCTAAAAGTAGCACTCAGACAAGACTTTGGTCATTAGACTTTACTGTGTCCTCAGAGACATCTCAATCTAACACAAACCCTCTCACGGATAAAGAGATATTTGCTAAGCAATGATTGCCCCTCAAATATTTTTGAGGGTGTTCATTTTGTTAGTTTTGCTTTTAGAAAGTCGACATAGTGTAATTGGCCAGGTGCCACATGCCTTGGCTTTTGTTTTGTGTTTTATATATTTCCTAGAAGCAAACAAGAAATTATCCATACTGAAGGCAAGATGCTAGGGCTAGATAGACCCAGCAGATGCACCACTCTCATAAAAGCTGCACTAAATTTTGATAATTATATCTGATTTCAAATAATAATACTCTAACATGCAGAGCCTATTTATGAAAACTGAATTTCAATATTTATAGAATGTTTCATACTTTCAAAAAATAGGCAATATGGGAATTATTCTTGGAAAGATGCCTTTGTCTAATCTGCAATATCACCTTCTGGTCTCCTTCTACTCCCCAAAACCATCTGTTTCACTGATAGAGAGGATATATATATATATATATATATATATATATATATATATATATATATAAAATGAAGTACATCTGGTTATATATATACTTGAGACATCAGAGAAGATAAAAGTCAAATGTTACATATGTATAATATACAAAATTATCCTCAGAATATATTTACTATTACTCAGCCTTCAATATTAATTTGACCTCATTTTATGGCAACATTTCCAGCCTCTCTTGGGTCAAGATTTAGTGTTCTTAAATATGACCGTTCATCACGCATACTGGTTTTTGTCTGGTGGGGAAAAAAAACATGTTTATAGGTCCTTATGTACAGATCTGAGTCTGCATGCAGAGGGTAAATGTACCTACTTCAGGCAGCACAATGTGTGGAATGAGAGTGAGAAAAATGAAGGCAGAAATTGGTGTCTGAATGGTGCAGCAAGTCTTTTTAATGTGTTGGCCCTATAGGAAAGCAGAAGGAGGAGAAGAGGACAATCAGATGCCTAGGGGAAGTCTATTCTCCACAGTTTTGTTCCTCATTAACCAGTTTTCAGAGGCACACTGCCTCCAACAGTGGTGGCAGAACATGCCTATCATGGCTAATGGCCAGAGTTAGCCTTATCATCCATGAAGTTACCTTATCTTCAAGCCAAACCCATGGCTAACTATAAATAGTGAGTGTAACCAAGAACAAAATAAGAGCTTGGGCTCAGGTGTAGCACAAGAACAAGCTTGGGCTCAGGTGTAGCACTAAGCCAAACCATTGCTTAGCTCCAGGCAGCATAGCAGCAAGGCCAGGGGAGGAGCCAAGCAGCTGTGATTTTTGCTCTGAGCACTTCCATGCTTGCTTGTTCATGCTTAGCCATAGTTTGACTTGCATGTGAACAGAGCCCCTGAGCCGGAACTTGGGTCTAGCTCAGTATTGTGTACATTGAGTTGCTGTGGCTCTCTTTGGAAAGGGGTCTTTCCTGGCCCTACCTGAAAATGTTGGGGGTTGAATCCTGGAAATTTAGAATGTAAAGCAGGTGCTCTACCACTCGCCTATGGCATCTATAACTACTTAAAGCATGAAATCAAAGTTTTGTTTGGTAAATTCCAGTAAAGATATGGAGTCCAGTCATCTCTAGTTGCAGTCTACCTCTTCAGTTTCCCTGGTTCCAAGTCCAAAAATATCAAAAAGTAAGCCACAAAGCTATGTAATATTCCTTTCTGAGCAAAAATTATCACTGGAATTTATCTAAATTATCTGGTTTTTCAACCTGGCAAATAATCCATCTTGTGGCTATAACATCTAACACAGTTTGCTGCACTGCACAAATGTCTGGGCTTGTATGGTTTGGAGGACTTATTGAGGACAGCTGGATGCAGTGTAAAGAATGCCCAAATAATAATTATCTCCTACAGGTTGGGGGGGTTGTTATTATTTTCATTTATGAATTTCTTCCTAAGAAGCATCTTGAAGTGATTTCAAAATACTATAAAACGGTTAAAACAACTGCAGGTATAACCCCCCCAGCAATAGAAATTCTGAGGTATCTAATTTTTTTTTTTAAAAAAACTCCACTCAGAAGGCTTGGTGAAAGAGGACAGTCTTCATTAGATGCTAAAATGACAACAAAGATGGCACCAGCTTGATATGTCACGTGAGTGAGTTCCAAAGGGACATGGATTACTTGCCCCATGGAGGCCTTTAGCAGTTCTCTTCCATGCTGAACTGCACAACATGGACCAGTTATGGCATTTCTTGATTTCAGTTTAGAGACTCTCAACAACAGCAGAATGTGGAGGTTTAATTGTCTCATTGCACAGGGAAATCTTCTGGAAACTCTGAAAACTAGGGTTCAAATCAAATCAAAATGGACAATTCTCTAGAACCATCTGCCATTTTCATAATATTCCAGCTCATTTGCTCTCCCAGTTTCTTGAGTATTATCCTGTTACGGTAAGTAAAAGAAGATAATGCCTGCTGTTTTCAGATAGCTGCTACTTCTCTTGAACGTTTCATATCATATTGGGTTCTTTCCCCGCCCCCTTCCAATTCAAGCCACACTTCTTCTCAGAAATTATCAGAGGATTGGCCCTTGTTTCATCTTGCTCAGCATCTATTAATAGAACTTCTTTTGGTCATTAAGAAAAAGAGCATTTTATGTCCTTTTTATTGCCTCATAATATTGATGAATTCGACCCACATTGTGATTCATCGCTTCAATTGGTTTGATGTACTATAAGATGGTTTTAGCAGGCCTGTTGACTAGAAGGTGCCTTGGGTTTTTTGTTTTATTTTTATATTCTTTATTAAAAATAAAAAGAATTATAAGACAGAAGAAGACAGAAAAGAATATAAAGATTTCCCCCCCCCTAACAATAGAGATTCCTTGGTTTTTGAAG
Source organism: Podarcis muralis (assembly GCF_964188315.1). Taxonomy (NCBI): domain Eukaryota; kingdom Metazoa; phylum Chordata; class Lepidosauria; order Squamata; family Lacertidae; genus Podarcis; species Podarcis muralis. The sequence continues at coordinate 37,046,325 of NC_135662.1, forward strand.
CTTTTAAAGCTTTCCTGTGGACAGTCTCTGGCTGAGAAAGATAAGACGTAGTTATCCCAAATATGTAATTTTCTCTCTAATATTAAGGACCTCTCTTTCCACCTTAATTTCCAGACAGGCTCTTTTTTTCACAGCCCGTCTTAACTCTCCTGGGCCTCCCTCCCTCCCAAACATCAAGACTGCTGGTAGCTGCATAGATCACAAGTTATAGAGATCTTTATTTGTTAATCTGCCAATTTATAGCACTCTAGTCTGCAGGATTGGGACAGGTCACAACAACACATTAAAATATAACAGACTGAATGCTCATAAATGTCAAACAGGACCGAAATCTAAACTACAGTTCTCCAATAACACTTGAATCCTGTCTACTCAACAATGTTTCTGGCATGTGGTCAGGTTGAGCTGATTTGTCACCTGAGAAACACATTCCAAAAGAGTAGTCATGTTTAGTTTCTTAAAGAAGAAAAAGGTGCCCTTTGATACCATGAAGATAAAGAAATGCATTGTGGGGTGAGCTTTCAGACACAAACACAAGAATAGCCATAATCAAAATTTACCCTCTGAATACAATTTCTTCTTTACAAAATTAGAAGGCCATGAGATTGTGTTACAGTGGTACCTCAGGTTAAGTACTTAATTCGTTCTGGAGGTCTGTACTTAACCTGAAACTGTTCTTAACCTGAAGCACCACTTTAGCTAATGGGGCCTCCCACTGTCACCACGTGGTTTCTGATCTCATCCTGAAGCAAAGTACTTAACCCAAGGTAATATTTCTGGGTTAGCAGAGTCTGTAACCTGAAGCGTATGTAACCTGAAGCGTATGTAACCCGAGGTACCACTGTATATACATTTGTGTGTTAGGTTAGTGAGATAGTGCATGGCAAAGGTTTGAGGATTCAATAGCACCCTAGACACATCCATGCAGGACGCAGGCCAGAGGTGCCATAAGAAAAAAAGGACAAGAGTTGTTTCCGCAGCAGAGTCTTTGACAGGATCTGTAGCTGTAACATAGCTAGCTAGCTATGCCTTTAGTGACAGCAGCTTCCTCAGTCTGTTTTAGCAATTGGCTCTGAAAGGCATGGAGAGACTGTGGTTTTTACTAGTGTTCTGCACTAGCAGCCTTGCACCCAACCTTGCTTGAGAATTCTAAGAAACCAAGAAATCAGTGCAGTTTTGAAATCAGCAGTGAAAATCAGTGCATATTTGAAAGATTCAGTTCTCCATCTTGATTCAGAATGGCATTCACTGTTATGAACTGGCAGGATGGCAGGGAGGAGGAAGAGGATCCCGGCAAAGGGTGTAATCGGGACTGGGACACATTGGGGCGAGGAGATGGGGGAGGAAATACTCACAGGGTGATGGAGGATGGCATGGGGATGGAGGTCAGTGCACAGGAACCAGAGCATCAGGACCCATCACCAGAGGACACTTCAGACTCCAAGGCATAGGGAGCAGCAAGAGAGGCACTCTAGGAGGCTGAGACAAGCAGGGGCCCACAGCCCAGCTCTCTAGCTGGCCAGGTGGGGCTCATTAGCTCTGGGAGGAGGTATGTGATTCCTCAGCTGGAGTTGGCTAGGAACAGATGAGGGTCACATGTCTCATCAAGCCCAGGTGCTGCAATCAGCATGCAGAGTACAGAAGGGGGACAGAGCTGAGGTGCTGTATCTGCTCAACTGCCTGTGCTGATGAACCTTGACTCAGATGCCCCTGCACCTCTATGGGACTGTTCTTTGGGTTTGACTCTGGACTGTATCTTGACTGGGGGACTTCAGACTTGGCTACTTGGATTGACCCTGGACTGCATTTCCTGGCCTTTGCTTGTGTGGATTGACACTCAGACTTTGAACTTTGGACTTGCTGCCAGGTAGGCCAGGGGTTCAGGACATAGATGAAGAACTTCTCCTTGGTCTTTGGAAACATCATGTAAAATTTGGTTGTGATATCTTAAGCGGTGCAAATGTGATGTCTTAAGAAGTCCAAATGCAGAGCAGACAAATAACTTCATAAAATAGATAGTAAAGTAGATTGTTCTGCTTCATTTCTGTATTATTAAAGCAAACTTGCATAATGGGTATATATTATGTTATTGTTTGTAAGAGGCAGTGAACCTCACTTCCTAGTGGACAGTAATGCTAAGCCTTCATGGGTGAGAGACCTGATTCTATGGCTACAATCCTATCCACACTTATTTGGTAGTATTCCCATTGACCTCAATGGGGCTTACTACGAAGTAAACATGTATGAGATTGGACTGTTAGGTTCTCCCCCACCTGTACAATAGCTGTTGGAAACTTCAGTTAAATCCAGATGATTACCTTTGCAGGGGAAAAACATCACTTGGTCAGAGAAGACTTCACCAAATGTCATTGATACACGTCGAGTCCCACCTCCCCAAACCTGAGAATGGCTTTGCTAAGCAGCTTTTATCTCTTCATCCCATTTCTAGGTTATATAATTTAGAAGGCATTGCAAAGAAATGAAATGTAGCAATGTCCCTAGAGATCAATTATAGGATGCTACAGATGTCTGCATTCCACAGCTCTGACTTCAAAAATACTAGTGATTATGAGAAGAGGGAGTAGAAATTGTGTGTAAAACATTTTACCAGCATTGCACCATTGCTATACCAGCTTTTTGTATAGAAGGACGGACACTTTACTTTCAGCCAGGGGATCATGGGACCATAGGAAAGTTGTGCCTACCTGGAAAAGCATCATGGCAAGGAAAAGGTCAACCTGGCCCCATCCACTGAGCAGAGAACAAACAGCCGCAGGAAGCTTCCTTCTCCCCATCCTAGCAAGAACAACTCTGGCTCCCCCTGCCAGTGGCCCTGACAGGGGTAGACTTTGGTCTTCCAAATTTCAGCTGCATCCAGTGTGAGGCCTTCTGTTCTGCTCAATTCACGATGAATTGTTATGAATATGTCATAGTTATGGTGCCCTGCAGCGCCCCCTATGCTCGGTACCCCCTGCGACAGGACTGGTTGTGCTGCCCTAAATCTGCCTCTGGCCCTGAGACCACAGAAGCAATGGGAAGATAACCCTAGCCTCTGGCAATGGCCAGAGGAACAAGGGCTCTTACAGCTTTGTTTGTTGTTGTTGATATGGTTGTAACTTGTTGTATTCTGTCTTGGAGATAATTTGATCAAAAGGCAGAGCATGCATTTATAAAAGAAACTCAATACATATAATCTGTTCTTCTCCATCACACCAAGGCACTTTTTCCTATCACTGATTTCATCACAGAGGTGGGGAGGATTATTTTCCTGGAGATTGCAGCTGGGGAGGGAAGGGTAAAACATTCCACCCCCTTGTGCTGTGGTCCTGATAAAAATCACCTCCCTGTACTTACTGTTTCCGAAAGGGTAGTCGTCTTAGTCTGCTGCAGAAAATGCAACATGGACTCTAGTGAGTGGTAGCTTGAAGACTAACCAATTTTATTGTGGCATAGGTTTTCATGGACTAAAGTTCACCACTTCATCAATAAGAAGAAACTCCTGATATGTTTCATAGTGATACATTAAGCAACAACATACCCGCTACAATTAATACACTAACACAGCTTCTCCCAAACTGTGGTCCATGATCTTCATTCAGGTGATCCATGGTGTGTCAGTGGATTTGTGATTGAATATGGGAGATGGTAGGTCCATTGCATTAAATACTCATGTTGATTTTAATTGTATTTTACTGCTTTTTTATTCCCTATATTGCATTTTATTGTATTACAATTTGATAATTAAATCTACCAAAGCACATTACAATTGCTATAACAGGAAGTCATTAAGTAGTCCTTCTCTGGTTAGCAATTTTCAGGTGGCCTGGGGGTGAGGGTGGGAGTGAGAACCAGTGCACTAGTAAAATTAGCACCAAGACCACTTGATAGGGGTTTTTTTAATGGCCAAATACATATCGGTTATTTTGGACCAGGGATCAGCTCTGGATATTATATGTGAAACCTTAGCAAACAGTGTGCCTGTGAGCATCAGCAGTATGTTATTGCTTCATCACTGAGTAACCACTGAGTAACAGAGACAGTTTTGTGCCCTGGCAACTCTCCTTATAAATTAAACACTACAGACATGTAAACATTATGCACCACTCTTGCCAGACTCGGTTTCTTGACAGAGTTCCAAGTTTCAAGCGAGCAGCATTTCTCTAAAAGTTGAGATAGCTTAGCAAAAGAAAAAAGACGCTTTAGAGGTAGAGGGGTGTGTGTGTGTGTGTCTTTAAAAGGGAAACACGCACAATCTCTAAAGCTTCATTTTTTCTTTTTGCTAAGCCATCTCAACTAAAGCTTGCCAGCAGAGTTAGCCCAGCTTGGGTTCCATTTCAGTCACTTTCCCAAACCCCATTACTGCTGAGTTGTGGATTATCCTTTTCTTACAAACTCGAGCCACCTTTGCATGAAGGTGAAACTTATAAATTATCAAAAGAACCACAAACAGTGCATAAATTAGGGGCAATGTAAATTGAGAGGTTAAGGTGCATAACAGCTGGTCATTGTGCACGCTCACCAGGCCTGAATGCGCATGAAATCTGCCCAAGAAACTGTGTATATCATCTGATCTGTATACACACTCTCCAACAGCTCTTGGTGAATGTGCATGCGTCAACTGAATTTTGTAGGTTATGCAACCATTATGAATAATCCTCAATAGGCTTTGGGTAATCTCAAGATAGCCTTGGAGGGGGTGCATATGTCAACTGACTTTTGTACATTCTCCAAGCATGTTATCTAGTCAGTATGCACAGTCTCCAGGAAACATGCCCTTGTTTTCTACCTCTAGTCCAGAGGTGTGCAATCTGCACCACTTGGATTGCTTCTAACCTACTGCCTGACTTTGCCTGGGACACAACAAAGCCTCCCACTGATCAGCTGGGCAGTGAGAAGAATGGGTGGGGCTCCAGTACACCTGAAGCAGTCCCACTTCATATTTCACCATAGTGAACAAGAGTGAGAGAAAACAAGTGCATTTTCTAGAGTGGAGCAGAGCTGGGGAACTTGTGATCTTCCAGTTGTTGTTGGGCTACAGCTTCTATTATCCCTCCCCATTGACCATGCTGGCTGAGGCTGATGAGAGCCTAGGATGCCACAAGTTCTCTATCCCTGTTCTGGAAGTTGCACTTTTGAATTGGAGTGGGGTTTTCAATACCATTGCCTTCCCAAAGGGGGGGGGGGCTGGGCAAGCTAGTTGTTAGAAGAAGAAACAACCCAATCATTTTCTCTCCTGCTGGAACAGCACCAGCTTTGAGTCGTCTTGCCCCCATCCCCTGAAGTAGTGCCACTTTGGAGCATTTGTGGAAAAATGAAACAGTAGCTCCGATCTGCTCAAGTGTTCACTACAGCATAAAAAAGGAGTCCAGAATATATGGGGGTGGAGGGAAAGCTGTCAAGGCTCAATAGTGCAAGCAGTTTCCTGAAGAAAATATAAAATATACACAGAGCCACCACTGAAAAGGCCCTTTCTTGGATACCTGCAGTTTCTCTCTCATCCAATGCAGGGACCATTAGGGAGGACCTCATTTGCTGATCTAAGGTTTTTTCACACTTTATTGGCTGCCACTTTGGGGGATGGTATCACAAGTTTTTACTTAGACATTACTGAGGAAAAGCAAGAGGAAGAATAAGGAATTCATGTTTTTGTCACACTCTGTTCCACCTTGTAATTCCCATGATTTATTTAACAAGATTTATATAACACTTAATTTAGAAAGCCTCTAAATAGTTACATAATGTAATATATAATCATAAAAATACCAGCCATATCAACATACTTAAAAAATATGTAGGCATAACAAAATTATTAAAATACTGATGAAACCAACTGTTTTAAAAACAAATATAGAGATAAAAAATTTTTATGTATCTTTCATTTTTCAACAACAAATCTTTTTGCTAGATTCTTAGTTATCTCCCATTTGTAATGTCAAAATGCTCACAAATACGTGTGGAAAGATGATATGGTGTTTGAAATTCCTGCCTAGTACAAATGAACAAGCAATAACATTATCAGCGTATTGTGATTGTCTTTCATGTTCAGTTTAGTGCAGACCCTTCTAACCAGACTGACTCATATTGGGAAAAACATGTGCATTTTGTCAAGTTTTTCACAAAACTGTTTGAGAGTTGAAGTTGGAACAGAAAGTTATGGGCTAATAAAAACCAGCTTTCTTATCCCATTCACTTGTCCAGTCCTTTTCAAAGGAAAACCACCCATGCAGATAGAAGGTAGTTTAATATTCAGTTGGTGGAGCTCATGTTTCCAGGTTCTTCCAAATAAATACTTCTTACTCCTGAATAAAGGAGCTTTATATTTAATCTGCATGCAGGAATGTTCATGCTAATGTAAAAGTTCCATCACAAGAGGATTTAAACACTTCCTAGCAAAATAGGGGGTGGGGGCATAGCTGTCAACTTTTCCCTTTTCTTGCGAGGAATCCTATTCGGAATAAGGGAATTTCCCTTTTAAAAAGGGAAACGTTGACAGCTATGGGGGGGGGGGGGGAATAACTGCATGGTTTCATTTCAACTTAGACCAGACTCAATTTAGCCTATGATCGATTCACCCTCCTTATAGCCACGTAAGCGTTGAGATAATTACAGTCAGTTATCAATCATTATCATGCAAAGAATAGAGCTACCATACACGAAGTCAAGCCCATTAAGGAGTGTGTCTTAATATTAGGCATGACATACCTTCAAAAAAAGTTTCCAGATATCCTCATTGTGTAATTGTGTTGTCCAATTCTACCAAGTCAAATAAGACATTAATGATTTCTGATGGCTTCATAAAACATGGTAAAAGCACAGCTCTTGTGTTATGCTGCTTCCCTGGAGAACGAGGGGTGGGGGTTGGGCGAAAATGATCCCCAAACTGCCTATTTTCTTCCTTCCTTTCCCAATTTTTTGATTGGACCTTCTTGCTTCCTATGGCAAGGCAGGAAAGGGAAGGGAATAAACATATTATAGGAAGCAGCAAGGTAGGAGGGGAAAAGAGCTTGTTTTGAGCAAATAGAACCTTGCTCATAATCTACTGGGACTCCAAAAACAACGATACTAAAAGACCTTTCTTTCCTTTTGTACAAAATATTTCCTCCCCTTCTTTTCTTTTCTTTGACAATACTGGAATCTTCCCATGAGATTTTTCATATTAAACAAATCTTGCTTTCCCGATAAACACTTAGGTTTAGATTTTCTTCTTCTTCTTTTCATTAACATGATCAGACAGTTCTCAGTCTAGAGATTGATGCTGAATTAACATCATCATCACAGAAGCTGAGAGGGGAAAGCAGTTTAAGAATAAACTGGCCATAGACAACCTAAAGTCACACTGAAGCATGATCAAATAAAACCATAAAGGATGCCAGATTGTTGATGTTTCTATTGCCTGCTCTTGATGGGATTACACTTGATAGGTATGTAAAAAGGTAAAGGGACCCCTGACTGTTAGGTACAGTCGCGAATGACTCTGGGATTGTGGCGCTCATCTCGCTCTATAAGCCGAGGGAGCCGGCGTTTGTCTGCAGACAGTTTCCGGGTCATGTGGCCAGCATGACTAAACCACTTCTGGTGAACCAGAGCAGTGCACGGAAACACCGTTTACCTTCCTGCCAGCGCGGTACCAATTTATCTACTTGCACTTTGATGCGCTTTCAAACTGCTAGGCTGGCAAGAGCAGGGACAGAGCAACGGGAGCTCACCCCGTCTTGGGGATTCGAACTGCCAACGTTCTGATTGGCAAGCCCTAGGCTCTGTGGTTTAGACCACAGCACCACCTGTGTCCGTTGATAGGTATGTAGCTTATGGGTATTTCTGGATCCAATACTGTTGCTTGAGGCTCAGGTGGCCTTCCATTAGCTTCATCTGGAAAGAGATAGCCTAACTTCTGTTGCCTATGCTCTGGTAACCTGTAAATGAGATTACTGCAAGATGTTATATGTTTTGGAAGCTTCAGCTTGTGCAGATTTTTGCAACCAGGTTGCTCACTGGGCAGGACGGTTTGAGCATATTACCCCGATCCTGGTCCAACTGCACTGGCTGCCGATTAGTGTCCAGGCCCAATTCAAATAGCTGGTTTTGACCGATCAAGCCTTAAATTGCTCAGGACCACAATGCCTCAAGGTCCACCTCTCCCTTTATGAACCAACCCAGACCCTGAGATTGTCATCTGAGGCCCTTCTTCATGTGTCTCCTTCACAAGAGGTCCAGAGGGTAGCAACATGAGAATGGGCCTTTTCTGCACGGGCTCCTTGCTTGTCAAATGCTCTCCCCAGGGGGGCTTCAGAGGCAGATTTATGGAAGCATGGCCAGTTCACCTGCACGGGGCACCAAGCCAAGAGGGCCCTGCAGGGGCCACTGGAACAATGACTTAGAACAAAAGGTGAGGGGGGAACAAATTTTGGTGTTGCACAGGGTGCTGCTGAAATTTGAAAGCCCAAAGTCTGCCACTGGAGGCTTGCCTGGTGCCACCATTATATATATTTAGCTAGAAATGTTGTTAAATGGGATTGGGGGAACCTGGAAAATAGTAAGGCAGCACCAGAATTGTGCTCTGTCTTCAGTTTTGCCAGAGAAGCCTAGCAGGACACTGGAAATGGCTGTTGCTTAGAGTCTTCACAGAATTTTGTACGAGGGAGTTAAAAAGAAACGAGGTTGGAAACATGATGAGGCTTCACCAGATTAACAATACAAAAACTGAGCAAATAGGTTTTTTTAAGCATGTCGATATCAAGGGGTTGGTGGAGGTTTTGTAATTTGTTCATTCATTTCCGATTAGGACTTGCCTGCTGTATTTTGATGAATTTTTAAGTATATTCTCTCATTGCCAAAATCTAGCCCCAAAGAACACGAAACACAAACATTAACATTACCAGTTTACATTATGGCATAGCACCTTCCAATGTTGGATTAAGATGTATATTGTGTTAGTTTAGTGCCATCAAGTGTCCAAAAATGAGAAAGGGCTCTGAATATTTCTTTGTAAAACGCCCTGCCTGTGGAGGCATTGAACTCCCAGCCTCCTTCCAAACGAAGCTGCAAGCTGGCCCTTGTTGCCATGGACATCTTTGGTGACCCTGATGCCACATTGATTCTGGTCCTGCTATGGTGCTAGCTCATCCTCAGCTACTTTACCAGCCAATATCAGCATGTGTGCAAATAAATATAGTTTAACCAGCGTGTGGCTATGGAAACATGTGTGATTGTTTGTGTGCCTCCACAAAACTGTACTGATCAAGGGGAACAGGTGTAGCTCAGTGTCACTGCATGCAGATTGGCACATTGCAAAGGTTGCAATGTTTTTAGCTGGGGCAATCAGAATAAGGTCCACTATTCAGGACCCTAAAGTGTGTTTTATATAAGGTAAAGGTAAAGGGACCCCTGACCATTAGGTCCAGTCTTGAATGACTCTGGGGTTGCAGCGCTCATCTCGCTCTATAGGCCGAGGGAGCCGGCGTTTGTCCACAGACAGCTTCCAAGTTATGTGGCCAGCATGACTAAGCCGCTTCTGGCGAACCACAGCAGCACACGGAAACGCCGTTTAGCTTCCAGCCGGAGTGGTACCTATTTATCTACTTGCACTTGACGTGCTTTTGAACTGCTAGGTTGGCAGGAGCAGGGACCGAGCAACGGGAGCTCACCCCATCGCAGGGATTCAAACCGCCGACCTTTAATCGACTTTTTATTTTTGTTCTTTGTATATTGCTTTGCTGTTTTGTTGCTATGGCTGATGGCTGACACAAATAAAGATTCATTCATTCATTCATTCACTGCATGCAGGAGGTGAGATTCAATCCCATGCACCTACAGGCAGGACTGGGACAGAACCCTGCCCAAAATCATGGAGAGACACCCACATCAGCATAATCAATGACCTAGATGAGGGATCTTTAACCTTTTCCAACCCAAACGTGCATTTGGGGACCCATTTCTTCATTTTTTACCTTATTGTTGCATAGTGGAAGTGCTCCTGCTGTGACCCAAAGTTATTTATGCCTTTCAAGTGTTATGGTTCCATTGGCTGCATCCAGTCAAAATGTAGCTCTGTGCTTGCACAGATGTTTGGGTGTCTTCAGCATGTACTACTTCACAACATTTCATTGTTTCCTCCATTGAAATATTAGATAGCGAACATCATGAGGATAGCATATATAGCTAGAAAAATCAGTATGTTATAGTGTGGTGTGCAGTTACCATCTTAAGCACGGTTACTCAAAAGCAAATCTTACCAACTCCCTTGTGATTGTGTTCCAGATTGTGGTCTTAGGCTGCAGTCCTGGGCAAACTTACCTGGGAGTAAATCCCATGGAATTTGCTTCCCAGTGAATGTATACATGTGATTGCACTGTTAATATAGCAAAACAAACAAAAACATCACTTTAAAAGGGTTACAGTCTGGATTTGTCTTGTGGTCTTGTTCCAACGAGACATTTGGTTTTCACCAATGCTTCCCTTTTGAAAATGATTCCATGCAGGACCACACATGGAAATCTCCTTCATTGACATAACTTTTTAATCAGCAGTCTTGTGGCATTTTCAGGGCCATCTTTAGCATATGTGCTGCCGAGGTGCAAAGATCCGCCCAGCACTCCCAAATTTAGTTTAGCCCCCAAATAAACCTTTATTATGCTTATGTCACTACAGTGGTACCTCAGGTTAAGTACTTAATTCGTTCCAGAGGTCTGTCCTTAACCAGAAACTGTTCTTAACCTGAAGCACCACTTTAGCTAATGGGGCCTCCCACTGCCGCTGGAGCATGATTTCTGTTCTCATCCTGAAGCAAAGTTCTTAACCTGAGGTATTATTTCTGGGTTAGCGGAGTCTGTAACCTGAAGCGTATGTAACCCAAGGTACCACTGTATTATCATTTGATAAATAGCGCTCATGCCTGCATGGTTCCAAAAGGAGGATTTTTTGTGTGTGTTTTTTGTTTAAAACCAGCTTTTCTAAAGAAGACAAAGAACACATTGGGAGTTGGTGTAAAGACTCCACGCATGTGTTTACGGTCATAGGGAGGTGTCTGAAAGATGAGACGGGCGGGCATTGTGAGCATGCGTGGGAGAGCCATCTCAGGCAGCCTTTCAGTGGCAGGCAGGCGGAGCGAGATCATGTCAAAGGTGCCTCTGACCCTGCTGCCCCGTAGCAGCTCAATACAATACACTTCGGTGGCTTCAGCGGTGGGTCCCTGGCACGCCCCTAAAATTTGATGCCCGGGTGCCCCGCACCCCTTGCACCCCCCCGGGTAAAGATGGCCCTGGGCATCTTAGACTAAAAATAAATTATAGCATTTTCTTACATTCATAGGATTGTTTAACATGTGATTCTTCCATCACCAAAGGTTAAAAAGGGAACTGAACTAAAGCCAACAGCAACCCATGATCTCATGGTAATGGATCATGACTGTAAAGAAAAACAAGTAATCTCTGTTTGCAAGGAGACATTTGTCTTCAATTAGCCACTAAGCTAACCAATTTTAATTGCTTAAGAGAACTTGTTTCTGCAGCAGTCAATCCTTAATGAAGTGCTTTTATTGAACTAACTTTCTAATTACTGTAACTAACTTCAAGATGAAGTACCTGCTCTGTGTTTAATTTAAGGACGTTATGTGTTGTAACCATACATGACCACAAGGAGGAGCACTAAATCTGGGTTTTTCGTGTGTATTCAACATGCTAACATGTTTTCTTGTAACAGAAGTTGTATTCTACATTAAAAGCAAACCAACAAACCGTTGTTGGTTCAAAAGTATGGGTAGTTTAATTATGGTCCATGACTGCATGCAACCCACACACTATAGTGTAGAATAACAACTTTCCTTCTACCAGTTTGAGGAGTTGTTGATGAAGAAAGAAACTATGAAGAACCAGAGGTCAGATTTTCCTTGAGGCTGGTTTGTAGCCAGAGCTCTGGAAAATACATCTGGCTGTGAACACATGCCTAGCGCACAGGGCACGCGTGGCTCTCCGGATGTTGTTGGGCCCCAACCATTGGAAATGCAGTCGCACCACAGTATGACATCAGCCGTTTTATTTTCAGTTCCTTTACGAACACCCGTTAGCCTGAAATTTGGGCTTTTCACAGCTGCAGCACATTGGGTCGTCAGCATCCTCATTGCGCCATCCACTGCGACCCCAATGCTGAGCCAGTGCCATTTCAGACCTCATCAACCTCTATGCGAAAGAGATGTTCCTTTTTGCCCCCACGTGCCTCCCTTTGCGCTCGCAGGATCACTCCCTGCCTCTTCCCAACTGCTCTGGAGAGCGCAGCTCTTGGGCCTAAAGTCACTGGCCAGGGCGGAGGGGGAAGACGAGGGCGCAGCGACAGCTGAGACACCGCCGGCCTTTCCCCACCGGAGGGCTCTTGGTTTCCGAGGGCCAAGAGAGAGCGCGACGCTGTGGCTGCCTTGAAATCCCCGCGCGCGGCCCAGGAGGCGGAGAGGCCCGCCGCGGCCGAGAGAGGGCAGGCGACGCTTGGCAGCAGCCCAGCCCGAGCCGAGCGCCTGGGACGGCGGCCTCTGCAGTATAAATGGCCGGCGCGGGCGCTGCGCGGGGCCCCTGGCGGTGAGCGCGCGGCGTGCGCGCTACCAAGGAGCTGCCCAGCGGAAGCGGCGCCGACTCGCCTCCATGGCCTTCATTCGGAAGCGGCGGCAGGAGCAGCAGCAGCTCTACTCCAAGGAGAGGTGCGTGAAGCGCCCCGGCGGGGCGAGCTTCCTCCCCCGGCCCGTTGTTAGGGAGCGGGGCCGCCCTTCTCAAGCCTGGCGGGGCGGCTCGGGGGGCGGCTCGGGCGTAATGCGCGCACCGGCCGGCTGCTCAGAAGCGCCCTGGAGTCCCAGTAAAGCTCAAGCCGGGCTGGCGAGGGTGGGACGCCTGCGATAGAAGAGCCACCTCGGTCCTTGCCCCACGGTTAGGCCTCGCCCTCCCCGCCGCTCCGACGGGGGGCGACCAAGATGCGAGGGGGCGGCGAGGAGGGCTGCCTCCTTTGGGGGCGAGCGAAAGCGGCCCGCTTGGGCAGAGCTGCGAGGGGCGCGTCGCGCCCGCTGGTCCTGCATTGCTGCGAAGGCGGCCCTGCGACGCGGAAGTCGAGCGGGGCTGCTTTCCTTGGGGCACCGCAGTGCCTGCTCGCTGCCGGCTCGGCTCCGAGAGCTGCAAAGGATGCGCAAGGTGCGGCGAAAGCAAGTGGGGGGAGGCGTTTGCGAGGGCATCGGATGGCGCGGCGTGTTTGGAATAGGCTTCCTTTCTCGTGCGCAAACCCCGGCCGCGAAATTCCGCCCACTCGCCTTCGCTTTTTTTCTGCTTACGAAAAAAGAGCAACTTTCTCACTTTCTATCGTTTGGGTGTTCCTGGCGGTGCTTTGAGTAAAAAGTGCCAGGCCAATGAACTTTCGGTTGTATTTGCTGGTGTAGCTGGGAGCTTTTGAGTGTTTGTATTGCTCCAGATGTGATCAGTTTGTTCCCCGGCTTTAGTTAGTGCCAGACCTGACTTCCGTAACCGGGACTGTCATGCAAGGAATGTGAAGCATTTGAGCATGTGCAGAATGCATTTCCCCTCCTCACTGAGTAGCTGCTGCAACTTGTGTTATAAACTTAGGATCATGGCTCACAGACAGGCATTTTTGGGGTGAGGGGCATGAGAGGATCGGATTCATTTCCATAGGTGATATATAGATTGAATCATTAGGCTAAGGACATTTAGCTGTATTGTATATTAACTTTTTCATAAGTGTGAAAATATTTGCCCAATGCTTGTCGGCTATTCTAGGACCTCATTGCACATACTGGCCAAAACATTGGCATTGATTGTACCCTCTCAACATTTCATGGATGAATAGAGGAAACAATTATTCCCATAGCCAAGAACTTGGGTAGGGCTTTGGTACCGTCTGGTAAGGTCAGGGAGATGGGTCCATAGTGTGCCCTAGTTGGAGAACGAGGAGTTAGAATCAGGCACAAATGGGCACTTAGGGTTCATACATACTGTCATCTAACGGGGATAGTAAACTTTCTGTACCTCCATTAATTCTCCATTCACCTCCAGATCACTGCCTTCCTGCACTTCCCGCTCCCTCAGTCTGGATTTTCTCATACCTGAGATACTATGACAAAAAAATAATAATCTTAGAATAGTAGAGCTGGAAGGGACCCCAAGGGTCATCAAGTCCAACCCCCTGCAATGCAAGAATCCTGCCCACAGCTGTCCCTGGGTGGGCTTGAAGCACCAGCCTTCTAGTTAACAGCCAGACCCACCCACTTGCACCACAGGAGGGTAGGGTATTTTCTCTTGGATTTAAACTATGTTTTAGAATGATCTTATGTTTATCGTGTTAATATTTATGTGCTCTATTAATATTTAAAGTTTTGACTCTTGTGTTACTGTTTGTGAACCACCCACAGGGCATGGTTAATGGGCAGTCAGTAGATATCTAAATAAATGTCAGCTGATGTGGTGGGACCCTAAACAGGAGCACTCCATACTGCAACTCTTTGTTGCAGGTCCCGCTTGTATAATTGGCAGCATATGGTATAATGATAGGGGGTTGCAGCATGATATTTTGCATTAGAAAGTTTAATGGGACTTCCAAATCTGAACGCAGTTGTAGTCTTAATTGTGTGTCTCTTTTACTACTATGCAACATTGTTCTGTTCCCAGCACCAGGTATGTGATTTTGCCTGCAAGTAAGTCCCACTAACTTCCATGGGCCTTAAAAACATGCTTTGGCTATTTAAGATGCAAGGCTTCCAGAGCACATAGTGTAATTCCAAGTCAGGCTTAATCTATGATGTTTTTCTAAAGAAAATAATAAAAAATGGTACAATGGAATAATTTATTCCCTTACCGCACCTTCCTCTTCTCCACTTTCTTTTTAAAAAGCAAGCTTAATATGTTTCATACTTCTGTACAAACTTCAGGTTACCCCAAAGTACAAACATATATCTTAGCTCTTTAACTATAAACACATCCTCCATATTTGTATCTTGCATCATGCCTTACTGTATTTTCTATATGACTTTTAGGTTCCTGAAATTCATTTTGATTGTGCAGATAAAATATAACAGATAGACTTCTACAGGATATGTAGCTAGTGTGTGAAAATACAGTGGTGCCCCGCAAGACGAATGCCTCGCAAGACGGAAAACCCGCTAGACGAAAGGGTTTTCCGTTTTGGAGGTGCTTTGCAAGACGATTTTCCCTATGGGCTTGCTTCGCAAGACGAAAATGTCTTGTGAGTTCCTGCAGGGTTTTTTTCCTTCCCCCGCCCCCCTTTTTCCCAAGCCGCTAAGCCGCTTATCAGCTGATCCGCTAAGCCGCTTAACAGCTGATCCGCTAAGCCGCTAAGCCGCTTATCAGCTGATCCGCTAAGCCGCTTATCAGCTGATCCGCTAAGCCGCTAATAGCGCTAATCCGCTAAGCCGCTAATGGGCTTGCTTCGCAAGACGAAAAACTGCAAGATGAAGAGAATCGCGGAACGGATTCTTTTCGTCTTGCAAGGCACCACTGTAGTCAAGATCTAAGGATCCTCAGGCATGCACCTCCAGACGATGGAGACCTCAGGTGCCATCTTGGCGCCCAGGCATATTCACTTGGTTGCAAATGGCCGATAGGTGCAAAATACATCTGGCGCCTGGCGAATTTCAAACGCTCCCTCTGTGGTTCAGTGCTTAAGGTAAGAAGCACTGTGTAATGCAGTGGGCTATCAAGGATGGGGTTTAGAAAGTCCCTTCTGTGCCAGGTGAAATTGGAACCATTGGAGCCATTTCTAAGAGACTCTTGTCTGAAACTCTGCAAAGCTACTGCTTAAAGTAGATGCTTAAGTAGATAAATCAATGGTCTGACTCTGTAATCAGCTTCCTAGGACCACATTTGCTTCTTACTGACTACTTGAATAGACTGCTGCCTAAACTCTCTTCCTTGAATCTGTGCAGACTAAAGGGAAAATCTGTACTCTGGCTGAAGCTTGCTTTTTCGTGTTTTGTTTGTGGGTAATCCCATAGTTGTACTAAAGGGGGATTTTTCACTGCAGATCGCAGTTTGTAGCTTTGGCATCACTGTTTGTGGTTTCCCCACCTACGCAGGGGAATGCCTTTGTGTGAAGACTCCAATACTCCCTGCAATTCCTTTCTGAGCAATCATGCTGGAGGAGGAGGCGGCACTGGTCACATGCAAATGTTTCACAGATGAAGCTTCTGATGCAAAAGCATCTCTGCATTCTTAGCGTTAACACAGAGGTCACCAGCTGCTCAACCTTAGAAGAAATATCACATGGGTATGAGGCAGTGGAAATGGTTGAGGAAGAAAAGGATAGGTAGGCTGGAGCTAGAATATTATGAAAAGTAAGTTAGCTGTCTGCTTAAGAGTTAGTAGATCTCTTCTGGAAAGAGCCATAAGTTATTGACAGTTGTGGGTTTTTTAAATGAAAGTTTTTAGGACTGAAGGAAATTTCTTTCTTATTTTGCTTGAAATCTTACATATCTTAAGAGTATAGAAAGTAAAATGCTCTGAGCAGAGTTTAATTGCATTTTCTACAATGTATTTCAAGTGTTTGTTACATTTATGATCTTACAACAGCTCCCTGCATTACTATCTTCCTATTGCAAGGGTTGTGGGTTGCCTAAGGTCACCAAGTGCCTAAGATGAACTGGGCACTGGCACTGTCCGGCCAGCTGTATATCTTTCATACATATGCGACCTTCAACAGCCTGTTGCATTGGGGCTAACCAATTGTGCCCTTTTCCAGAAAGCTCCTTTCCATTCCCTACCACACATCATTTTTCATTTCCTCCCCTTTAACATCCTATGGCCACTGATCATGCTTAACCCACCTTATCATGTGTCTGTCTGTCTGTCTGTCTGTCTGTCCCTCCTTAGAAAAACCATTCCAACATATTTTTGTACTTCTTCAAACCTAGGGGTTCCCCAAGCCATGGCATGTACCCTACTATTGTGTGGATGATGCCCACTCAGAGAATTAGTCTGCTCTCAGTACATCCATAACCTAACCTATAATATCTAATGAAGAACTTTCAAATCATAATCATCAAATGGAGAGCATGAGGCCATGCAACAACATTTCAGACCTCTGTAAGAATTGTGCCCTTGGAATTAATAGAGTCTGTGTAGCCACAAATGCCTAGAGGGTTGTCCTTTTAATTCTTACTTGGCAAGCTAAATCCGATATTTGAGATTTGCAGATGCCGTATATACACACTGTTAACATTTATTTTCTGTATTGCTTTATGCCCCAAAGAAGTCTGAATGTGGTTTACAGTATTATAAAACATGCCAAAAAAATACAACAACAAAAATTCCACATTTTGAAGCAGCATGGAACAATCAGATAAGATGCTCTTAAAACATAAATACATACTAAAATAAAAATATGTGAGAGTCCATAATAACTGCCAGCACACTTAAAGAAAGAAAGCAGAGACTACTAGCCCTACCCGTCAAATATGCTACCCTGCCTTTTCTAAGTAGCAGTAGCACTCGCACTTCTGCTGTTGTATCTCCAGTTTAAACTCACAATAAAAGGTGGGGCAAAATTACACACTTCCCATCCCTGGTGCTCACTTGCATTCCCTAGGGAGCCCTTACAATCATTCTTCCCCCTGATGGTACCCACAAAAACAGCAATCAAAGGTAGTGGTGGTGCTATAGCCCTGGTGGAACCCAAAAGAGTTGACTTCATATTAATAAATGTACAGCTTGTAGGTAAAGGTGCCTTGAGTTGCTTGCAGTGAGAGCATTTAATAAACAATAGTAATAAGTATCACCTAGAAATGTGTTGGTATACAGTTTTTCAGAGTGCATGTGAGCATGCACATACAGGTTATACCCATGAAAGCTTATACCATAATAAGTCTATTAGTCTAGAATACTTTTTTGTGTGTATTTGCTCTTTGCAGGTGTACACAGGTGTGTTTTTTTTATGATAATAGGCTACCACACTTTCCCCTCTAAATCTCTTACATTATCACTAACGATAGATTATCACTGCCAGATGGTGTAATTTGTGTTCTGTTTCCTGACAGATTAATCATAATATTTCAAGATCTGGTTGCTGGCGGAGGAAAGTTTTTATATTTGAGCAGGATGGACATTTGGCAACAGACTGCTTAAAAGAAACAACACCCAGTGTTCAGCGCAAAGTGGTCAGCTGCTGAAACCCCATGAAACCCCTGATCCTAGCTGCTTCCTTAATACTTCATGCGCCAATGTGTGGCAATTAGAGGATGACTTGCCAATTGCTGTGTCAGTGTAACTTAGCATTGTTTTGAATTAGGATGTGGATCCATGCATCTATAATGGGCATCCCCAACCTGCGGCCCTCCAGATGTTTAGGCCTACAACTCCCATGATCCCTAGCTAACAGGACCAGTGGTCAGGGATGATGGGAACTGTAGTCTCAAAACATCTGAAGGGCCGAAGGTTTGGGGATGCCTGATCTATAATCTCAAATCCTTGTGAAAGTTGTTCTCCAGTCCAATGTGCAGATTTGTTTTTTTACTGTTCCTTTCATGGTATGGAAACAGTGGGTGGAAGACAAGTTTGCTATGTTTCACCTCTCTACTATCAGGGACATCATGCTTTTGAATACTGCCTAGTTTGCAAACTTCCCACTGGCATCTGGTTGGCCACTGTGAGAACAGGATGCTGGACTAAATGGGCCATTGGCCTGATAACAGCAGGTTGTTCTGTCCTTGCGTCCTTGAATGTTCATTCAACTAATGATAGAGAGAGTCAGAACTTCTTGGAGGCCCAAGTACTGCTGCAGGTAGCCTTATCTCAGTCTACCCTAAAGGGTTTTTTTGCTATGGATGATTGGTAGTTTAACTGGAAAAGCAAATTTTAAAATGACCTGGAAATTCTGTAAGTGCAGTGAATACTATCCTGAAAAACATACTTTGTTAAGAGATTTACTTTATTAAATCCATCAATGGAGTTCTTCATTTTGTATATTTATGTAACTGAGAATATTATGCAGTCATTGTTTCCCTTATGCTTATGGTTTGAATGAAAAACGATTGTGCTGTGCTCAGATAAACTTGTACTGGTCTGTGCTGCTGCTTTGCTTCCTGTTTAGAAATCTCAACGGCTTATTCTTTCACGTTGAGTGTTGCAGCTGTAGTGCCACTTGTTCCTTAAAAGGCAAAGCACAATGTGAGTGTGTGTGCATGCATTCACCAGCCTTGTAAACAGGCCCACAAAACTGAATAGGGTCACATCTATATCACACATTTAAAGTACATGGCTTCCACCGTTTTCCTGAAAAAATATATATTGGGAACCATAATTTACCCCTCACAGAACTACAGTTCCCAACACCCGGCACTATAGTTAGTTCCCTGGATTCTTTGAGGGAAGCTCTGTCCTTTATATATATGGCATGGATATTTCCTGCTTGCTGGAGTCTGGCAGAAGAGAGATGGAGAGCTCCATCCCTCCTCCAGCAGCCTGCTACATTTCCCTGCTGGGTGCAGAGGAGGGACAAAGTGTTTTGTCCCTTCTTTGCCTATCCATTCACTTGGGCTGCATGAGCTTCCTTATTGCCAATGGCTATTGGGTATGTGCGTTAAATACAAGGCTGGTGTACATGCACACTTCATCATCCATACCGAATGCCATGAACAGTAGTTCAGAAATCTATTGTCAAGACATATGACAAGAAATTGGTAGTATAGAAAGTAAAATTTCCATCATAATCTGCTTTTTAAATAAATAATGTGGCTAAACTAAATCAAGGGAGTTCATCATATTTGTTTTACCTTTCTGATGCACTTCATCTTCCATAGTATTTTCACCTGGTTCTATAACGCATGTCTTTAAGAAGCCAGAACTGGAATGCAATCTTGAGAATGGCCCTAAGTGCAGGTACCATATATTGGCTCATACTAAACAGCTTTAAAAAGAGAGGATTGGATTTGTCCAATTTTCAGATCTGAAATAATACTTCATGATAAATTAGGCCTTAGAAAGGAAGGAGACTTGATGGATGAAGATAATTTCATAATTCACTGAAGCTTTAGAGTCTGCATATTGATTAAACATTTAAATTAAAGCCACGAGCCCAATCCACAGCCTAGCTTTTATTGAAGTGTACCTCGTTTAATTGAGTTTACCTGCAGGCAAAGTAGCACGGTTGGAAATTGGTTCCACTAAAATCCATGCATGTTTTCCATTGGTGTATATCTTGCTTTTAGTTGAAGTAGTTTGGTACAGCTTGGACTTTTGAAACTCAATATGATCAGCATGGGGAGGAGAGGGAGTTGGGAGGAGGTCTGGTGTTAGACCAGACTTGGCCAACATTTGCTTACTTCCTTACCTTTCACCTTTCTGATTCTACAAGCCTTAAGACTAATTCATGTAATCTCATCTATCACATGTTTACTGCCACTTTTGTAATAGTTCTGTTATTTGAAATTGGTGTTAATGGGCCTGTCATTATAATTCATCTTCTTGCAACGGAATGATATGTCTGTTGATGGAAGCAAATTTAATGAACGATGATCACCGGGTGGCAAGATGATAATTCAACTGGTAGTAAGACTTGGTCATTTTAGTGTTTTAGGAACATAGTGCTGAATAATTCCTCAAGTAATTTGATAGGGTGTTTGTTCCCAAGAATCTCAAGAGAGGATAAGCATCTCACCACACAGATAAATGGAGGAGCCACTTAGTGATTCTCTGCAAGCTACTCTTCGTTACCATGCAATGATTTATTCAGTACCTTGCATTATTATTGTCTATTCATCTTGTGATTAGAAGTGAGAGAAGCTTCAGTCATATTATAAACCCATGTTGTTCAATTTCTGCTTTCTCTTGCTCAAATTATCCAAAGCTGAGCTTTGCAGTGTTTATGGGACACCATCTGACCTCTGAGAAGAAAGACAAGAGCAAAGGATTCAGACAATTCTAACAGCTCTGCAGCATCTCCTGAGTCAGATGGAATGGAGAGAGATATGTGTCTGCTCCCAATTTCTTCATATAGATCTTGAATAGCATAGGAGACAGAATGGACCTTTGCAGGGGCTTGGACTAGATGACCTTTGGGGTCTCTTCCAACTCTGCAGTTCTATGATTCTGGATCCAGAGAAGACCTCTTCAAAGGAAGATGCACCTCTGCCTCTTTCAAGGCAGTGGGAATTACTTCCCTCACATGACTGCATTAATTATACCCTGTGCCCATCCAGTCAAGCCCTTTGTACTAGATATTACCAGCCATAATGGGAAGGGATCAAAAGGACAATAGACTTTCCCCACCTATGAAGATCATAGATAGTGGTTAACTACAGTACAAGCTTTTCTTTTTTTACAGACTTGCCTGGCTTAATTTTGTATATGTGACTGAAGGATGGCCCTGCTCCTGTTTTTTGGGAGCTGCTCTGTTCTCTAGATTACACTTTGCCAACCTGGTGTCCTCCAGATGTTTAAAACTGTAACTCCCACCAGCTCCTTCTGAAATGTGGTAGCTGGCTAGGGCTGATGGCAATTGTGGCAAAAAGATATCAGGAGAGCGCAAGGCTGCTAATGGTGATTTGAGGGTCTGAAGTATATTTCGTCAAGTCTTCGAGAGTGGCCAGAGGTTGGCATCCCCCATTAGCAGAGGACTTCACAGTTATGAAGTCCATTGCCCCAGGGGTAACACTGTGTGTGTGTGTGTGTGTGTGTGTGTGTGTTAACAAATGCATACGAAACAGTTATGCCATTAAAATATAGATTAGCTCTTTCTCTAAAAACATTTTTCTTCATGTTTGCATGAAAGCTGTGGACAAAGTAAATATTTTCTGAATAATTGGGCTGGGGAACTTGTGCAAAATGGCCAGTGGCGAGGGATCTTAGAAACTGTAGTTCAACAACACCTGGAAGGTCACAGGTTCCTCACTCCTTTAGTAAAGAGTAAAGTGCTGTGATAGTCAAAAAAAAAATAATTTTGCTTTTATTGTTTGCAGGTTTTCCTTGCTACTCCTTAATCTGGAGGAATACTACTTCGAACAGCATACAGCTAATTACATTTTTAACAAGGATGGCAGAGAAAGAAGGTACAATAGCACTTCCATAAAACTGAGAAGACTGGAGAAGTTATGGTGTTACATCTGCTTAGAATTCTGCAATAACTTTTAAATGTTTTTTCAACTCTTAGGAAAATCAGGGGGTCATTAAAAATCTGCTCAAAATCAGTGATATTTGAACCTGATGAAATAAGCCACCCCATTATTAAAGTAAGTACATTAGTAAGTGATGACAATGGATTGTGGTCTGCTTCAGTTTCAAAACAAAATAATTTAATGTATATTTATGTAAATTCATATAGATTCCATTGAGAGACTGCATTAAAATAGAAGCACCAGAGGATAGTGATACAAATGATTTCTATGCAGGGTATGTGATTTTTTTGAAAGCGTTTATAGATAATTTTTCCTTTTCTTTTTAGCTTGTGGTTTTAATTGGTGTGGTGATTGGTTTTCACATCTGTGTTTTAGGGCACTCCCTGGACAGATTTCTATTTTATCCAATCAGGTAAGTTCCTCATTCTCCAGAATTTAGTAAAGGGTTAGGTGCAACAGAATCCTAAACTCATTTAGTTTAGGATTCTGTTGCACCTAAACTCATTTGGTTGAAAATCAGCGTAACAAGGGACTTGCTTGTTGTGTGGCTTAAAAAATACATATACATAGTATATTGCAATCACAGTCCATCATGTTAATTTGTGGGGAAATCTACCCATAGCAATGTTTTTAATGATAGGGTGTTAGCTGTTAGGTAACATTGACATACAAATGAGTTTATTCTGCTGCTGAATAAACCTGACAGAAAATATATTTGAACAGAGATATCAGATAAATTGTGGTTGTGAATAATGGGAGGGCACACATTAGAGCTACAGGTAAGATGGCTTATCTTAAAAATGCAGTTCATGTAACCATTAAAAGTCTTCTAATACGATGATAACTGAAAAACAAAGATGGTAGGTGGGAGGAGATTGAGCAGGAGTGGCAGGATGTTGGGGGTTGACATGGAAGTCTTCTGCATGCAAAGCAGTTGCTCCACCCCTGAGCTATGAGCCTTCAAGAGGAAAATAACCAGCTGGCTAACAGCTGTTGAGATGGTCTCTTGACAAGGAAAGGTATGATTTAAAAGTTTTGTTTAAATTTATTTCAATTTTAACTTCTGAATTAGATGGGTTTTAGAAATGGTTTTAAGAAGATAGGTGATGGGAGGTGCATTTCAAGTAATAGGAAGAGAAAAATTCAAGGAGGGCTAATTATAATAAATATAATTAATGCAATACAATACATTTATACCCCACCCATCTGGCTGGGTTGCCCCAAGCACTCTGGGTGGCTTCCCACACTTATAAAAACATAATAAAACAATCGGGTTTGGTAAGTGGGGGGGGGAGGGGAATGAGATGTTGAAACATGGGTGTAATTTTACATTACGAAAGAGAAAGATGAGAGGACATTTAAGGACTGAAAACTGTAGCATTTGGGGAACAATGAAGAAAGACAAATACGAAAATTTATTCTAAATATAGTTTTTTAAAAATTCAAAAAACCAAAAGCGCACTCAATAAACTATCCTCTTTCTTAGGCTTTTCTTACGAAAGAGCAAAATGTCATTGCACCCTTTAAAATGGAAAGAGTGAGTATATATTTACCCTGCTCCTTGCATGCAAATATCTTAACGTCATAAAGCCTGTTGTTCCTGAAAGAACAGTAGCAGTAAGTTATTTGAGGAAGTTCACTAAAAGAAAGCAAAGACTTGTGTTTGAGCGAGAGAGAACGCAGATATGTAGCATTAGATGGCACTTGCCTTTGTGAATTTTTATATATTAATTTATTAATTACAATATGAAATTTAAACAGATGGTGGTGCCTATTTTAAAAAAAATGTTCTTGGGGAAATAGATGAATGGTGTTTGTAAAGGCATTTGTTTTGTTCACCAAATACTGCAAGCATGAGAAAGAGTTTGAAGAAACTAGGGGCTGGTAAAACAGCTAGTGTAGATCCTATATTGCTGTTCAGGGAAATAAAAATATTACACTGAAATATAGAAGGTGACTTGGGTACCTGCTTTATCTGAATTGAAATCATAGAATTATAAAGTTGGGAGGGACCTGAGGGTCATCTAGTCCAACCCCTCCAATGCAGGAATCTTAACTAAAGTATCCATTATAGATGCCCACCCAACCTCTCCTTAAAAACCTTCAAATATGTTAGAACCAGTTTTAAGGGCAGTTCATGTTACCCACAAGGTGATATTTGTAACTTCCCCATTCTGTCTGTTATTGCATGAAGTGCAAAAAGCTGATATATGAGTCCCTTGTACATCTTCTCATCCGGAAACTTCCATTCTCTGACATTTGAATGGTATAGTCAGCTTCATGTCAGGTTACTTGCAAAGGGGTATTTATGTGTATGACATCATACTGAGCTGTAGTCCTTGCCTATTTTAACAGTTGTTTTTCTTTAAAAGTGCGGCAAGTGGGTGTGCCCCCTGGGTTTCAGTGTAATTTTTAATGGTTCACTTTTCTTTGTTAGGGTAAAACTGAATACCTATTTCAACTGGACGTTGCTGGGAAAGTTGACGATGTTCTGCATACCCTTCACCAGGTGAGAATTCAATTTGACATGATGGCAAATGGCAATTGTGCATTATTTTGGTACCTACAAAGGAGCATAAAATCCCCTTTGTAGTAAAAAAAAATTGAGCAGATAGCTCATACAGGTGCAAATAGTTCCTCCTCAGCAAAGGCTCAAGTTTGTTCTTGTCCATAACCAAATCTTGAACTACAAGCTTTCCTGGTCCAGGAAATGGCCGTAGCTGTCATGCCAATCTCAGCTGGTATGTGGCACTTCTCGCCACTGAGGCTACCTAGGCCTCCACTGACAGAGCTAGATCCAGAAGTTATCTACAGACTTCAAACCTCCAAGGAAGGTGGGTCCCCATCCAGAATAGGCACTTGGCCAATTTCTTGGAAATGGGGACCACTCACCCTCAGTACCTCATTCTTACCAGGATTCAATCTCAGATTGTTTTCCTCGTCCATCTCACCACTGCATCCAAGATGCAGGCAAGCACTGGCCCATGGACTAGACCAGGGGTGTCCAACATGTCAATCGCGATCTGCTGATAGATCTCTGGGAGGTTTTGGTAGATCGCAGTAGATCGCTGACTCCCTTTCCTTAGCGGTGGTAAAATAGAATCCGGCCATGCCCTGTCCTCTATTGTTGCACGATCTCCAGAACAGAAGACGGAGTTTTCTTAGGCTGATTGTTTCCTTAGCGATCTTTCGGTGAGCAGCTTTCCCCCTTTCTCACTAATAAAGCTCTGCAACTTTGCCCTGAACCCCTAAAAAACCAGGACTTTCCTCCCTAAAAAAAGCTGAACAACTTTGACCTGAACTGTGAGTAGATTGCAGTCTCTTAGGAGTTGGCCGTCCCTGGACTAGACAATGTCTCCTGATTCAGATGTTAAAGAGAAATAAAGCTGAGTGTCACAAGCTTACTGATGCTGCCTTGCCCTCAAACCTATAATGACCGCTCCCAGAGGATTCATATAGGTATTAAATAGAGACTCTTGTGGTTGTGGGGGCAGCTGTTCCACAGACACTTGCCTGGAGGTGGAAATGAATCTGGTGCAGAATGCTTTTCTATAGGCCTGACCTATCCCTGGGGACTTCAGGTGCATTAGATATATCTAAAGAAACTCTGTTTTAATCTTCTTGCTTTTATTTTTAAACAGCTGTACAGGGCATCTCACCTGGACAAACTGGGGGACCAGGCTGCTATGGTAAATATATACTATGGATGTTGTATTAGTGGAAACTAATGTCTTAGGTTCATGTCCAAAATGTAATGTATTATTTCCTTTTTTCAAATTAGATAACTGCTATATTGCAGTCACGTTTGGCCAGGACACCATTTGATAAGAACAGGTATGCTTAATATAAATAATTCACATCATAAAAATTCCTTGCTTTTGAATTTCATTTCCTGTTTTTAGAAACCATCTGCACAGGATGATTTAAGGCAAATAGTGTACTAGCAGCAGGAGTCATCTGCTTCCTTTAATGCTGCCCTAACCAGTTATACCCTAGGCCAGACTTCCTCAACCTCGGCCCTCCAGATGTTTTGAGACTACAGTTCCCATCATCCCTGACCACTGGTCCTGCTAGCTAGGGATCATGGGAGTTGTAGGCCAAAAACATCTGGAGGGCCGAGTTTGAGGAAGCCTGCCCTAGGAGTTCCCCTGTTCCCCTTCCCTCTTTCAATATTTTTTAAGTTCTACAAATTTCTTATGAATGCTGGAGTAAAATAATTCAGTTATTGAGACCAGAGAAAATGTCCAAATATGCCTAAATGTGAAAAATGTGGGGCATCCTTGTTGCTTTGTTTTATCCTGAAAGGAGAAAAAAATATTCTATAAATTCTGCAATGCATTATGTGCCGAGGAGTCTTCAGGTTATTGCAGATTATAAAGGTGAGGTAAAGAGAATTATTATTTGTTAATAGAAATTAGAAAATTGAAGTGAACTTTGTCTTTTAAAAAACACATTAAGAGGTGTGAAATAACCCAGCTAACCTTTAGCAGGTGCCTGCATTGAACAAAATAATTGTAGTTTGTTCCTCTTCTAGATTTCAAAATGTTTCTGAAACGTTGCATATGGAATGCAAAGCTGAAATGGTCACTCCGTTGGTGACTAATCCAGGACTTGTATGCATCACTGATGCAAACTTGTATTTCCAGCCTCTTAATGGCTACCCTGTAAGTAACCTGCACTAAAAATTTCCATCCTGCTGTTCTTTGAACCATGAGCAAATAACTGTCTAAAGTGTCTCAAAGTGCTTATGTGAGGTTTTCCTATGAGCCACACAAGTGAGCATCAGGGGCAACCTGGATGGATCTCTAACTTGAGTCTCTGCAGAAGTTTCCAGCTTCTCAGTTCTGTTTCTCCATAATTCAAAATTCACATGCCAGGGTTAAGTTTCTCCAATGAAAGCTGTCACTGTGCCCATTTTGAATTTCCAGTTGGGGAATCATACCAGGCATTGTATTTCAGGCAGAACAAGGGTGGGGACACTCTGAGCCTCCAGATATTGTTGAACTATGCCTTGCATGCATGATCGTTGGCCATGCTGGCTGGCATTGATGGGAGCGAGTTCAACATCTGGAGTCTCAAAGGTTCTCCACTATGGAGGCAAATAGTGCTCTGCCACTCACTGGTGGCTTACTGAAGTTCATCCCTTCTTGTCTCTCCTCCACCCTTTGAATATTTTTGCAGTGTGCAGAGGTGGGGAATCCTAAACCCCTGACTTCTATTTGAGCTGTGAGTTGGGTTACTACTGGTTGAAGTTAGGATATAGATTTCAGGTTCCACTTAGAAATGTCCCATTTTCAGATGCTTCACTAGTGAACATTACCTTCAACTTTTTATTTGTCTGTCGTTGATGTTCACCGATTCAACCAGAATGTTAAAGAAGTTGAGACTGTTAGCAAAC
This sequence comes from Podarcis muralis, assembly GCF_964188315.1. Taxonomy (NCBI): domain Eukaryota; kingdom Metazoa; phylum Chordata; class Lepidosauria; order Squamata; family Lacertidae; genus Podarcis; species Podarcis muralis. Next base: position 37,073,825 of record NC_135662.1, read on the forward strand.
TATAAAATACTACAATTCCTTATAAATGAGGCACACTGTGCTGTCTTGTTTCTTCATTTTCAAATCAGTATGTGTAGTGAGCTGTTCTCTTATTCCATTGGGTGTTTCATAAATTACAGTCAGATCTGGAGTCTGTGTAAAACGGTGGAAATGAATTCTTAATCCTTAGTCACAAGTTTGATTCCCCCAGCCAACAAACAGCTTATCCACCAAACTATTTCAAGTTGGCCTTTCTTGGAATGCATATAGGTAACCTAGGTAATTAATTACAAATGCAACTCCTTTGCAACTAATAGGCTTTGATTTTGATTTGATTTTTAAATTCAACTATTTATTTTTTGCATGTAAAATCGGCTCTGGATAACAATGGAATATAGAGGGAAATTCCCAATCCTGTAAAATGGAGAAGGTTTACCTAAGCCCGGGGGTCAGTAGCAGCCCTCAAGGCCTCTCTGCCAGGCCTCTGGGAATTCCCAGACCACACCCACCGCCTTTCTTCCCGGGCCACACCCCTTACCAGTTCTGCTTTGCAGCTTCCTTGGGTGTTTTTGCCTGTTTCAAATGAGTCCTTAAATAGTATTTTCTTGCTTGAACTGGCTAGCTCAATTGGTTAGAGCATGGTGCTGATAACACCAAGGTCTCAGGTTCAATCCCTATATGGGACAGCTGCGTATTCTTACATTACAGAGATGATTCTATGATTCTATAATTAAAGACCTAGATTACACAGTACAAAGCCCAAATTCACATTTGTTGCTCTGCCTAGTTTTGCCTCAGGCCCCACCCATGTGGCCCCCAGAAGCTTGAGTGGTGGAAAGGCAGCCCCGCCACTACTATAAACAATGCATGCAGAAAATTGGGAGTATTATATATATTTTTGTTCTGTGCATTTCATTACAGAAGCCGGTGGTTCAGGTGATGCTGCATAGTGTCAGACGTATCTATAAAAGAAGGCACGGTCTATTGCCGTTGGTAAGATTAAATTTTACTCTTGTCCCTTGGTCGCACAAATGTGCTTCGTTGTTTAAACTTGCATCTTGACATTCCAAGAAGAACACTGTTTGTGCCATCCCTCAAACTGTGGCTCCAGTTTGACATTCATGTTGGCTTATCTGTGTCAGCCGTATGAGTGGGGAATAAAGGTACCTGGTTACAGTGCAGTTGCTCAGTAGTTTATGGCATAGCAAGTCCTATCATGGATTAAAACACGTCATATCATGTTGCAACATTCATATCTGTCTTGCACATTTCTATAAAACCTATGATAGCTCTTGTGAACAAATGTGTTGGGCAGAGAAAATTTGACAGAAAAAAATTGAAAGTAGCAACAATTGCCCTTCTAGTAAAAGCATAGTAGGTTTAAAACTACGTTATATGCTGTGCCTTTCATTGGTGTATAGAGAATAGCTTGTATTCCTCTGACAAACAGCTTCTAATATTATGAGGACAACAACAAAAATACCAGAGGCTTTGTTTCACCTGAACTATACTGTGCTAGTATCCTGAATTATAAAGCTGCCTGATGAACTTTTTCACTTCTGTCTCTCTCCAATTTTGAAAGGGTCTCGAAGTATTTTGCACTGAGAACAATTTGTGTTCGGACATCTATTTGAAGTTCTACAACACTCAGGACAGAGACAATGCCTATTTCTTCATGGCAACATATTTAGGTATAAATAACTGTTTGGCAAATTGGGATGTGTGAGATAAAGTTTTTCTCCCTTTTTTTTTTGTTTGTTGTTTTTTGTTTTGGTATAGATTTAAACTTGAGGGAAAGTTAAGTGTGTATTATTTTGGAATGAATGTGAAGTTGCAATGAAATCAATGCTAACATGTTGAATTAGAAGTTGTTTTTGGCTTTGTGGAGATCTAGAATTGAAAATTCTGAGACCACCTTAAAGCAGTAATGTGTAGGATAAGTAGTAGAAAGCAATTGGACATTTGCAACTGGTCAAATGCTGCCTTACGTTGCAGGGTAAGTGACAGTAATGTGGGTTTCATAGAGAATTTTGCATTTGATTTTTTTAAATGCAGGTTAGGTTAGTATGCATCAGAAAAAATTCCAGTGCAAACCAATTTTCCCCCAGTGCATATTACCTAAGAGAATGATCAAAATTAGCATGTTTATTTTACTTGTATTTAGTAAACAAAGCTAAAAACTTTGATAATGCGAAGCCTGCCTAATATTTATTTGCAGTTGTCATGTGTTGTTATCCATGAACATATGAAAGTGGAAAAACTCCCTTACTCATCACCGACAAACATGTTCCTACCTACAGAACTCCTCACTTGTATTGTCCTGCAAGAGTGCTGCCCCGGGCTTCTGTTCCCTGTTGTAGCCTTTTATCCCTCTCTCTTCTGTCCTTAAGTATTGCCATCTCAGCCTATCTGTGTCTGCTTTCTTTAGCTCCCCTTAAATGCTACTTTGTGAAGCCCTTGCAAAAAAATAAAAAAATTAAGGGAGTGGAATCGCTGTCCGACAATATATTGTTCTCACTGTCATGGTTCCTTTCGTCCCTGCCCCCATTTCATAACTGGGCGCACATGCTATAGAAAGACCAGGAAAGACTTGCTAGTGAATTTGAGGGAGATTGTTTAATCTACTCATCTTGGTGGTCAGTGAACAGTTTGTCAGGCCAGTGGTCTGCCTTGCTTCATGAGTGATGACTGAAAGCCCTAGATGCCTTGAAGGATTAGTGTAGAGAAAACTAATAGTGCACCTGTTATGCCCGTTAGGTATGCAATGCTTCCAGAAGAGTCGTTTAAAGTGGCCTTTATCTCTCCTCTGCTCTCTGTTGTCTGGTGTCTAGAGAATCATGTTACAGAGCACACAGCAGAGAGTTACATGTTACAATGGCAACGAGGCCATATTTCCAACTACCAGTACCTCCTTCACCTCAACAATCTGGCTGATCGGAGCTGCAATGACCTCTCCCAGTATCCCGTGTTTCCATGGATCATAGCTGATTATTCTAGTTCAGAATTGGGTAAGAACCTGTGTAGAAGAACAAGAGCAAGGAATTGCTAGTTTCTTTTTCAAGAGCGAATGTCGTGGGATGGTGCAGAGCATGCTTCTTGTGAATTCTGATTCTTGCGTTGCCAGAGGCTGCTTCTTATTCCAGCCTCTTCGTTGCATTGCATTCATATGTCCATGGTGTCAGTGGTGCATAGCACTCAGTTAAGTGGTTGCTCGGCATTCAGTGGTTTAGTGTACTTCATATAAGGAATATGCAGGTTGTGTCATGAAAATTTGAAACTGAATCAACGAAAAGGTGAGGGTCAAATGCTAATGATCATAGTACATGGAGCTAAACAGAATTTGAGTAATCCAATAAACATTGCTGCATAGCCTCTGTTCATTCGGCGAGGCTTGCACAAAATCCAGTGGAGTTTGAGATCATTATCAACAGTTTGGGGATACCTGTGTGTATAACTTTCAAAGCATGTATGTTAAGCTAGATTTGCCTTTGCCTCAATTTGCTTATCTCAGGAAGAGTACAACAATTGCCAAACCATTTTGGAGAACTGTTAACTTGATTAATACAAATGCTATTTTGAGGTATTGAAGGAAGCATAACTGAGTTTACAATTTCACAGACAGGCTACCATTCAGAACTAAAATGGCTCCAAAAGTAAAATGGGTATCTGACTTCTCCGCCTTCCTGATTTGGTAAACTTGAGGCAAACCCAGATGTACGCATGCATAGCCAAACCACTGAGGGCAAGTTTAGCAAAAAGCAGAAGTGTGGGGATCTCCTTTGTTCACTCAATGGAGTATGCTGCGGATGAAAGTGGAATCTGCCCTCTTTCTCCTGCCCTCCTCCCTTTATCTTCAGGTACTCTGCTGCTTCAGTCTTTCCTCTCTCTAGACTGGCTCTGATTCCAGGAGTCCAGCAACTTGGTGGGGTGGAGAGTCTTCAAAAGCAGAGAAAGCGGGAGAGAGGGATATTTTTGCTCCCATTCCACTGCACTCCATTTGGTGGTCAAAGTGGATCCTTATTCTCCGTTCATAGTCAAACCAGTGAGTGAATGTTAGTGAACACATGTGTGTCTTGTTTTGTCCCAATTCCTGCAAAATGAAACTTGCAGTTGTGATTTTAAAAGATTAAGGGCTAATATGAGAAAGTTGGCAGTTGGGTAAGATTTGCCATGGTAGTACTTTTCCAAATGCACTGGAAAGGAGAGAAAAAAATCACTGGCCATTGCTGTTTAGTTGTTGCAGAAGATTAATTCTTTTGAACTTTTTTTGTAGACTTGACAAAGCCAGAAACCTTTCGGGACCTCAGTAAGCCAGTAGGTGCACTAAATAAAGAAAGACTGGAAAGACTGTTGGTATGTATTTGTTTTCTGTGATTTTTTACACTTCGTATTTTTTTAAAAAACACAGTCGATCTAGTGCATTTCTAAATATGGACAGTTATGTTATAATGGATGAGAAATATTTCATGTTTCAGTAAAGTTCACTGTATTTCCTATTGAACTGCAACTTAGTATATAGAATTATTTGGCTCCGACCCTTCCCTTCCCTTGTCTACCCAAAGCAGTTAAGCCACCTCTTCCTATCAAACTGCAGGATCTAAGCAGCATTAAGTGTTTGCCCAATGTTGACATGCTTTGATATTTGCACAAAGAGTGGCAGGATGCACAGAGGCAGCAGTTCCGGCCTCCAAGGATGCATCGCCCGCTGCTGCTCCCTCAGTGGCAATAACTTCAACATGTTCTTTGGAGGCTGGATTTGCCAACTCCTCACCTCCCACCCCTGTATCCAGTGTAGAGCTTCACGTACACCCCTCATATTTCTTCCCTGGCTGGGGACGGCACCATTTTGTGGCTCACCTCAGGCGCCAAATTGTATTGGGCCGGACCTGATTCCCAGCCTCTTAACAAACCACCAAAGGAAATTGTCACTGAGCAATTTTTCTCCCTCTCTCTTTCTCTGCTGATAGATACGTTATCGGGAAATGCCAGAACCAAAGTTTATGTATGGGAGCCACTACTCGTCACCAGGTTACGTTCTGTTTTATCTTGTCAGAGTTGGTAAGTCACCTGCCAAGGTTCTCCTGAGTTTGTGGTCGTCAAGCTTGACTCATCTGGTGTGATATCTGAGCTGTCTTGCTTCCACAGCACCAGAATACATGCTTTGCTTACAAAATGGAAAGTTCGATCATCCTGACAGAATGTTCAACAGGTTTGTTTCTTGTATTTTAATGGCATTGCTGTGTTTTTGTTGAGTATCTAAGTTAGTACTGGCTCCTAAAAGATTAGCTTATTAGGTGACATAAAATAAATAAATAACCTATTTTGCTACCAAAATCTTGCTCTGAAATAAGACATATCTGAAACTTTTTATTTTTGTTTTATTCTCCTGCTATTCATATCCAGTATTGCAGAAACCTGGAAGAACTGTTTAGATGGAGCAACAGACTTCAAAGAGGTAAAGAACCTCCAATACTTCCGTTTATGCTAACTTGCTTCCATTCTTTCTCTTGCCTACTGAGAGCTTGCAGCATTCCATTTTTAAACGTACAGAATCCAGAAACAATTTACAATAAATCAGTTCAGGACCTTATCAGAACCATTGGGAAGGGGCCACAGCTCAATGGTAGAACGCATGCTTTAAATGCAGAAGGTCCTATGTTGAATCCCAGCATTTCTGGTTAGAAGGATCAGATTATGTGGGACGTCTTCATGACTGATCTGTAGTCAGACAATAATACTGAATTACATGGACACGTGTCCCAAGTTGGCAGAACGCAGCTGCTTAAACTTGAAACCTGGCAGAGCACCTTCATGATCTCAGTGGTGTCTTTTGACATATTATGTGTAGGCTGCTGTTTATGATAAGCCTTCTAGACTACTTTAATCTACTAGATTCTGGTAGGTTCACTGGCAAAACCATGCAGGCCACCTGGAATCTATTTTTAGGTCTGAGTGCACTTCCAGGATCTAGGTTAGGAGCCTGCTTATGACCAGGTAAGCCTGGAGCGCAAACCAGCAGCAATATAAGGGCATCTTGACATCAATTTTTCCTCCGCAATTTGTAGCAGTACATACCTGTATTGTGGCATTGCATTATACTTTTCCCTACTGGCCAGTGAACTATAGTGGGAAACTTGTGCAATGTGTCATCAATAAGTGTTCCTAAATATTGCAGAGGAGACGGGAAGAACTTGCCAGGGATGCAGTCTTTGGCAGCATTGCCATATTTTGCCCACAATCTGCAGTTCCAGTCCATGTTTATAAGGCAGCCTTTATGCTGAATGGGACCCAATTAGGTTCTGGATAGTGGCCAGTGCTGATGCTTGTTTCCTCTTAAGTGGTGGTCTGTACTTGGCAAGGGAGCTGAGTCATCCAGTTCTGCTTGATGCGTAGGTTTTCTGTTTCGTTTTTCAAATCAAAACCCAGAGCAGCGAACGTAAGTCAAGCTGTGAGATACCTTTTGAAACACTGAAGTCTGTTATGTGACCACATCCAATATGAATATTTCCCCCCCTGTGTGCTAAGTTTGGAAACACCAATTATAGTTTTTAAGTACCGCAGCAGCAGTAATAATAATAACACCACAATCTTGTTCCACACTTTTTATTTATTTTTAGTTGATTCCTGAGTTCTATGAAAATGATTCCAGTTTCCTACTGAATAGTCTGAAATTGGACTTGGGGAAGACGCAAGGAGGAAAGATTGTGGACAATGTAGAACTTCCCCCTTGGGCATCTGGTAAATAGAATTTTGGAAGCACTTAATAATCTCACTTCTGCGTTGGAGATCCGCTTTCATTCATCTCAAGAGCTTAGGACATAGTCGGTGTATTTGTACCATTCCTTCTCCCATGTATCCAGAGTAGTTCTTTTCATAATTTAAATACAATGGGTGAAATCCGGTTTGTGCCTTTGCACTCTCAGAAGGATCTTTTGATCTAGCTGATGACTTCAGTAACAGAAGAAAAGGCAGTTTTTGCCAGTTCCCGCTCCCACCTGCAACCATCAGGGTGGAAGGTGACATGGAGGGGGGAAGACGATGGGCAAATTGGCCGGAATCCCCTCCCTCCAGGTGTCCACTGGATCAAAAAGAGCAATCAAATGAAACTTTAACACATGGCATGATAAAAGTTTGTAATTTTGTCAGGACAAGTTATTCATTGTAACAATTGCTTTCTCAAAATTTATCTTCTGTACCATGAAAATAAATAAAAACATTTTTTTAAATCCTTCTGTTACTGCAAGGCCACCAAAAGGATTCCACTGGGTATGTTTAATAAAAAGTTGTTGTATCCTGAAAAATGATTGTGCTGATTAGTATTATCACCTAACGCTTCTAGTGAGTTCATTCTTTTTAAACAAAGCTGAGGGGGAAGAGGGAGTGGGGGTTTTATTCTCACTTAACAAGGAAACATTGGCACCATCTCTTTCAGATGCTGAGGATTTTCTCCAGAAGAGCCAAGACGCTTTAGAAAGCCAGTATGTGTCAGAGCATCTCCATGAATGGATTGACTTAGTGTTTGGCTACAAGCAGAAGGGAAACGAGGCCATTGCAGCTCAGAACGGTGATTCCCCCCTACCCCACTTTTATAAAAAGAAAATGCAAATGGCTACTTTAAACTGTTAAACTCTGTGGTGGTCATCTCAGTGTTTTTCATAAAGGAACACGGTGTGCAGAGCATATCAGTTAGGAAATTCTTCTATGTATGCTGTAAATTATAGCCATAATAAAGCCAGATGTGCGAATTTTTGAAAAAATCAATTTAGTTGAAATTTACTATGTGTGAGGTGACAGGGTTGTGAGAATGACAGTGTTGTAGTATTGTTTTGTTGAACCAACAGTCCTGTAATCTGAAACATTTTCACTTTGTGTGTCTGCTCTCTGCTTCTTTTTAGTATTTCATCCATTAACCTATGAAGGAGGAGTAGACTTGAACAGGTAACTGAGTTAACGGTAAAGGACTGGGTGGGAAGATTACCTCCAGTTTTAATTTAAAATATTATGGTCTCTTCCAACATAAAATGTTTTCATACCAGTTTTCTTTGTGATGAGCTTTTTGCATGTATCTTGATAGAATGGGCCTGTTTGTTGCTGGATTCTTTAAAAAGTCAGGCATATGTACTGGGAGTAGCCAAAACAGCACCATCCATGCATAGAAGGAAGGTATTAGCAGGCTTGGGAAATCTTCAGGGTTTGTAGAAGTTAAGCAAACAAACCAATTCCTGGGAAACCCCACCGAATAGGCCAGTGAGGATGCTCATTGGCCACAGAAAGCTGATGGACTGTCAGAGTGTATGAGTGTACAAAACCTAGAAGGAAGTATCATGGAAGAAGGCATGGCTAGCTCGCTTGAAGAGGCACTCTGCACTGCAACATTGCATTGCAGGTCCCACTTGTAATTGCAAACACTTGGTGAGGTGTCCTGTACCACAGAGCTGGTGGCATCTAAGCACTTCAGGCACTTCAGATAGGGAAAAATAATTTATCATAACTTACAAAGAAAAGTTGAAAAGCTGCAAGTTTCCTGCTTCTACAGTAAGAAACACATGGAATCACTTAGACTGCAGCTTTCTTGGCTGGCTAAACTGGCCAGAAATGAGCACTGGGCCCGCACCCCTTGCCATCCTTGTATCCACTTGCACACTGTCCTCAGCATGGAGATGCTGATTTGTTTCAACCGGAGTGGGTGGCGCTGTGGTCTAAACCAGGGGTCAGCAACCTTTTTCAGTCCTGGGCCCAGTCCACTGTCCCTCAGACCATGTGGCGGACCGACTATATTTTTTTTTGGGGGGGGGGGAATATGAATAAATTCCTATGTCCCACAAATAACCCAGAGATGCATTTTAAATAAAAGGACACATTCTACTCATGTAAAAACACGCTGATTCCCAGACCGTCCATAGGCCGGATTGAGAAGGTGATTGAGCTGCATCTGGCCCACGGGCCTTAGGTTGCCTACCCCTGGTCTAAACCACTGAGCCTCTTGGACTTGTTGATTTGAATCTGCACAACTGGGTGAGCTCCTGTTGCTCTGCCCCAGCTTCTGGCAACCTAGCAGTTCAAAAGCATACCAGTGCAAGTAGATAAATAGGGAGCACTGTGGTGGGAAGGTAAACAGTGTTTCCGTGTGCTCTCGCACTCATCATGGTCCTCTGTGCCAGTAGCAGTTTAGTCATGCTAGCCACATGGCCCGGAAAGCTGTCTGTGTACAAACGCCGGCTCCCTCAGCCTGAAAAGCAAGATGAGCAAGGCATCCCATAGTCACCTTTGACTGGACTTAATCGTTCAGGGGTCCTTTATCTTTTACCGTCTTAACCTCCCAGGAACCTCTATTTTGAACACCCAGGAACTCCACACTGAAGCTAGTGTACATAAGCTGGTAATGCAAAAATGCTTATGAAAATGGGAACATTGTACCCTATCAGCTCATTACAAGCATAATTTCTTTCTCTAAGGCCTTACAATGTACTCATGATAAAGTAGTTTTGCCAGCTATTTTGAACAATTGTCTTGTGGCTTCCATTTTTGTTCTGTAAGGTCCATAAATCTGATGTGCATGTCAGCAGGAACGATGCTTACTGCATACATGCATGACATATTTGGGGAGTTAATATAAAATCCATTTGCGTACACAAGTAAGTAAGAGAAAAAGCAGTTCTGGTTAATGTATGCCTGTCGTTGTCATAACATATAAACTGGAGTTATAGATACTTCCTGTTCTTGATGGATTAATGTGGTATAACCAAATTTGATATCCATACGTTTCTCTTCTCTTTTTCCATGAAGTATTATGGACCCAAATGAGCGAGTAGCACTGTTGACACAAATCCTAGAGTTTGGACAGACTCCAAAACAGTTATTTACAATCCCTCATCCTCGGAGGATTATCCCGAAGTTCAAAAGTTTTCCTCGAGCATCCAGTCACGATTTTTCGATGCCTGAGTCTCCAGGTAAATTTGGTGGGGCTACAGATATTGCTGTTAGAATGATAGAATTGCAGAGTTGGAACGGGGCCCTGAGGGTCTATGTACTGTATTTGATAATGCAGCTGACTTTAATTGTGTTTCTTTGTCCAACAAGTTCAATATAAAGATTTAGGTCAGACACTCTGAAAAATAGTGGCTTATTAGTTTGCAAAAATCCCTTCCAACAGTCAGAGTGGGAAAGGGGCTTTTGCATGCCGTTATTACAATTCGGGGGGAAGTGGGTATGTAGAGATAAATTGGCCCTTCCTTGGAAGGAAAAAAACCACAGTTTCTTAATTTGATGCCTCAAGCTTCAGCCTACTTTTTAAGCTTTGGTGCTCTTCTGGCACTTTAACTTAGTGTGGCCTTCCGTTGTTTCAACCATGTCTCACACCACACACTCCACATTGGTTAAACTGCTAGGGTATCATAAAGTGCTCTTTAGGAGGCAACGTAGAGACAGAAGGGAATGTGAAAGAGGCTGAATAAACTGTAGTTGGCTTGCTATATGAAATCTGTAATATATCTCTTCCCTGCTACTGTATTTGGTTTTTTTTGGGGGGGGGGTAGGGATGCATTATTAGTTGACATATTTTATTGTCTGTTAGTTTCTCCAGGTGAAGAATCTTTTGAAGATCTAACAGAAGAAAGTATAACGCTTGCTTGGAACCACATGACCAGATTAAAGATAGATGGGCAACACAAGATTCACAGAGGGTAAACTTTGTAGCATACAGCATACAGAGGAGGGGGCTAGAATGAGACAGTAAAACCCTTTGAACCTTGTAGAACATGGTGCAGCCTAGTCAATGGGAAGAAAAACGCAATATTTTGAGGGAGGGGGATTTTGCTTTGTTGGAACAGGGGTCAAATATGTGGATGTGCAATGCAAGGATTAGGCTAAATGACATGATTGTCCTTATTGATATCAGTTGGTTTTTTTTTTTATTTACTGCATATTTTTATCCTGACTTCTTATAAAATATTCAGAGCAGCAAATAAATATACAGAAACTAAAGTGCTTAAATAATCAAATATTAAAAAACGATACTCAGTTACAAGATTGAAAATAATACAAAAGCAGCAGCTGTCAAATATTGATTTCAAAAGGCAATGCCTATTTGGAAAGAGAAGCCTTGTGGGCATCTTAAGCGCATTAGACCCAGGCAGCTTAAGACTTTAAAAGCCCAAACCCAGCATATTAGATGAGCCTGGAAACAAATGCGTAGCCAGCACAGATACCAAACATAGTTATGGCTGACATACCAGCATTAGCCTGCCACCATCAGGAAGCACAGATGACTTACTAGTTTGACATCAGACTATTCTACTTGCCTCAGTAGGGGTGTCTTGGGCAACAGATTGCTGGAATTTTGTGATTTATGCCATTCCAGAACTGTGTAAAAGTATATCAACATTTTCGGATGCAAACAGCACACTTAACCATTGAATTTGGTGGGACTTAATACTTAGTAGACCTGATTAGGTTTACACTGCCAGATATTAATCACAGTTCCTTGCTATGTTTTGAACAGGGCAATCACTGGAATTGCTGTGCCTTACAGTTCCAACCAGTCTTCTATTTTCACTACATCTCAAGGTGAGTCGTGTTGTTTGGCTGGCTGCTGTCAAGCCTCAGTAATATGAACATTATTCAGTGACACTGTGTAGCCCCTTTCCAATGGTCAACATAGAATTCCTCTTTGAATAGACTCAGCAGAGACCTATGATCTGTAAAAGCAGTATTTGTGGGGGGTTTTCACACTATATTCCTAGAAGCCTTAAGTCAGAGTTGTAGGTTGTGTGCAGAAAAAGCACAGGGTATGTATGGTATGCGTTCAGAAGCTGGCTTTCTTTTCTTTTTTTTAAATCAGCTTTTGATGTTTTTCTTAAAGTATCCCACATCATGTTTCTTTCTCTGATTACTGTGACAGAGTTCACAGTTCACATCAATGCTTACTGACATTTCATAAGCTGGGGAAGCTCTACAAAGCAACGTTTTAAAAGGTTGGCAATTGAATTTTAGTATCCCACATTGTTTATTGCCTCTCCCCATGACGGGAGAAAAAATACAGCATAAATTATGCAGAACAGGATGATCTATGCAAGTTTTCAGGCACATATACTAATAGCAAAATCAATCTCTGAGTGCTGATATTTATGTAGCTAAAAAGAAAGTGTCCTTTCTGTTCTGAGAACTGGCCAGGAAAGGACACTGTTATCAGCACATCCCTTCCAGAGCAGCTTCTCCTTGCTCTAGGCAGCCTCTCCACCTGCAGAGGTGCTTTGAAAGCTCAGACAGCTGGCCTGATCTGTGGCTCAGAGTCACAGGAGAGAGAGAGGGGGGGGAGAAAACACGTGGGGGACAATCCAGAGGACAGGGGGAAAAAATGCCCCTGTGGGGAGGGGACTCATGTTCATACTCGGGCTGGGCAAAACATCCTCCCCATTGCAGCACCATTCAGCCCCATAAAAGTGGAGCTCAATGGTGATTCTCAGGGAGAGGTGCAAATGCATTAACTTTTTGGTGGGAGATGGACTTACCATTGAAGACAGGGTAGCCAAAGTTTGTTTTTCTAGGTTTCCTCTAATAGGGGAAAAAAGTTTTGCTGCTGTTTCTGGTGGCTGTTTGGCTGCCCGCAGCACTCTGCTGCTGTTCTTCTGGTAACTGGGGACAGATTACCTCAGGGGAACCATGATACATTCCTTGTGCAAAGGAAATAAAGGCATAGTGCAAAGATTAATTTTGCATGTGTCAGCAGTTCCATGTGTAGTCTCAGTGTGTGTGTGGCCTCACACATGGCTCAGTCTGGCTCTGCACAGAAATATACTCCAGCAGTTTGCTGATGGGATCTTTGTATCTTGGTGATTTGATAAAACAATTTGGAAATCACTGATATGGTGCTGCTTTCCATTCTTCTCTCAAAATCTGCATTAGATTCAACCCTGAAGATGTTTTCTGCCGAATCAAAAATGCTGCAGCGGAGTATATCCTTTTCAAACATGGTGAGTGCTTCCAGGCTTGTATAATGGTAATCTTGCAGCTGATCTTGCGGAATGTCTCCATAATTTACTACGTATCCCCCCCCCCCCCCGGGGTATCTACTGTAGCTTACCAGTTTAATTCTAGCAGGTATGCTATAATTGGACTTTTTTGCTGCTCAAATGTCTAAAGAGCTACTTCCAACTCTTAACAGACATTGTGTAGTAAACCTATAACTCACAACTGAACATCGCACAGCCATATGTGCTTCTCACCTTGTGTTGTCCCCCACTTGACGATGGAGCAGATCTAGGCAGGAAGAAAAAACTGAGTAGAGCAAGCTGACCTCCCACAAATCATTGTTGCTGCCTACAGCAGGGCACATGATTGGAATAGAACCCAACCCAGTTAACCCCTCGTCAACCTACAGATATTTACCACAGTTGCAGTCAATCTTGCAGCTTTCCCTGTCCATTTGCAGGTTCCTTCCATGCTCTGACAGCAACTCATAACAACCAGATAATGTTAAGACTCCCCACTCTCATCAGCCCCAGGCAGCATGACAAGAGATCTGGAAAAATAGGGAGTTGGGAGTCCAACAAGATTCAGGTCATAGGCTCCCGTAGCATCTTCTGGATGCTTTGTGTTGTGTACTCTGTTGTTGAACACTGAAGCTGTACCATTTGATACAGAAGCGTTGGGAAGGCGATAGCGGCAGGGTGCGGTGTTGGGGAGTGACTGGCAAGTACTTCATTCAGATATACCAGCTGGAGTTGCTGCAGTAGAGTCTCTGAGAACAGAGGCTGGAGAATGTGTATGTTAGTGTGTTTCTGGGGAAAGGAGGCACCTCCCTCTTCTCGCCACCCTGGATGAATCAGTGGCTGGGCAATCTCTGTTAATGACCATTCGCTTTTTAACTTGGGAGGCAGAAGAGCATCACTCAGGAGTCCAATATAGTGGGGGTGGGAAAGGGAGAGGCTTGTAAGAATATGTGTGCTGTACCTCTGTGTGCACCACCAACATGCATGTGCAACAGAGCTTAAAATGTTTTCCACTCCTTCTGTTGCTTCATTACCTTAGAACTTTGTCTCTGCACACAAACAAATTGTGTTATAAGCTTCTGGTAATAGATATTTGTTCAGATGTGTTTATTTTCTCTTCTTTTCTTTTTGCAATAGCAAAATTGGTTTGTTCCGCTCCACAATCAGATCATGAGCTCCTAGGATACAGATGGTGCTTGCGATGAGACGGGCTCGTAATGTACTAATGTGTTCTTGCAAGTCTATCATTAAACTGAACATTGTCATCTTTTTGTCATAGGCTCTGTCATCTTGTTTAATCCTACCGGGCGATACTACTGTCGTATGTTCTTCATGGGACAACAATATGTATGTAATTTTACCTTGTACCCAAATGTATATAGTACCAGTTGGTAGCTACTTTATACTTTTATATTAAAGAGCTAAAAATGAATCTATTTCACCTGCTACCTGCTTTACTGGGGAGGTGACTTCCATTACTGGGAGGCTACCACCGAAAAGGCCTTTTTATATTGGAAGCACTGTTTCAAAGTTGGAAACGTGGACTGATAAATAAATAAATAAACTGAATAAAAATGTGTGCTCTGAAATAAAACTATTTAAAATATTTATATCTATTTTATTATTTCTATTAGCTATTTCTATTCAATAGCTTTTGCAAGGCGGCAGGATACGTTAATGGGACACGATGATGCTGTCAGCAAGATCTGTTGGCACAATGATCGTTTATATTCTGCATCTTGGGATTCAACTGTAAAAGTACGTAGAGTTTTCCACTTGATATGAATTTGTTGTGATGAAAGCTTTTAATTGTTTGAGCAAGGATTGCCATTGTATCCTAAATTTGTCAGAAACAGCTCTGGTTGTCCATGTAAGTCACCTGTCTGCGGTGGCAAGACTGACTGTTCCAACTATTTAGAAGTAGTGAGAAAAGCATGGGGTAAATACAGTAGGATCACCATTGTAGGGTAATTAGCAAAAGAACTGCCTGAATCCCTAGATTCAAAGCATTGGGCTAAACATTTTAAAATAATCTCTATGTGGTGGTTATTTCCTGTAGTGCTTATTGGGTGGTTCATCCATGAATTTTCCCCATTTTTTTCATGCTGCTGTTGCTGAGACTTTAAAACAGGGCTGGGCAACCTCCAGATGCTGCTGTTATAGAATCATAGAGGAAGAGACCCAAGGTCTCTAGTCATCTAGTCTAACCCCCTGCTATGCAGGAATCTCAGCTAAAGCATCCATGACAGATGGCCATCCAACCTCTGCTGAAAAACCTCCAAGGAAAGAAAGTCCACAACCTCCCACCATCGAACAGCTCTTATTGTCAGAAATTTCCCCCAATGTTTAATTGGAATCTCCTTTCTTGGTTTGAGTCCTATCCTCCAGAGCAGGAGAGAACAAGCTTCCGTGTGACAGCCCCTTAGGAGATTTGATAGCCATCTTCAAATATCAATCAGTCTCCTCTTACCCAGGCCAAAGATATGCAACTCCCCCAACCGTAAGGCTTGGTTTGCATTACACCATTGACTCATGTTGTTGGTTTAATCTGCCATTATCCTTGACAACTGGCAGTGCTGGCTGGTGCCGATGGAAGTTGGGAGTCCAGCAACATCTGGAAAGCCACAAGCTCTCCATCCCAAAAATTACAAATTAGCTCGTACTTTTAGGTTACTTAAATTGTCATATCTGGCCAAAGGAGAAGCTTACATCAGCTCAAATATTTGTGTTCTAGGTGTGGCAGTGCATTCCTGCAGACTTACTGGGCACCAAGAAGCGGTTTGAATTGCTTGCTGAATTGGAACATGATGTTAGTGTGAGTATAAAGATGTTTGTGTGCACATATATTTTGTTTCAATTCAAACTTCAGCAAAACAAATTTTGGGGGTGGGGCGGGAGGGAAGTCTGTGTGAAGGCGTATTTTAAAGATGTATTGCCATTGCCTGAAAGGTCAGAATTGGTAACAGCAATATGCAAATGTGATGCTTTCTTCATATTCCAGTGATTATTTAGACATAGGTTTGAGAAACCACCGGAAGTAGGAAGAGGGGCACACACACATGTGCACATGCATACACACATATATGAGAAACCTTTTTCCTGTTTTTAAATGAAAACTTGATTTCAGTTTTCCACTTGTGGAGAATGGTCTGTGTTTGATTATCTTTACATACTACCATCTATATATCTGCTGCTTTACATAGAATGAGACAACAGATTCTTGTGGGTTTACAATCTCGGTCTCAAAAAGCAATATGAAAGCCACTCCTCTTGATGATTTCAGCATAGGTATGTTGGCAGTGTCTGTATATTTGGACTTGTTTAATACATAAAACAAGTGTATCTAGATTAGATTAACCCAGCAATGTATCTTCATGAAGAAAAACTAATGTATAATTTTTTTAATCATTTACATGTTGAGCTTAAATTTTGAAAATGCAGTTATCTGCATCTTAACAAATTATGCTTGTATTCCTGGAATATAGATCTGTAACACTAGGAGAATTCAGTAATAGTTCCCCGAAGCATTGCCAAAAAGAACCATGTAGAAGATTTGTTTATTTGACTTGTTAGCATCTCACTACAAGAGTCTTTAAGCAGCTTACAAAAAATTAAGAATCAAAGGATAAAAACAAAAAAATACATTACAATAAAGCCATTACATTGACTGTTTATAAGACCATAGGATCCAGGCCACTGTGCATATTGCCTTGAATGTTTAAGTGCTCTAGTCATGACTGGCTGCCTTTTAGATGCTTGCTTACTTGCCTTTCTTGCTTCATGGTGCTTGTTACTTCTTTAATCATCTCATACATATGCCTAATTACCTAGGTAAATACAATCAACTTGAATGCTGCATATACCCTGCTGGCATCAGGAACAAAAGAAGGATCCATTAGTATCTGGGATGTTACTACTGCTTCTATCTTGCATCAACTTCCATGCCATTCAGGGACTGTCTCTGATGCTGCTTTTAGTCCCGGTATGTTATGTGTTAATGTCTTCTAAAATATATACATTGTGAAGAAAAATACTTCAGTCTGCTGCGAGATAATTCAGAGACATTCGTATTGAATTGATATATCCAGTGTGACCATATGCATGTTTATTCAGAAGCAAGCTCCAGTGTGTTCGGTTGGGCTTACTCCTAGGTAAGGTGTGTGTAGGATTGCAACCAACTTGCTCCCCTCTGATTAGGGCTTTGTAATTTTAGTGTGTATCCACCCTCACTCTGCAGTCATACAAAAGACCGGAAATGAAGTAACCCATGAAAATTGGGAGCAGCTTGCCTACCAAAACATCCTAATGTTAAATTATTTGTATTGCGTTGTTGGCCTGAAACAAAAAAGCCATCCAAATAATTTTGTTTGCTTAAAGAAACCTTTCTGCCAAGTCATGTAGAGATGTTTTGGTAAAGCAAGCCACCAGCTAAGTTGGATTTATAAGCACCCATCCAGTTGCCTAAGGTAGTTTAAAAATAATAATAAAACACTGCTAGTTTAGATTATTTTAAGAGGAATTGTGCTGATGCCTAGGAGATGGTTTGTTGTTTACTCAAGCAAGTAATTGATAAAGCTGCCTATTTTAATGAAAGGGTATTCATACATAACATTGAACAAGTATAGTGTTAATGAAACTGTAAACACAATACTGGAACTGTACACTCAGTTATTACCATGTAATGTTCAAGTGTAGAGTCTGTTTTATTGTGTACAACCATTGAGCTGTACAAATCAATGTACACTCATATAAACAGTTGTTCATGTGTCAAGACAACTTGTATCTGTGTTCAGTGTACTATGTGAACAAGCCTCCTGTTGCACCATGTGAGTTGAGTTTTGGCATTGCAGCCTATATGGTGCCATGCAATGGGATTTGCTCACTAGTAGCTATCCATAGAACATAATGGGGCCTGTTTTAAATATGCATGGGAATGAACTGCATGTATTTTGTGGGGTTGGCTTAAATAATCCAGAGCAGTTACCTTGTTTCACAGATAGCCGGCACCTACTAAGCACAGGAGAAGATGGCTACTTTAAAGTGACAGATGTGCAAACTGGAATGATCATCTCTTCCATGCGCTCGGAGGAACCCCAAAGGTAAGTTTTGGAATGCACTTCTGTTTCATATAGGGATTTGCAGTAGAATCATGGATATCCATCAACATGCATGCCCTCCAGATTCTGTGTGACTTTCATCAGTCTTGGGCAGCATGGCCAATAGACAAGGATGGTAGGAGTTGTAATCCAGCACATCTAGCAGGCATTAAGTTGGCTGCTCCTGTGTTAGATCAAGTTACTCCAAAGAGCTCCATCACTTTATGCGATGGTGTGTGCGCACATGCATGCATGGATGCTTACATAAGAATGAATTTTGTGTGTAGCATATGCTCAAAGGGTTTAATGTATATGTCCAGTATGGTTTCCGATTGGATGGGAAACCATGTGTTGAGATTCCTAAATTGCAGGGGGTTAACTAGATGACCCCTGAGGTTACTTCCACCTCTACAATTCTGATTCTGACAGTGGTGCTCACAGCAAACTGCAGAACGGGCAAAAAGTATTTTCTTAAAGACCAATCAAGGAACTCAAAATTAAGTAGTCTATTCATCTCAAAGGGATAGGCTAAAGTATTCTCATTTGGAATCTTTCAAGTACTCAAAATTTGACTTGCATTCTTGAGTAACCAAGTGTATTTATAATGGGTTTAACCTTCTTATACATGGGTACCTAAAGCAAATTATGTACAAATAGTAATAGTTTACCCCTCATCTAACGGGCACAGGGTGGATTACAAAAATGTAATTTGAAAACTGATTCTTTTGGTTATGAGATACAGAATTTTATCAGTGTCTTTATAAAAATGTCTTCCTGAACTTGGGCACACAGCAGCTGCTTGGCTAAAAACGAGGGTGAGGGTTGGTGTTAAGTAGCATTGTCTGACTCACTTGTGATCTAACAACTTGCTTTTTGCAGATGTTTCAAATGGGATGGCAACACCGTCTTATCAGGAAGTCAATCAGGAGAATTGTTGGTTTGGGATATTGTTGGAGGGAAGATAATAGAAAGAATTGCAGGACATACTGGTATGTGTGAAATTCTCAACTTTTAAAAATCTGCAAGCATACTTTGAAATCTTTTAAGTAGTGGGTTAATATGTTGATCCTGGTTAGGATGTGTTTGAATGTATCATACCCTGGGGCTCTGTTTTATACCTTAGAACTTAATGTGAAGTATTAAAGAACTGAGCTGGCTCATATTTTCCATTGCAACAGCTTGAGAAACAAAGGGCCAGAATTCATCAGAATATGGATGTATAGCTGTGGCCCTAGAATCTGAAATGGCACCTGAAAGTTGGTTGCAGTGATGTGCGACTTGATGCTCTCTGGATCACGGCCTATGAGTATAATATATGTGCATAGCTGCAATAGTGTGGAGTGCAGTTCTAGATGATTATGGGCAAATCTAGCAATGCATTGACCAAATAAGACCAAGATTTAAAGATGAGAATAAATGGTAAGTGAAACAAGTATCTGATGTACACCTGTCTCTTTCCTAGGTGCTGTAACATGTATGTGGATGAATGAACGATGCAGCAGCATAATCACAGGAGGGGAAGACAGACAAATCATGTTCTGGAAACAGCAATACTAAGAAGTGCCTTCTCACTCAAACACATATGGATATTTTAAAGTGAACTTTTTAAAGGACTTTCTTCGCAAGTAGCAATGCCTGCTGAAGTTCAAAGAGCTGAGATTGGGTCTAGCTCCACTGTCTAGTTGAAAACTGCAAATATTACAATGCTGAACTACAGTATGCACTTGTATTTCCTTATGAATGTTATTATTGCCTGTAATGCTTGTCAAATAAAGACTTATTTTTCAGTAACCAAAGCGGTTCTAACTTGCAACCACAGTAATCAACTTAACATTATTTGTCTATATTTTTCCACAAAATGGAGATAAACCTCAGGCCTTAGCCAAAATACAAGTGTATCCTATCTCTGAATTTATTCCTGATCATTACAAACATCTCTTTACTAGTATCCTTGCTGCTACATACAGCATGAACCACTGCCATTTCAGATGCTGGACTACAACTATCATTCCTGGCCTCTGACCATGTAGATGTGGACTGCTGGCTGGTCCAACGGCATCTGCAAGCCCTGCTCTAATGCTCCTTTTAAAGCATCGGGATTCAGTTATGTAGAGAAGTACTTTTTAATAGGAACATAGCAGCATTCTTACCTGTAAAAATGGGGGTTAAGGCCTTTGTGTTAATAGAATCCCACCTTCTAAAACTCCTCACCAGCAGACTGAAATGGCTGTGTAATAGGGACCAGCAATGTAAACAACTTCAACCACTGTAGAAAGCTTTAAAGTCCTAAGCAGCAGCTTTCAAAGAAAATGTCAGTTGCCAAATAGCTGTACACAAACTAATAAAATTCAGAAAGGCAAGAAATTAAGGTAACACTCTCTCAAAAGTAAAATGAATTATGTTACTGTACATACTGTTCCAAGCTAGGATCCACACCTCAAGACAGCTCACCCCCCTTTCCGCTACTAATTAAGTTATTGGCTTTTGAAGGGGGAGGGGGAAAGAAATTTAGGGACCTTCATCAGTATAGTTAGAAAAGGAAAACCTTGTTTTTCAGACTTTATTTCTGTTTAACATGGTTAAGGCAACATAATTTAAGCACATTAGAACAACTTGTAAAAGAGCAGCAGTAAGACAAAACCTAAATGCTCACCTGTGCTATTTAAAATGTCTATGGAATGATACGTTATGCTCAGTTTAACTGGCATGCTTTGTAAACACTAAAATCAGCAGTTAACAAGCACTACAAGTCATAAATGTAAATATCCTTCCTAGAAGAAGGTAGTAGAAAAACTAATTCGTCTGGAAAAGTACAAAGGGCAGCAATGTGCTTGGATCACAGATAGCAAAAGACACAAGATACATTAGTTTTCATTCCAATGGCTTATATAAAGTGTTGAATTAAACAGTATAACTCTATGAAAAAGAGTTATACTGATTTTTGTGAGACAAGTATAAGGCTACAAAATTCATAGTTTGAGCAAGGTAATATGTTGGATTGTGACATTCCCAGCCATAATAATGTAAATACTCAAGGCAGTATATCTGCTTTGGGCTTAAAGAAAGGCTCATGTGCAGAACATAAAAGTTGCAGACTAAGTAGCCCATGTTTAGCGTAGTTCTCATTACAGATGCACCCAAAAACAGATTTCTAGACTTCAGGGATGGTGTGATCCATCAGGTTTTTCATAATGCTTGAAGCCATCCTGAAAATAATAATGAATCTTTAACAATGTGTAAAAAGCAGATTAATTCCAAAGCTGCAAAACTATCACAGCAAGGAGTGCAACATTTGAGTCATTTGTTACAAGGCACAAGACCATATGCTGTAAACTCAAAAGCTGAGGGCAAGCTTACTGCAGCAGCTTCTCAACCCATTTCTGGGCAGCAAAAGAAAAAATTAAGTTCTACATTCCTTCACTCCTACAATTACTTTTAGTGCCAATGACACTTTAAAATCAATAATGGTATGAAGCATTTATAAGCTTCATTCTAAGCTGAAATTTGCCTTTTCGTTTTGAAATTTCAGGAAGCAGCTTGACAAGTATAGTTAAAAGATTTTCAGACTCTCTGCCATTGTTAGCCACATTTGTATAAGAGTTTAACACCACATGCATATTACATTTGTTATTTATTCTGAAGATCCTACAATCAAAGCATGCCTATTCTTTTAAGAGATTGTTAGTCTATTTAAATGGAGAAGTATTTTACACGTACCTCTTGATTATGTGTTCAAAAATTTGAGAAGGCATGATAGTGATGGTCACGACGTTTCCAGCTGATATTAGTACGTCTGCAATTTGGGCATCCTATGAAGCAAGATAGAAAGTCATGAATTCTGACTTGAAACTTGGCACTTACGAATGTTATTGTGGATGTAGCTTCCACAATAGTTTTGTTATTAGCTGTCTTAAGCACTATTGAGGTGATAAATTCTATACACATATACAGGTAGAGCTGGTCTGGGGAATGTGTGACTCTCTTGATGTTGCTAAACTACAACTCCCAATACCCCTGACCACTAGCTATACCATCTGGGGCTGATAGGAGTCCTACATCATCTGAAGCGCCATAGGTTCCCCATGCCCTGAGGTAGTAGATAGTGTAAAACAACCCCTTTCATAAAAAGATGGACTATATTCTGAAATGTAGTTTGCTAAATTAAAAGTCTAAGCTCTCACTTAATCACCTATAGCAGACCCACAGCTTATCCCACTGCTGCCGTCATTGCCTTCATACTACTGGTTCTTCCAAGCAGCAGAACAACTAGTAAGACAAAAATTATGTGTTAATGTCATTAACAGGGAAGTGAATGTATAATTCTGTTTAATTTCCTTTCACTAGCCTGAGGAACCAGCAACCTTTTTGAAAGAAGAGAGCCTGATCTATGCAGGTCTAGCAGCAAGAATACTTTGTAGGGCAAAAGGATCAGGATGCTTTAGCTGCTGTTGAATCTCTCTTCCCCAGAGAACCATGGAAGGTGGTTGAAGGTGCAATGACCCCTGACACACACTCCCAGGAACCACAGGATTGCAGGTCCTGTTTTCTATCAATCAAATAAATTTATATGGATAAGCTTTTGCATGTGTCTTCTGCCCATTTAGAACAATATCACTTCCACTTTTCAAAATGCGTTACTTGCTGAGTGTGTGTTATCTTGCATGTTACTCACCTTCAGGCCAATTACATTCTGACCATTTATTTCACAGATGTTGTGTTCTGTCAGAAGTCCATTTCTAGCAGCAGAACTGTCCTTTGCTATTGAAGTTATCTTTCCATTTTTGAATATAAAGCCAACATGCCCAGTACTATCCTTGTGCATGGTAATAGTTCGCTCAAAAGGCCTGTAAGAAAAATGTTCACAGTTTATTGTTTGGAGTATTTACTTAATGTCCTACATCACTAACCTGTATCCAAAGGTATTAGGCTGTGTACACTTCCCAATTTTACAATTCTATGATTCTATGACAACCCTAGAGTCTGTCAAGACTGGCCCGTATGGGCAGGGGTACCTTTACCTTTACCTTTATGATTAGGGACGCGGGTGGCGCTGTGGGTTAAAGTCTCAGCGCCTAGGACTTGCCGATCGAAAGGTCGGCGGTTCGAATCCCCGTGGCGGGGTGCGCTCCCGTTGTTCGGTCCCAGCGCCTGCCAACCTAGCAGTTCGAAAGCATCCTTAAGTGCAAGTAGATAAATAGGGACCGCTTACTAGCAGGAAGGTAAACGGCGTTCCGTGTGCTGCGCTGGCTTGCCAGATGCAGCTTGTCACGCTGGCCACGTGACCCGGAAGTGTCTGCGGACAGCGCTGGCCCCCGGCCTATAGAGTGAGATGGGCGCACAACCCTAGAGTCTGTCAAGACTGGCCCGTATGGGCAGGGGTACCTTTACCTTTACCTTTATGATTCTATGACACGGCAGTTTAAAGTAGATTCAATACATCCCATGTGTACATGCCTTTTGTGTCATCCATGTGATACTGTCATCATCCAAGCAACAATCCAATCTGGATTCTCCCTATCTGTAGTTAATATACACAGTGGTAACTTGGCTCTCTGAAGACAGGAGTGCCTGGCGTGCTCTGGTCCATGGGGTCACGAACAGTCGGACACGACTAAACTACTAAACAACAACAACTTGGTTCTCGAATGGCTTAGTTCTCGGACAAATCGGTTCCCAAACGCCGCAAACAGGGAAGTAAGTGTTCCGGTTTGCGAACATTTTTCAGAAGCTGAACATCCGACGCGGCTTCCACTTGAACGCAGGAATCGGAAGTCGCACCTTGGTTTGCGAACGGTTTCAGGAGTTGAATGGACTCCTGGAACGGATTAAGTTCGAGAACCAGGGTACCACTGTAATCCAATGTATAATCCAGACATACTGAAGCACATTGGGCAGTTGGGCTTTTTTGTGTGTGGTGTGTGTGTGTGTGCTGTTCTGCTGGGTGCTATCTATCGCCACACGTCCTACTTCTGTTAGCAAGGCACTACTTGGTAGGCTGCTGGCAGAGCCAGGTATGACCCATGACTTTTAAAAAAAACAATAGTTTTATCAGGTGTTTTGTGCATGTCTGGTATTTTGGAAATAAAATTGGTCAAATGCACAGGAAACCAAATATCTGAACACATGCCCACAATGGACCTGAGCTTTCTGGAACTCAGGGAGGGAGGGTAAATATTAATTTCGGGGAGGAGACAACACATAGTGCAAATCCCATCAAGCACCAGTCACTTGTGTGGACTGGAAAGCACTTGGGCAGATGAATGTGTACATGGAAAAATCAGATATGTGTGACCTATGGGGCATATTAACACACCTTTGTGTGCACAACCTTAGGCCCTGACCTTAAGCTAGTCACACTAGGAAACTGAGGTTTGGGGGGGGGGACCCAACACATTCAACTTCTAGGCACTCCATAACAAGTATGAAACTCCAAAGATGTCTAAGAAGGTGTGTAACATTTCTGGAGGGTTTACCTGTCACGGATGATCATTGAAATTCTCTCTCCAGGTGCCTGCTTCAGAATTTTGTGGGCTTTATCAGAGCTCCAACCTGCGCAGTTTTCGCTGTTAATTTGCAGAACCTGGTCCCCAAACCGCAGGCCAACTAGTGATGATGGAGAGTTGGCCTGAACCAACTGGACAAAAATACCCTAAACACAAATATATGTCCACATATGAAAGTAAATTAACATCCAGTATCTTTCCAATGCATTTAGAGAAAACATGCAAGAGCAGCACAGTGAAAAACGGAACACATGCATCACATACACATTTGGCAACAGCTACCATTAAAAAGGGGGGGGGGCAGTTGTGGTTTAAATTAACATGCACATACATTCATTTTATTCTAGAAATATAATTATTAATTAATAAACAAGATATCCAGCCAATATTAGACTCTCTTAAGAAAGTTGAGTAAACTGCAAAGTTGATTGTCTGTGGAAGGGCTCCGTTTAAGAATACCAATGATTTTTGGCATGCTTCCTGAGGCTGATGGGAGTTGAAGTTCAGCAACATGTTGACAGCCACATGCAGGCAGCTTTCCACACCTGCCATATACTTTCAGCACAGCATTATGAGTATGTATTAGATTAGGAATCATTCATCTGGCAAGCTAAAATCTTATGTAGATGGTATTTGCGCATGGCTTCAGTCGATGGGGCTCATTAGGTGAATCTTACCCTGTATGTTTTGCTTAAAATCTGTTTTCCTACATGCTCATGTTGAGAAATGATCCAAATTGATAAATATCCACACTGTATTTTGATTATTTTAAATAATTTGATGTTTTTAAATGAAAAGTTTTTTATTATATTTTTATTTGCACATCTTACAATATTTTATATGATTAACAGTTTTAACATGACCAAATAAAGAAATAAAAATAAACAGAACATTTAGTGAAACATGCAGATTCAGCCATAAAATTAACACCTGGATTAGCAATTATATAGCAACTTGACTGTGTTCAGCTCTAGATAGCTGAAATTAATGGGTCACTTTAAAAAAAATAATAATTTAAAAATCAGATTTATCATACATACATTGTCCACTGATTTAAGACGAAGTCCAATTTTTCCATCCTGATCTTTACACAGTATTACTTCACGGATTCCTTGCTTAATTTCCGCTCTGCGAACTCCAACATCATTTCCAGTTACTGGAGCCACCATGTAATTCACTGCAGAAGGGCTTGCAACAAGCTGAGAATTAGAAGACCTTAAAATAAGTAGACCTTACAAACTGGCAGAATCAAGTCTCATTTACAGTCATACCTCGGGATAAATGTGCTTCAGGTTGAGCGTTTTCAGGTTACGCTCCGCGGCGACCCAGAAGTAACGGAGCGCGTTACTTCTGGGTTTTGCAGCTCGCGCTTGCGCAGATACTCAAAATGACGTCAAGCGCATGTGCGGAAGTGGCGAATCGCGACCCGCGCAGCCGTGGGTTGCGTTTGCTTCAGGATGCGAACGGGGCTCCAGAACAGATCCCGTTCGCATCCAGAGGTACCACTGTATAGGCCTTTTTTTAAATGGGACAAACCCATGACTGACTTCAGGACAACAATTTTGTGCTTTATAAAAGTTATATTATTTTAGAATCCTTAGGATCACAGGTCTTGATGGGAGCAGAATCCAACAAACTGGGTTTCCAAGGCAGACTCATTTGATGCACACCAATCTGTAGATTGGGGGTTTATTTCCAAGTTGTTGGATTCCTTCAGCCCTGAAGCAAACTGGGAAATAATTCATTGCAACTAAAAGCAAACAACGTATCTCCCATCTCTCCACTTTCCTCAAAGCTCTGGGTGATTACTCAGTCAGTTTGGTTTAGTTTCTCAGAAAAGCTTGGTAAATCTGGTGTGTGTGGTTTTTTTTTAAAAAAAAATGTTGCAACAGTGCTTCTTGGAAGGTTTGAAGCCCCCTGCTATGACTTATATTAAGGCCACAATTTGACTCAGGACTTGAATCACCCCAATTTGTATCATCATTTGGGGTACAGAGAGGATGCACACCCCTAATATTTCAGCTCTTGCTTTTATAATGTTCCAATATGGAGAAGATTGAAATTTTAAAGAACCCCAAAGAAGCAGCATGCATCTTTTCTTATCTTTTCTTTTCTTTTCTTTTCTTAAGCAAAACACAAAACACAAGGAAACCTAAATTAGTCCTACTTATATGGTTGATACTTACCCCCTGAGAATTTACAGCAGGCACCATTGCCATGTTTCTTTGTATCTCTTCTTCATTTAGGCTTAGACCCATATACTGGGCAAGTTCAGGATACAGTTTGGGATACAAGTCTATAGAAAGTAAACAGAAATAATGTTAAACTATTACTATTATTTAGAACCTGTTGAGATGATTCTTAATTTCACAGGTGAGAAGTCAAGTATCAGACTGGAGCAATCCTATCCTCCCTTAGAACATGCTGACAGTTACCACTGCACTTGGAGCTACTGGATTTACATATTGAAAGCTTATTAGGATCACTGACCAGCAACTCTCAGATTAGAAAATCCACATAAGGATTTTACAAGGTAGCCCAAGGACTGCCTTTAAAGGGGAAAAAAAACTTTTTCAAAAAAGTTAATAGCTGCTTCAAGCGGCCACAAAGCACAGCTGATGCCAGGTGTGTTGAAAATAGGGTTTCATATGCCACTGGGAGCAGTGACATACCTTCCCTCCCAGGAACAACATATGCAAAAAAACCACCCCTGCCCTGTCATCACATCCCAATGCTCCTGGGGGCAATTGAGGCTCCCATTGTGAATATGTGCAGCAGCAGCTAGACTTTCTAGGCACTTGGAAAGGGTATTATAGGTAAGAAGAAGACAACATTCATTAAAAGGCAGTCCTCAGGCTGCTCCATAAGTACTTTTAAACAATATTGTACAGGGTTCCCCCCCCCTCAACAAAAAAAAATCACACATTTAATGCAGGAGGAGGATGGAACAGAAATCCTTATGAACACGTGCAAAAGTAATTCAAACAGATTTAGACTGACAAGCACCCTACAAGCACCCAACTCCATTTAATTCTCTTTAAAGCAATTATCTTTATACAGCCTATCCTTATCATTTCCAGAGATCAATAAAAACCTCTCACCAGTGAAATAAATAGTTTAGCTAGAACTTGTGTTATGTCTATTGACATGTTAAGGTTGTATTTTTTTGGTGCAATACATATTTAGCTTCTGCTACCTCATATTTTCTTAGAACTAAAGTAACTTACTTCCATGTTGAAGGGTGGGTGCTGAGGCTTCAGATAAAATTGCTGGATTGGCTGGGTTTGAAGCAAAAGATGTCTGTGCCTGCACAGGAAGATAAAGTGAAACAAAAAAAACATTTTAAAGTTTATAAACAGACATAGTTCTATAATACAAGAGGCATGTGGGTTGCATAGCCAAAAACTTTTAATTATGCCTTTAGGTTACATAAATATATATTTAGTTACAAAACAATATGTTCCAGTTGTTAAGAGTAACAAGTTACATTACAACGTTTGCTTGCTCACAAAAGTATGTGAATTTCAAAATGGGGAAATTATTTTCAAAACAATTTTTTAACCTGTTTAGGAGTAACTTTGTTTGAGGAGTGGGACTTCATAATGCTGAGGAAACACACGCCTTATTCTATAATAGCTACTTTTATCAAAACACATATTGAATGTGTACTACAAATACTTTTATTCTTTATCCTTTGCTTTACTTCTGAGTTTCCTTAATACAAATTTGGAAATTTATCTGATAAATAAAAACAGATCAGGCTCTAAAGAACTATACTAAAGAATTAGTTCCATACACCTAAGAAGCTTTGTATTTGTGACCCATTCAAATAGTGCATGGTAAAGTTACTTTTCAAACAGAGTGAATTTCAAGGCAATTTGTGAGTGTGTTTCAAACAGCAGCAAAAATAATTCATGTATTACATCGGAAAGGTTCACAGGGTGCCTGCATATCCATCCATCCATCCATCCATCTACACACACATACTTGGAGAGGCCTAAACTGTCAGAGCTCACACTTAGTATAATTATTATAACAGCAGAAACTATGCACATACAGTGGTGCCCCGCAAGACGAATGCCTCGCAAGACGGAAAACCCGCAAGACGAAAGGGTTTTCCGTTTGCGAGTTGCTTCGCAAGACGAATTTACCTATGGGCTTGCTTCGCAAGAAGAAAGCCCATAGGGAAATCTCCGGGGACCTCTTTTAAATACTGGCGGTGGGGAGCAAAGCCTTTCCCCCCCTCCGGCCTTCAGAAGAGGTCCAGGAAGGCCGGCGGGGGCCGAAAGGCTTTGCTCCCCACCGCCAGCATTTTAAAAGCAGTCCGGGATAGCAGGGAAGCGCTTCCCGCTTTTGAAGGCAGGCGGGGGGGAGCAAAGACTTTTGCCCCCCCCCCCCCGCCTTCAGAAGAGGTCCTGGGCCTCTTCTGAAGGCCGGCGGGGGGCAAAAGTCTTTGCTCCCCCCTGCCTGCCTTCCCGGGAAAGCGGAGAAAGGCAGCGCGTTTCTCCGCTGTCCCGGACGGCTTTTGAAGGCAGGCGGGGGGGAGCAAAGACTTTCGCAAAAGTCTTTGTCCCCCCTGCCTGCCTTTCCAGGGGCTTTTAAATCGCCCCGGACAGCGGAGAAGTCCTCCGCTGTCCCGGGCGATTTTAAAATGCCACCCGCCAGCATTTTAAGATCGCCCCAGACAGCGGAGAAGTCCTCCGCTGTCCCAGGGTTTTTTAAAATGCTGGGGGTGGGAAGAAAAGCCCTTGCCCCCCCCCCCAGCCTTCAGAAGAGGTCGGGGGACAGACTGTCCCCGGACCTGGTCTGAAGGCGGTTTCCATAGGAACGCATTAATTGATTTTCAATGCATTCCTATGGGAAACCGTGCTTCGCAAGACGAAAAACTCGCAAGAAGAAAAAACTTGCGGAACGAATTAATTTCGTCTTGCGAGGCACCACTGTAATTAAAAGATAATCTTTATACAAGAATATATTTTTATGTGCTGGTCTAGAATATACAGAAAGATGTTTTTCAGAAATAGAATTTTCAAATGGTTACTGTTTTGACCTTCAGCAAACATTGGTTTCCCCCATAAAATATACTTTGACATACCTGAATTACTTTGTCCACCTTCAGATCCTCCAGGGAAGGATACAGCGACATTTTCACAGAATTAGCCTGAAAGAAATAAAACAAAAAGTCTTAAAATGAACGAGGAAGTAGCACTTATATGCAAGTTGGGTAGAGAATTGCCTAGCATAGCTTTATGTTTTTAATCCTTCAGAAATTTTTACTTGATGCTGAAAAAACTAACTTTTTTCAAGTCATATCTGTGCACCATGCAAATTACAGCACAATTCCATGCAAACTTACTCAAAACAAGTTCAGCAATATACAACAGGTCTTACTACCAGGTAAACATCAATATGACTGCACTGTTACCTATGCTTTACAGCACAAGGAACTTGCATGGCACACAAGACAGTCTTGACAGACTCTTGACAGACACAGGGGAAAGAATAGCCTTTCCATTCCTTGCAATACCCTCTTATGCTGTCTCTATGCATACCAATATGCTTTCACACTGACAGAAGTACAGTGGTACTTCTGGTTGCGAACAGATCCATTTCGGAGGCCAGTTCAAAACCTGAAAGGAACGCCACCCGCGTCTGTGCGTGCGCATGTCGCGATTCGCCGCTTCTATGTGTGACGTCATTTTGCGCATCTGCACATGCGGTGAAAACCAGAAGTAACCCTTTCCGGTACTTCCAGGTCGCCACGGGACACAACCTGAAAACGCTCAACCTGAAGCAAATGTAACATGAGGTATGACTGTATGGAGAAAGTAAGGCTCTATTGTATCCACTGGGATTCCTTCGCATGCATGTTTTGCACCTACACTTGAGTAAATTGAGCCTCAGTTTTTTTAATATATAGTTGTTTATCCTATCCTAGAATGAATATCACACTAGAAACATGCACTTTCCATTACAATATCTAATGCAAATATGCAGCTCTTCAGCAGTCCAACAGAAATCAGATGTTCTGAGTGCTAGTCACCATTTGTAGGCACAAATGTATCTTGCAGAAATCTTATCAGTTGTCATTGATGAAAGAGTACTGAAAGAGCACTGGGGAGGCTGAAATTTGTTTTAAAACACTATTTTACAGTTCAGGTTGTTATCTTTTCCCATCTACCCCACTAGAAGGGAATATTTGATTGCATACTGGAATCCTCACTTTCTGAAGGTTGTCAATTTGAGCTACAAATGAATCCATCTTTTTACTGGGTTAATTTTACAGATTCCCTCCTCTCCATCTTTTCATCCAATACAAACTGACTGCACTGGGAGTCAAAGGGACAGTATACAGTGGTGCTTCGGGATGCGAACGGGATCTGTTCCGGAGTCCCAATCACATCCTGAATGCAACGTAAGACGCGTCTGCGTGGCTCGAGTTTTGCCGCTTCCGCGCATGACGTCGTTTTGAGCGTCTGCACATGCGGCGAAACCAGGAAGTAATGTGCTCCATTACTTCCGGGTTGCCGCGGTCACAACTCGAACACGCTCAATCCGAAGCACGTTCAACCCAAGGTATGACTATAATAGATGTGAACTAATAATTCCAAAACCTTTGATCCAACTCTACAATTCTATGATTCTATTATTCTCTCTTTCTACTTTTCTACTCTTTTCTACATAAGTTTTACAACCATTTATTAGGAAGTATTATTCCTCCCCTTTCCCTATTAGGTTGGAGCAAAAAGATAGTTGCCCTCAACATGCCCCAGGATATGGACAAATATTGGCTTGGTTTACTTGGTTCAATTAACCTTACTAACAACTTATGTTTGTAAAGAAACACAAAAAATTCACACTAAAAGCCAAGCTTCTAAAATATTTCAGGATTTGCATGTAACCTAGGAGATAATTAGCCAGTAGCTAAATGCTTGGATTATGTGCGCGCTCACCCCGCCCGCCCCCGCAAGAGACCTTGGAAGTTGTTTAAAAACACAATATTAGAAACTCAATATTAGAAGCTGCAAATCTGGAAATGTACCACAAGGACCAAGAGGATGCCAGCATGCTTAGAGACAAGAAGGTTTCCTTCAAAAATTTAAGTATCGTCCAAATTAAGAGAACAAAAAGGAACACAAACTTTGACCAAAAAAGTGAAAGCAGACAAAAGGTTCTTAAAATATATTAGTAGCAGGAGAGTCTAGGGAGGTGGTGTGCTACAGAAGGATAGTAAGATTGCAGAGAAGCTGAATGAACTCTCTGCATCTGTTTTCACAATGCAAGACAGGTCCCAGTGCCTGAACTAACTTTTACTGAAGGCAAGTCTGAGGAACTGAGGCAGATAATGGTGACGAGAGATGAAGTTCTCGCCCTTACTGGCACAATAAAAAGTGACAAATTGCTGGGTCTGGATGGCATCCAACCAAGAGTTCTCAAATAATTCAACTGTGAAATTGCTGATCTTCTAACAAATGTATGCAATTTATTCCTCAGATGAGCCTCCATTCCCGAGGACTGTAGTCAATGTAACACTTTTTTAAAAAACAGATTGGGCAGGGAGAGAGGATCCTAGAAATTAAAAGCTAGTTAGCTTAACGTCTGTCCCCCCCAAAACTGGTGTAAAATACTGTTAAAGATAAAATCACTAAGCATGCAGAAGAACAAACCTGAAACAAAGCCAGCATAGCTTCTGCAAGGGTGAGTCCTATCTAACATATAACAATTCTTTGAGAGTGTCAACAAGCATGTAGATAGAGGTGATCTGGTTGATGTTGTGTACTTGTACTTTCAAAAAGCTTTTGACAAGTTACCTCACCAAATATTCCTGGGTAACCTTAACAGTTGTTTAATAAAAGGAGAGGTCATCTTGTGGATCAATAATTGGTTAAGTAGCAGGGACCAGAAAGTAGGAATAAATGAAGAATTCTCCAAATGGAGAAGTGTAGAAAGTGGGAGTCCTTCAAGGGTCAGTATTGGGACGTATGCTTTTTAACTTATTCATAAACAATCTAGAGTAAGGAGTGAGCAACACAGTGGCCAAGTTTGCTGATAACACTGAATTGTTCAGGGTTGTTAAAAGAAAAAGACATTGTGAAGATCTCAAAAGAGAATCTCTCCAAACTGAATGAATGGGCAGTAAAATAGCAAATTCAATTCAATGTAAACAAGTGTAAAGTGTCAGGGCAAAACCCCTTAAATTTCACATATATGCTCATGGGGTCTGAACTTGCGACTGATTAGGAACAAGACCTTGAGGTCACAGTAGATAGCCTGATGAAGATGGCAACGCAATGCGCAGAGACCATGAAAAAAGCAAATTCCATGCTAGGGATCATTAGGAAAGAAACTGAAATTAAAACTGCCAATATCATGGTGCCATTATACAAATCTATGGTGTGACAACATTTGGAATACTGTGGACAGTTCTGGCCGCCTAACCTCAATCAATCAATTAATCAGTAAAACAGTAGAATTGGAAAAGGTTCAGAAAAGAGCAACCAAAATGATCAAGGCGTGGAGTGACTCCCCTATGATAAATGGTTGCAGCATATGGGACTTTTTAGAGAAAGGTTGAGCAGAAATGACATGAAGGAGATGCTTATAAAAAATTATACATGGTATGGAGAAAGTGAAAGCAGAAAATGTTTCCTCTTTCTCTCATATCACAAGAGTGCATGCATATTCGGCATAGATAAAGTACTTCTTCATGCAACACAGTTAAACTATGGAACTCACTCCCACAAGAGTCAGTGACGCCCATCAACTTGGATGATTTTAAAAGAAGACTGGACAAATTCATGGAGAATAAGATTACCAATGACTACTAGCCATGATAGCCATGCCCTGCCTCCAAAGTCGGAGGCAGTGATGTTTCTGAATATCAGTTGCTACAGAATGGGAGAATGCTCTTGTGCCCAGGGTCCTGCTTGCAGGTTTCCCACAGGCATTTGGTTGGCTGCTGTGAGAGAAGGATGCTGGATTTTGCGTATTTTAAAAAATGACTGAACAAATACAGCCAAAGTGTCAATTTATATCGAGAGAGAAAAAGTGGGGTTATGGGCAGGAGAAAAGTCTGCCAAAATATGAAGTACAACTTCATTCAAAAAGACTGTGTATTTCATCTAAGTATACATTTGGAACAGAAAGCACAGATCCTCTAAAGCTGCAATCCTGAACACTCATACTAAACAGTTAGCCTAACTGAAAACACACTTTCACATATAGGACTGTGTTAGATAGAATTCAAAAAGAAAACAATTCCCATTCATTTTTCCAGAGGGGTAGTTGTGTTGGCCTGCTGCAGTAAACCCAACAAGGAGTCTCGTGGCAATCAAATGTATTATGGCCTAAGCTTTTGTGGACTACAGTACATCCCATTAGAATGCAACATCCACGAAATTCAACATATCTGTGGCTCATGAAAGCTTATGCCACAATAAATCTGTTAAGTTCTCAAAACGTCTCAAGACTTTGTTTTGTTGTCGTCGTCGTCACATCTGTGTGGGGTACACACATGCAGATGAAGAACAAGGTAGGTATTAAATACTGTAACGCAAAATAAAGGTTCGATGGATCCCTGTAGGGTTTGCTGTGAATATCAAAACAGATCCCGACTTTCAGAGGATGTAAATCACATGAGTGGAAAGAGCCCTGCGCCACTCACAGAAATAGGACTACATACTTCCTTCTCCCACCTTTAAAGTAAACAGTCTACGTAACGAAACCGAAGGGACCCGAGTCTTGCTTCCTCCGCCGACCTCAACTTCGCTCTCTGAGCCAAAAGACAACCCTCCCCGCCCCCGCGCTAAACCCCCTGCCCTTTATTGGCCCGACTCCTCCCCTCCAATCTCAACCTTGTTCCCCGCCCCTCGAGGGAGACGGAGGTCCGCGTGGGCCGCCCGCCCTCCTTCCCTCCCACGGCAACGCCGATCAAAAGCCCGGGAGCCCCGCCAAGCTGCTGCTCCCCCTTCGCCCTCGCGAGACTCAGGGGAAAGGGGCTCGCTTCCGACGAGGCTTCCCGCCCCGCCACCCCCGCCGTTACGTGGGGGGGGGGGCGCGAAACACCCGCGCAGAAACCAGGGGCGTCGCCTCCCGAAGCCCGTTTTCTGACCCGAGGCGCGCCTCTGAGCATACGGAGAGAGCGCTCCCCATGACCCGCCCCGCTCAGCCGGAGCCAGAGGGGAGGGGGCTGCTTCCGTCTCAAACGGGCCTGGCCGAAGCCCCCGCGCCGCTTTACCGAGGGAGGGAGACGCTGCTGCCCCCTCAGCGCCTCTCAGGGCCGCCCCCGGCCCAGCCGCCAAGGGAGAACAGAGGGCCCGGCCCAGCCTGCTTCAGGCCTCTCGCCCGCCCGCCCGCCCCGCTTCTCCCGCGTCCTCCCCCGACGGCGTCCTAAAAGATGAGAGGCTCACCGAACGAGTCGAGGGCGACGGCTTCGATTCCCGGACCGTTAAGCGCAAGGCTGGCTGTGAGGCGGAGGCTCTTGCTTCGGGTCCTGGCGTTTCCTCTATGAAGAGGAGGCGGCGTCGGGCGAAACACAAGCCAGCTGGCGGAGAGTCCTGCGCGCATGCGCCACCAGCGGCGGGAGGGGGGCGGACGGGCTGGTGGTTGTCTTAGGCAGGCTTGTTTGATCAGGCCTGCTCGGCTCAGTGGGGCACCCCCCCCCCCCAGCACAAGTCAGCTAGCTCGAAGCACGGGACTCGCTTTGTGTATGTGTGTTAAGGCAAGGCTGGCCCAAGACACTTTGGCACAATTGCAGCTCCATCCCCACCAGGGAAGAAGGGGCGAGGAATCAGGAACAAGCAGGAAAGAATGTTGACATTAGGATCTGCTGTCCCCTGGGGATACTGCTGCCTGAGGCAGTCACCTCAGCTTGTCTCATGGGTGGGCTGGCCCTGTGTGAATGTCTAGCTGCCAATGGAGTGCCGAACTGGGGCTCAGCTCTTTCATACACACAGTTTGTCACTTCAGCTGATGAATGTGCCCCATGTAGAGATGGACTTGCTTTATAGATAATAAAGGTGTACATGAACATAAAGAAAGGGGGGACCTTATAGCAACATTGGTCTTTGAATCACATGAATATATTTTGAACAGCATTTATCTTTGGCAAGTTCACTCACTAGAAAAATAGTGTGACTAAGGTTCTGCAATTTCCCATAAGTTCTATAAAGCAGTCTCATGACAAGCGGCAAAGTTCCTCAAATTTCATGCGTGTTATGCATCATTCAAATAAGAACTTTCATAACAGCAGCTGATTTCAAAAGGTCATGGATTTCTAGAAGCAGCCCACTGTTGATGTCAGTTCATCTCCACAGTATAGCCATTTTAGATAATTCTTTTTCACACATGAAACAAAAAATTGATTTCATACTTACAATACTGCATCTCAATTTACTACCAGGCCAAGTTTACAATTTTGTTACAGTGGTACCTCGCAAGACGAATGCCTCGCAAGACAAAAAACCCGCAAGACAAAAGGGTTTTTGGTTTTTTGAGCTGCTTCGCAAGACTATTTTCCATATGGGCTTGCTTCGCAAGACGGAAACGTCTTGCAAGTTTGTTTCCTTTTTCTTAACACCGTTAATACAGTTGCGACTTGACTTCGAGGAGCAACTCATAGTACGCGGTGTGGTAGCCTTTTTTGAGTTTTTTGAGGACTTTGGTGATTTTTGAAGCTTTTCCAAAACTTTTCTGACACCGTGCTTCGCAAGACGAAAAAAATCGCAAGACGACAAAACTCGCGGAACGAATTAATTTCGTCTTGCGAGGCACCACTGGATTGACTTTTAATGCCCTAAACCAGTGATTTTCAGTCTGTGTGACATGGCACTCTGGGGTGCCTTGAATGATGGTCAGGGATGCCATGCGCAACACTGTCCCTCTTTCCTTCCCTCCCTCCTGACACCCTCTTGCATCTCTGCCTCTCAAAGGCTTGCACAGCTGTTTATTGCATCAGCCCTGGCTGTAGGCTCTGCAGGCGAATGGTGCCTCTGAGAGCCACCTCTCTTTGGGGCAACGGAGGAGGGGCAGCTCAGAGACCAGGGATGGCAGCAGCTGCTGCCCGGAGGACTCCCAAGAAGAGGGGAGAGGAGGCTGAGGGAACACTCCACAAGGGAGGGCGTTTGAAGAGGGTGAGAGGCTGCCAGCTCTGGAGGCAAGGGGTGACATAACTGGGCTCCTGAGTCCCACAGGGGTGCCACAGAAAGAATGTAGTTGGTCAAGGGAGCCGTGGATTCAAAAAAGGTTGAAAACATCTGCCCTAAACAACTTGGGCGCCTCCCTGATATATCTTTCCATTCATTAAGTGATTTGGATGAGGCCCTCCTGTTGTGTTGCAGATTGCTGATGTTCATATTGAGCAGGGTCTTTTCTGAGTTGTTGCCCAGCTTGTAGAATCCTCTCCTTTCGGAAAGAAGATAAGCACCAGCTTGCTAAAAAACATACTTCTTGGCCCAAGCATTTGATGGTTGTTGGTTATTGTAGATACTGCTGTCCTCTAGATTTAATGGCAGATTTTATTTAATTTGTTCTGTATTATTCATGGAATCAATTTAATGAAAGGTGCTGTAGAAGTGTATTCAATAAATAAATAAACCTCCTTCATGATCAAATTATATCACAGTTCTGGGGCACCAATGTTCTTGTGCAGGAGATATCAGTTGTATTTGATGGCGAAGTGATGAGAAAATGCTATTTATGTTAATCCATTACTGGATATTGCAGTCAGAATTACATTTTTCTTAGAAGAATCTGGATTTTTCTTACAAAAACTGAACTCTGGTTTGTACCCATTGAAATTGTCCCATCATGCAATGGGGCTTCCTCTCCCTGTGCACTCGCCAATTCTGTTCTTGGGGTTCTCCCAACTCTCCAGAACAGATGTGGAAGAGGGTACACAGAGAGGAGAGGAATTTCCATTGCACAGTCGGAAGTCCTTGTGCTGATGGGATGACTTTGCTGGATACTGCACTATTTCATTATGATCAGCCTTCCTGGTGACTCATCCTGAGAACTAGCTTGCTTGCCATCAGTACTTGAAATTGTATCTCTAAACATCTTTCTTGTCCTTCAGAAACCTCTGACACAGTGCATCTTTGTCACACTAGAAACTGTAGTGTTCATCATCATCATCATGATGATAAAAATCTGAACTACCGTAATCTATTGGGAATGTTTGGTCAGAAAGAATTTGGTATTTACATGCTCTTCAGTTCTATAAGTCTTGTTGAATTCAATTTAATACCTATTTACATATTTTCTTTCTCCTTTATTGTGTCCTGTCACCCCTTTTCTTTCCCTCTGATTCTGAAACTAGTTTTCTTTGCTTAAGAAATTTCTGATGATTCTATTTCCATTCCCATTATTTAATAATGCATTCTGTTAAATATTTTACATCAATGAGTTTGCAGCTCTTGAGTGAACCACAGACACATTGTAACATTTGTGGTTTGAGTATGTCACATTTGAACTATTCTACCACCACAAAAGTGAATTCAGGACACTTGTAGATGGTTTATTTTTAAAAGTCTGTTCAGTAAACCCACAGTCTGAGGGAGGCTTGCGTAAATATTTATTCAATGATTTTAGCTACATGCTAAATTTATAGATGTGTTCTATATATAAACAACATGCAAATGAGGTGGGCAACAAAAGCCTGCTGTTTCTTGTGAAAAAGAACACAATATAACACACATATATGCCATATATATATAATTGCAGGCAAATCTCAATTTGCTAAATCACAGTTTTTTCAACGAGACTTTTGGGTGTATGATTAGACTTTCAGCCTGAAGTTGGAAACACTGAAACAAGAAACATCAAGGACAAATGCAAATAGGATCTATGCCAAACTTGTTTCTTCCCTATCTACCCGCAGGGACAGGGAGACAACCTGAATATTAGAACTCATGCAAGCAACCCCAGATTCAATCATTGGCATCTCCAGGATCATACAGCCTTTCCCAAGCTGGCATCCTTGAGATGTTGGATTCGCATGAGGTCCAGCCAGCATTGTCAGTGGTCAGGCATGATGGGAGCTGAAGGGCACCAGCTTGGGGAAAGCAGGAAAGAGCTGGTTCTGAGACCTTGGGTTGCTTGCTGCTAGAGTAGGCAATACTGTGCTCAATGGCTAGATAGTCTGACTGCTATAAGGGACGTTTTGATGTTCTAGCTCCATTCACAGAATAAGTCTTCCCTGTCTGTTGCTGTGAGTCACAGAGAACCTACGGTAATTACTTGTGTTTTAGGCCTCACTAACCTATACACTCACTAACTTATAACTGGGACACGGGTGGTGCTGTGGGTTAAACCACAGAGCCTAGGACTTGCCGATCAGAAGGTCGGTGGTTCAAATCCCCGTGACGGAGATTCCCGTTGCTCAGTCCCTGCTCCTGCCCACCTAGCAGTTCGAAAGCACGTCAAAGTGCAAGTAGATAAATAGGTACCGCTCCGGCGGGAAGGTAAACAGCGTTTCCATGCACTGCTCTGGTTCGCCAGAAGTGGCTTAGTCATGCTGGCCACATGACCTGGAAGCTGTACGCCAGCTCCCTTGGCCAGTAAAACGAGATGAGCGCCGCAACCCCAGAGTCGGCCACGACTGGACCTAATGGTCAGGGGTCCCTTTACCTTTTAACCTATACAAAATACACTCAGCTGTAGGATAGTTTGTGCTTTCTTAATTAGTTTCTGTTTCCATTAAATTGCTGCTAATGTTATTTTGGCCTGGCCTTAAGTGTACAAGAAGACAGGAAGAAACGTGAAAAGGTGGAGGAACAAAAATGGCTGGAGGTAGACATTGCACTACCTTCCACTACCTTTTCCTTGCAATCGTTTATCATGTAGGCTTTGAAAATATTTGCACAAGGACAGGTGACTTAGCAACCTGAGAGAAATGTAAATACTGTACAGTGTTAAACAAAGAACAATGCTGTTGGATATTCATACATAGAAAAGGCCAAAAATAACCCTAGGTCTCTATAACTAAGACAATCCAGATAATGATTCTATGAAAAGAATTACACAAAAGTTTACAGTTCCTCAAGCTAGCTTACTCAGATGCTGTCCTAAAACTAGGCCTTGTTAAAACTACTAATATTAAACT
This sequence comes from Podarcis muralis, assembly GCF_964188315.1. Taxonomy (NCBI): domain Eukaryota; kingdom Metazoa; phylum Chordata; class Lepidosauria; order Squamata; family Lacertidae; genus Podarcis; species Podarcis muralis. Next base: position 37,113,492 of record NC_135662.1, read on the forward strand.
CAACTGAATACTCAAAATATTCTATTTATGAAGCAATAAAAAGAGTGATAATGCTGCCCATATATTATATGTGCATTATATGTGAGTGAAAGTTGTTAGCAGTTGTGTGCGGTGAACTTTTTTTTGTAGGGGAACAGTTAGGGCCAGAGGCAGCAGCTTGCAAGGCTGACTGAGTTGGGGGCAGACATTGCATGTGTGAGCATCACACCTCCCTCCCTAAGACGGGCAGAAGCTTCCTGGGCTTTGGGAAGGAGGTACCAGGCCACTTGACAGGATGCTGAAGCTCTGCTGCCACCTTCCCAAAGCCAGGTGGGCTTTGAGGAGGTGGCAGGAGTGCTCTTGGACCCTTTAGGGGGCTAACCTAGTCCCCTAGTCCATTGACCGCACACCACTGCCAATGATATTTGTTGTTATGTCACATCACGCCCACTGTTGTGAATGAAATTTAGTGCAAGATGCTGTTATGCTTGTCAAAAAGCCACAGTTCCATAGAGCAGCAGGTCAACTGCAGTGTGAAAGGAAAGTTAGCACAGAAGTGCTAGCTCTATAAACAGGAAAACTAACCCAATATTCTCCATGTCGGAATGCACCCTCAGTTCTCGTACTTCAAGAACATCAGAATAATGACTTCGTACAATTGCACCCATTCACTTCATTTCTTTTAGCCAATTCAAAATCAGGCTGCACCACATGCCCTGGTCTTTTCCTTTTCTTTTTTGAGAATGTATTCCCCCCTCCCCCCCGAATAGGGGGTCTACTGTGATACAGTCTGCAATGGTTCTCAAAGGGTTTGCCAGGAGAGGATGGCAAGTGTGGCATGAAGATTCAAGGACAGTCAAAGGAACATTGAAACGCATAGTATAGTATAGTATAGTATAGTATAGTATAGTATAGTATAGTATAATAGAATAGTATATAAAAAAATTATTGCAGAATATGGATAGATAGCTTTTTAACCACTGTTGGGAGTTGTTTTGTTTGTTTGTTTGTTTGTTTGTTTGTTTGTTTGTTTGTTTGTTTTGTTTCCCAATGTATTTCCTATTAAAAAAAAATCAGTGTGGCACGAGCAAATTTTCATTCTGAAAGTGTAGCCAGAGAAAAAAGTTTGAAATCCAATGACTTTGTAGGATACCACATTTTTAAGTCCAGGGTTCCCAGAAATATCCATCTGGTTTGGTAAGTGAGCTCATTTGAGAAGAAAAGGTCCTTTAGGTGTTCACATCCCCGGCTGTGTAACGTTTGAAAGCTGAAACCAATACCTCAAACTGGGTCTAGAAGCAAATTGGAAACCAGAGTAACTAGCACAAACTGGTTTGAATATGTGCCTGCATCCCAGCACATTGGAAATGTGCAGCAACTCCATGCAGAGTGAATTGTAGTAACCAAGTCTGGAATATACAGATACATGAACCAGTGTAACAAAGTTTGGCAGGGAGAAGGGGGGAGGGGACTATTATTAGCCAAAGATGGAAGAAGATACACTTCAGAACAACATTAACTTCGTTTTCAATGCTCCCCCAGATTCTTTGGTTGATCAAGATCACAGAGATTCCATGAATCAGGTACATGCTTCTATCAGGTGCATGACATTCCCTTACCCAGTGCTTTTTTCCCTAGAAAAATAGGTGGCGGTACTCACCATGAAGTTGTTATAAGAAATGCCACACTATTTAACAACAACAACACCAAAATAGGTGCCAGTACTGTGTCCTTTTCAGTACCCCCTTAAAAAAATAGACATTGCCCTTACCAGTATTACGTACCTCCATGTTGTCTATATCACATCCTAGTCTATTCTCCCTCATCCAATTGTCCACAAATGTCCAGCACTGGTTCAGGACTGAGATGGTTGCTCCTGAAGGCTTATGGATGCTGTTTAACTTAGGAAAGTGGGTCAATTAAATTACTATAACCATAGCTGCACCTAAACGCCTGTGGACCTGTCTTCACGGTGTTTATTACAGAGGAGCAATGATAGCTCATTTGTTCTGTGGCTTTCTCATCACCCACAAACTATTATTTATATAGTCATGAATTGCCGTTTCCATCTGCCACACAGCAGAGAAATTACAGCATGTTGAGGAAAGAAAGGAAAAGCACAGCAGGTCATGACAATGCACTTACTGCTGCTTTCTGCATCACTATAAAAAGAAACAGGAATTTGGACCCTGTCAGAGAATCAAAGACAGGAAAGGCCTATCAGGAAGTGGGCAGAGCAAACATGCTATTACTGTAACTAAAACCTCAAGTGGAATTTTACCTCAAGACACAGTAATGGGATTACGCAATCATTCTTCCCTGTCTCTTAACATTTTTGTTTGCATGTTTGAACTTCATGTTTATTGATCGATCGATTATTTTATATCTCACTAGTTCAGCTCCCAAAGATACTCAACATAGTATGATAAAAATTACTGGGCCAAGTATTAATTAGTTTCCTATTTAAGTAACCCACCTAATCTAATAATATAAGACTATAAGAACAACATCACTGCTTTTCCAGATCAGGTCATGTTTCATAGAATGTAGCATTCTGCTTCCGTGAGAGTTCCGCCAGACACCCCTGGGCATCTGGAAGATATCAAGCAATGTTTCATGGCAGGCTGCAACAAAAATAACTATATTTCCAAAACAGAAGCTGACTTTCATTTTATTGAAGATTGGCCATGAGAGTATGTTGTAGCACCATGAAACAAAAGACTACAGTGGGGTGTACATTAAAGACTAAATTAGCCCATGAAACTAAAGAAGCTAGAAAAGTAGGGTATAAATATTTTAGAAAACAATAAATACTTTGACTTTTAACAATGCAGGATAAAACAAAACCAATACGGAATGGTTCACCTGTCTATAATGACCTTGTGGACAGGGGTGAGGTTAGTTAACTTTCAAGTCTGTGTTCGAGAAGGAGATGCGGCAGGGCACCAAGATATGGTTTGCCACAATGTTTGAACATAGCCACTGCTGAAAAAGAAAAATAGAATCATAGACTTGTAGAGTTAAAAGGGACCACAAGGAATGTCTAGTCCAGGGATAGGCAACCTAAGGCCCGTGGGCTGGATGCGGCCCAATCGCCTTCTCAATCCGGCCTGCAGACGGTCCGGGAATCTGTGTTTTTACATGAGTAGAATGTGTGCTTTTATTTAAAATCTCTGGGTTATTTGTGGGGCCTGCCTGGTGTTTTTACATGAGTGGAATGTGTGCTTTTATTTAAAATGCATCTCTGGATTATTTGTGGGGCATAGGAATTAATTCATCCCCCCCCCATATAGTCCAGCCCACCACATGGTCTGAGGGTTGGTGGACCAGCCCACGGCTGAAAAAGGTTGCTGACCCCGGTCTAGTCCAACCTCCTGCAATACAGGAATCTTTGGCTCATTGTGGATATTGAACCCACAACTCTGAGATTGAGAGTCTCATACTCTACCAACTGAGCTATCCCAACCAAAATGTTCCTGCACTGGAACATTTTGGTCTTTCCAGTATTTTTGGTCCTTCCAACCTTCATTCTATAAATTAAAACTATTGTGATACAACTTTGCTAGTTACAGAGGCAAATTGTCCGTACACAGCATTAAAACTGAAAGCTATGGGCTAATCTGTTCCTATTAAAATACATGGTTGGATGCTTTTAAAGGGCTGTTTCAGACTTCTTGCTCCATCTGCTGGAGCAAGCACAACACAAGCAGTCACATGTTGCAGTATGCAAAGTGGAAATCCTAGAAACTAGAAAGTGATGCAACACTGGGATTTCATTTCCCTTTTTCTTCACAGTGAATTTTGAATGCTTAATTATTAACTGCTGGAATTTTGTTCCTAAATACTTTAGTGTTAAATTGTAAAGCATTTTCCTTCAATGTTTCCCTTTTGCTTGACACTGTATACTTGCATACAGGAAATGCAACAGTGGTGTAAAGACCAAGAGGCCAATAGCTGCTAGTGAAATAAAATTAGTGATCAATGATGGTAAAGCACACTTAGGGTTCTGCCTCCCTCTACTGGAAATCTTTAGATTATATTTTAGTATTATGGTGTGTGTAGCATCTTAGCTTGACATCTTCCAATTTTTTTCATGCTATTTGATATATGTGTGTGTATGACTGATAACGTAAAATTCCAAATTGATTTTTCAGTTCACATAGAGAGAATTGCAGCATTCCTTTAACTTGCTCTTTAATCTGTCAGTTGATGATATTACAGGAGGGGAACATGTGGAAATGTCCTTAAAGTATTGACAATGCAGGTAAATAAAGTTGTGTTTAATTAGTGTTTAGTGTTATGAGGTTTTTTTGGGGGGGCAGTCTGGATGAAACTCTGGGTCTCCTTTCAAACCTTGTGATCTTGTATCTGTGAGGGTAGAATGTATAATGTTGAAGCTTGCCAAGCCAATTCCGTTGTCAAGGTAATGGCTTTGACTGGCTAGTTAAGTGCCACAATTTAGCATATCCAAAGAAGTTGCTCTGTGCCATAGAACTTATGAGTTGGTCTTTCTTCCACTTCCCCTTACCTACTTGCTATGTAAAAGAACAACAGTGAGAGTTGTGTGCAAGTGCGCTGAAAGCAGGCTGGAAGCTGGATACATAAAGACATGTATTGCTCTGTGCTGGGGTTTGGAGCTCTCCTTGTAAACTAAAGCAATATCTGGGGGGGGGGGGGTATTTTACACTCAGGTTGTGCCCTGAGTAAGTGCTTGAAACCCTGGAGTCTGTTGCTGCTTGGAGATTAGGGTTTTGTGTTATTTGATATTTGAGAAAATGAATATTTGAGAAAATGAATATGCTTTACTTACATAATGTGAATTACACACAATGATAAATAATAAAATGCTGCTTAATCAGATGCAAATTAGTTATTCTGTATTATTAATGGGAAATTAATTATGAAAAGTAAAAATCATTTAAAAATATAAGCCACACTTGGCAGATGGTGGAGCGTGTATTGGGAATTAAGAAATAGACTTCAAGTAAAAGCTTCATTAGTATTCATTATCTCATCGAGGAACCATCGAAAATGCATTCGTAGAACCTAGAGGGGCCAGTTTGGAGGGGAAGAAGAATTCAAAAACTTTTTTATTATTCAATATATATACTGAATAATAAAAGAATATTCAATATAGCTGTTCATTTACATAAAAAATGAAAGAAAAATATGAGGGAATCTCTGGAAATTGGAAGAGGTACACATAATTCCTTTGTCTATAAAACTTTCAGCTGTCCACCCTTTCCATACTACATTTAAGTCCTGAGAAGGAATGTTTATTATTTAAAATATAGAACAACAGAAACAATGACACATTTGGCTCATTGTCCTCATTTCCCCCACATATATGTACCCTGTTCTCACTTATTAATCTCCACCCTACAATAAATGTGGTATGTGTAATGTGTAAATCCTTGTATATATTTGATGGGTTTTAAAGGAGTATAATATATTGCACTCCCCACCTCCCAGATATTACTGGACTCCAACTCCCATCGACTCTAAACACCATGGCCTATGGTAGAGGGTTATTTATTATTTTATGTATTATTACATTTATATCCTGTCTTTCGTCCAAAAAGTTCAAGGTGGCTGACACGATTTCTTCTCCTCTTCATTTTATCCTCACAACAACCCTGTGAGGCAAGTTAGGCTGAGAAATTGTAACTATGGGTTTGTGGAAGTTGTAGTACAGCAACATAGGGAGGACACCCTGTTGGCTATACCTGGTCTATAGGCTGGAAGGATCATTCTCCAAATATATAATTGGGGACCATATATTTACAGATTATATCTCTTCAACTGATTGCTTATGAAACCGTAACTGTCTCATATACAATGGAACCTCGGTTGCCAAATGTAATCCGTTCCGGAAGAAAGACCATTTGACTTTCGAAATGTTCGACAACTGAGGATCAATGGGCTGGCTGCAAAGTCAATGGGGAAAAAATGAAAAATGCACCCCAAAAGCCATTTGACTTCCAAGGCACGTTTGAAAACAGAAGCAATTACTTCCGGGTTTTTGGCATTCAGGTTCCGAATTGTTCGGCTTCCGAGATGCTCGAAAACTGAGGTTCCACTGTGTGTGAATACACACACACACACACACACACACATTATAGATGTGTATACATTATATATGTATATATATAATGAAGAGATGGAGAGAGGGGGAGATAAAGGGGAGGGGGAGATAAAGGGGAGGGGGAGTGCTACAAGCAGACAGAAACATGGGAGAAAGGAACTCAGAAAGAACATTATTAATATTTATTTATTTAGCACCATTATCAGTCTTTGGCTGATTAACACCCTATACTCCTTTAAAGATGTTTGTGAAAGCGGGTTGGGGGTGAGGTATTACTTACTTGTTTTGTTCTTATTCTTTTTATTGTGGATTTTGTGTTTTTAGCTTGTGTTTTTATGCTGTGAACCACCCTGAGATCTACAAGTGAAGGGCAATATACACATTTAAAATGAAATAATGTACATGGTACTTTACAAAGAATGCGAGTCTGTACTCAAAGGGGCTCACAATATTGAAAAAAGATGCATGTGAAACTACAGAGGAAGTGGGAAATGAAGGCAGACGAAGACAGGGGAATACTACTTCAGTTACTTAGGGTGCTGTTCCCAGATGTGAACAATTGAGCAACAACCAATAATTGCTATTTAGCTTTAAGCAGAAAGTGGAGAAGCATTTCTGCTTCTAGAAATCTCTTTAGTCAACTGAATAGTCCTCCTCTTTCCCAGACCCCCCCCCAAGTGTGTGTGTGTGTGTGTGCGCGTGTGTTGTGGTATTTGTACTGGAACCAATGTGAGGGAAAGGGTTATATGCTTCCTAAAAAGCTTGTCTGTAAAGCTTATGGGGTTTTTTTTGTAAGTAAATCACTCTTTAAAAGCAACATTTTCAATTTCTGCACCTGGGTTTGGATTTCTAAGGTCATCTTAGTTTCCCAGTCTTGTAACTGACCAAAGAAGACATGTCTAAGCAAGCTCAGACCACATGTTTGACGCTATCTTTCTGTATATTCTGCCTGTGTTCTCCTTGCTGCTTAGATAAATGCATGAACCTGACCTTTGGAATGTTTTGTAAGTAAAGAATTTTAAACTTACTTAACAATGTGTGATCTGTTCATTGCAAGAGAGGCAGAAAGAGGGGAGTGTTTATGCAACTAAGTGGGATAAAAGGGTCTAACAACCTATATTTCCATGTTCTAATACTGCTAAACTTTTGAGAGTTTAAACTGTGCTACTGGTGGCTCTCTTCTGCTGGACAGTGAGTTTAGCCCGCATTTTGAATCCAGGCACCTATCCAATTCTTTTGTTATTTTACCCCCCCCCCCACACACACATGGGTCAAACGGTTCATATTTACCCCCACAATATGGCCACTTCCTAAGTTTGTGCATGCTAAGGAGTGAGAATTGCTCATGGTAATAATAATTTACCTAGTTGCTTCTAGATATTTTCCTAGTGTGATGAGCATCAGTTTCACTAAAGTAAAGGTAAAGGGACCCCTGACCATTAGGTCCAGTCGTGACCGACTCTGGGGTTGCAGCGCTCATCTCGCTTTATTGGCCAGCATGACTAAGCCGCTTCTGGCGAACCAGAGCAGCACATGGAAACGCCGTTTACCTTCCCACCGGAGCGGTACCTATTTATCTACTTTATCTACTTTGACGTGCTTTCGAACTGCTAGGTTGGCAGGAGCAGGGACCGAGCAACGGGTGCTCACCCCATTGCGGGGATTCGAACCACCAACCTTCTGATCGGCAAATCCTAGGCTCTGTGGTTTAACCCACAGCGCCACCCGCGTCCCTCAGTTTCACTACACCTCCAGAAATTAATCAGAAAAAATTAGCTGAACAAACTCAACAGGATAAGCACTATTGGCTACATGAGAATGTTTTTCTCCTGCATCAGCATTAATCTAGCAATGACTTTGGTATTTCAGTGCATCAGCAATTCAGCTAAGCTCCTCCTGTGACTCATCAAACTGAATCTTGGACCCATGCCAACCTATCACTTTTATCCTTAGCCACTCCTGTTTCCATAACAACAAAAAATTGAAATCAAAACTTGGCAACACAACGGAGGTAAAGTCATTAAACAGCTAATTCACTTACAGCTAAAACTGAACTATAAACTGTACTTGCTAAATCTACATAATAGATCAAAACATGTCTGAGAGACCTTTACATTATCAGTTATTAAAGCTCTTTGATTACTTTGGCCACTCACTGACACTGTGGTTATCAGCTCAAGGCCACCATCTCAGATATCTAATCCAATTCTCTCTTAGTCTTTACATAGATTTTGGTCCAACAGCAGGCACAGAAATTTTGTCCAGAAATGGTTAATTAATAGCTTACATGGGTTACTTAAGTACAGTTAAGTGAATAGGTGTTCCTGCTGAATATAAAAAGTGGCCCTTTGTCGTCTTCTATATCAGTCTCGGGCTTCAGTGTAAATCATTGTTCCATACTTGACATTTCACTATAATTGTCTGAAATGGTTTCATTGCTTTTGATATGGGGAATAGTGGTGATTCTGTGCTTAATGCTATGGCTTGTTCTGGGAATAAGGAGGAGGTAAGAAGGATTGTTTTCATACATTATTTCATGAAGTTTTCTTCTCTGTTTAAAATCACAATACATTAACATTTGTGTTTGTTAATTAAAATTAATGATATATATTATATTTTCATATATTAGTAATGTGTATAATTATATAACATATGTATAATTTTATAAAATTAGTATGTTTAAGAAAAACAGTCTGGTTTAGTGGTATCTAGGTTATTTATTTATTTAATGATTCACTTTTTATGTGTACATGCTTTCCAAAAAAGGTGAGATGCTCCCAATTACTTAAATTAGGCACATAATAAATATAAAGAAAAGGAACAAATGCATGCAACATACAGTATCTGTGTCAGCTAATTAATTATGTGAATTGGAATAAAGAGTGTCTAATTTATCAGAAGTGGCTAGCACTGTTGCTTGTTTGGTCTGCATAATGTAAACAGGATGCTTAATGACTTTTCCTACATTGTCATTATACTGTTTCTGTTGTTTGCTCGTTAGATTAAAGAGAGAGAGAGATGAATGTTATCTGTGTATGCTTTCTATTGAACGATAAGAAGTTGTACTACTAAAATGTAATCTGTAGCAGACATCCAAATGGAGGAATATATCCAAAGACTTAGCAATTCAGCATGTGCTTTCCGTTCCTTGCCCCAAATTACAACCTTGGTTCAAATATGAAGCTCTAAGTGTGAAAGAAGCCAACAATAATTCGTTTATCTTTCTTTGATGGGTTCAGATTATTTGATTGCCCATGAGATTAATGATCACAGTAACGTTCCACAATACTGCATTAAATTTTCCCTACTTGCTGTTTTACATGTGCATTACTATTGATGACTGGATGTGGGAGAGAACACATCTGTGTAGGCTTCTAAAGATTCAACCAGGCTGTTCAAGGAGGCTTGAATTAGCAATAAAATGTGAATGTGGACATGTGCATTGGCTATACATGCAAGCAGCTGCTTTTGCACGAGAATCTTCGCTCTGAAATCAGAGCAGTAGTTGAGTAGTAGATATGCAGAACAGTCAACACAGTTAAAGCTGGCAGGCTTGATTTCTACACAGACGCACACACAGCAGCAATACTAGTAGATCTATTGTTCCAAAGAGCAAACAAGACAGAGCACTCAAACCAAACAGATATTGCATCTATTGCAGCAAACCAGCTGCCAAGTCTGGGCTTAGCAGACTCTCAGAGGTGGCTTCTTTCACATAGAAAATAAATTTTAAAATACATATTTATATCTCAACTCTGCCCAACACACATGCGTGCTCTGTAATATTCATTTGGTAATAAAACTTATCCAGGTAAACATATTTTGCCATGAACTACAATTTGTATTTAAAATAAAAAGACACACCAACCAAGAGTAAACAAGGTAGAAGTGATATGTTTAAAAGCAAAGGTAAATTTCATCAAATTTGATTTACAGTGTGTCTGATGCATTCTCATTATCAGGGCTATAACAAGCTTCTGTATTGTACCAAACTCATTATTTGCCAGTTATCTACTGCCTTCTTAGTGCATTTATTACTCAGAGGAGGGCAATTCCTTCTAGCAGTGATGGATGTGTGTAATAAATAGATTCTTGCGCAGCAGATTTGAAGGTCGTATATTAATTTACAGCCATAATCTTCACCTTGTATATATTGCCTTTTGCAGACGTCCAAGTGAGCCACCCTTGGAGAATGGGCTACTGCCATATCTTGGCTGTGCTTTGCAGTTTGGCGCTAATCCTCTCAACTTCCTCAGGACAAGACAAAAAAAATATGGTCCCATTTTTACTTGCAAATTGGCTGGAAAATATGTTCATTTTCTCACTGACCCCTTTTCATATCATACAGTGATGGGACATGGAAGACACCTGGACTGGAAAAAGTTCCATTTTGCAATCTCTGCAAAGGTAGCATTTAACTTTACCTGTTAAAAATATTCATGGTCTATCCTTCATCTATACAGACACCAGAACTATGGAATATGAAATAAAAGCAGCAGCAACAAAATACAGTATGTACAAAAATAGACTACAGTGGTACCTTGGGTTAAGTACTTAATTTGTTCCGGATGTCCGTTCTTAACCTGAAACTGTTCTTAACTTGAAGCACCACTTTAGCTAATGGGGCCTCCCGCTGCTGCTGCACCGCCACAGCACGATTTCTGTTCTCATCCTGAAGCAAAGTTCTTAAGCTGAAGTACTATTTCTGAGTTAGCGGAGTCTGTAACCTGAGGCATATGTAACCTGAAGCATATGTAACCTGAGGTACCACTGTATTGGGCATCTTAAAACAACAGAGCAAGCTAAACAAATATCAGCTTACTGAACTTAAAATGCCCCAAGAAGGGAGAAATACCCAATATAAAAACTGTGCCACCAAACAGCAAATTTGAGCTTACATTACAAGTGAGACATAGTTTGCATCACAGGCCAAAATGGGGCACTTGCTGGGCCAAATTTGGCCTAGGGCCTGGAGGTTCCCAACCCACCAGATTGAAATTGACTCTTACTTGAAATGGTCTTTACTCAGACTAGTAACAGTGCAGGCTTGGCAGCAAGCCCAAGCTCCAGAAGTCAAGTTTCCAAGATACACGAGCGAGACCAGAAGTTCATAACTGAATGGAAGCTATGAATGTGCCCTGACAGTTGAAGTGCTCCTCCCACCAACTTTTAAAGATCTGGAGTGAGCTCTCTCACAAGACTATCTCACACTATGATGCTACCACGTCTGTACATGGATGCTCCATCTGTGCAGATGTGCCTGATCCCACCTATGATAGTGGCACCTGGTTATTGGAGACAAGACTGTGTCCTGCCCCTCTGTCTCCAGCTTCAATGTCACCTTGCTCTGATCAGCCTCTGTCCCTGACTGGTCAAATCTTCCCAGCTCCCTGCTGAGGCTCTGTGCTCCATGAGAGGGATGGTGGAGAGAGCCAGCCGATCTTCTACCCCTTCTTTTTCATGTGGAGTCATGTTAGCCGTCCAGCCCTCTCTCCTCCCCATCTGTTCCTCCGTGTTCCTCCTTCTCCTCTTGTTTCTGGGGCTGCCAAACCATGCCAGATCCTAATGGAGCTAAGGGAGATCCTTCTTACCTTTTTAAAGTGCAATTGGAAGTGGAGCCCAAGTCATTAAGTTGTAATTAGTTTCCCTTAATATCCGTATCTCAATAATATAACTGTCTCGACAATGAGCCTTAAATCCTTCCTTAATGTACATGAAAATTGATTTTAAGTACATATTTAAATGAATCAATATTGGTCCATTTAAGAAAATTAAGCTGCAGTCTTTGTGCACTTACTTGGCAGTAAGCAAGCCCTATTTAAATTCCTAGGCTTTACTCATGAGTAACATGTATAGGATTGTGACCCACAGATTGCTGGAATAGATATTAGTTTACGATATAGTTGCTATGAATTGATTTGTTTTGATGTCTAGGTAAATTTTATTTTAATTTGAAGTAAACGAATACATATTGGCAGCAACAATGCACAGATTAACAGTTCACCAGATCAGTCTTACCATGACCTAAATCTGATTGATTCAGACTCCATTTCCATCCACGCTGAGCTAGATTAAGGCCCAATGAGTCCAGTAGGGCTTTCTTCAAAGTAAGCATGGAAAAGAGGGTGCCCTCAGTGGTACTTATTTCCAGTCAAGTATGCTCTGGATTACTGGTTCAGTGTCCAAGCCTTGTCTATTGTCTTTTATGAAATTTGGAATGTTATTATGAAGGCTGAAGTACATTTCTACAGGGTGTGTGTGTGTGTGTGTGTGTGTGTGTGTGTGTGTGTGTGTACATTGCTCAGTATTGGAAACAGCAAGTTTGGACGGTTAATTGGCTTCACTGTCCTCTGTAAAACATAAACCGTCTTCACCATACAGCTATTAAGATGATGGATTTCGTAATCTGGAAGAAAAGATTTAGGATTACTCTCAACTTTAGTACTTAATATCATTTTGCCATCCTCCTTGGCAAAACTACAGCCTTTTCCAACTCCTCTTAGAGACAATTACAAAGCTTTAAATGGATACTGGATAGGAGTTCTAAGTGGTCATACTTTATCTGCCAACATCCATCAGCATCCATGTTTAATGACTGCTATTCCTGTACTAAATTATGGAGAAAATATTTTGCCTCTGATTTCACTTGTAAATTATTCTTCACTTAGGGCAGCATCCAAAGCGCTGCAGGCAGTTTTCTGCTTAGACACAGAAGCTTTTCAGCTGTATCTCAGGATGCAGCCTCCCAACAAAGGCCCTCAGAGTTGGAATGCTTTTCATAAATGGTACCCTATGAGATGCAAAGGACTGTGCCTGCCTGCCTGAATAACTATTTTGCTCTCACATGCCAGCAGGCAGTGGTGTGGGCAGGGGGAAGGAATCAGATAAATAATAAATTGTGATGGGTGGCACTTAACATTCCCCATTTTTTCACAACAGGCATTTGGACATGGTAGTATTGACCCAGATGATGGAAACACCACTGAGAATATACACCAGACCTTCACCAGAAACCTGCAGGGTAATGCCTTAACCTTTCTTGCTGAGTCCATGATGGAAAACCTGCACTATGTCATGGTAGAACCAAATGCTTCGAGAATTGACTCCAGTGACTGGGTAACTGATAAACTTTATGAATTCTGCTGCCGTGTGATGTTTGAAGCTGGGTTTCTAACACTGTTTGGCACAGATTTTAACCCAGTGGGCCATGACAAGGGCCTTTCTGCCAACCAAGAAGCCCACAGAGCATTTATCCTCCGTACCCTGGAGAACTTCAAGGCATTTGACCAAGTCTTTCCGGCCCTTGTGGCAGGCCTACCAATCCACCTGTTCAAAAGTGCCCACAGTGCACGAGAGAAGCTGGCTGATGCTCTGCTCCACAAGACCCTTAAAAAAAGACACAACATCTCTGAGCTCATTTCCCTCCGCATGTTCTTCAATGATACTCTCTCCACTTTTGATGAAAAGGAAAAAGCAAAGACCCACCTTGCAGTTCTGTGGGCTTCACAGTCTAACACAATACCTGCAACCTTTTGGACTTCATTCTATCTTATTAGGTAAGTAGCTACATTTCCCATGCTACAGACTTTGGCTTACCATTTACCAGATGGAAAGTAACATGGTGGACATGCCGCTGCTAATGAGCTGCATTTCCCTGCACTGGTGATGGACAGTGCAAGCCTAATGATGTCTACTCAAAAGTAAGTCCTATTGAATTCAATGGGGCTTACTCCCAGGTGAGTGGGATGAAGACTGCAGCTTTATTTCTTTTGTTCTTTTTACCTCTCCCTCTGCTATCCCAGAGTTGTCCTTAGTTATGGTAGCTCCATGTTCAGAAGTGATGCACATCTAAAAACTAGATTCTGGGGACAAACAAATACAGTGGTACCTCAGGTTAAAAACTTAATTCGTTCCGGAGGTCTGTTCTTAACCTGAAACTGTTCTTAACCTGAGGTACCACTTTAGCTAATGGGGCCTCCCGTTGCCACTGCACGATTTCTGTTCTCATCCTGAAGCAAAGTTCTTAACCTGAGGTACTATTTCTGCGTTAGTGGAGTCTGTAACCTGGAGCGTCTATAACCCGAGGTCCAACTGTAATTGAAGATGGCTATTGCCCTGATGTCCTGCTTGTATATTTCCCAGGACTGGGGACGGGCATGAGGGTTCGGCCAAAAGCAAGTTACTTAGGTAGGTGTTACATGTTTGGAGGGTGTGGTTCAAAGTGGTCATTTCATACTGAGTTGGTATGAAAGACAACATTCAGTGCTAGGGTCAGGGTACCTAGAGCAGCCAATCCCAGCCTGGATCTCTCAAAGCCTCCAAGAAACAACTAGATGTTCATGCCATCCTTGATAATTCAGGCCTGCCTGCAACTCTCCCCTGCTTTTGGATACACCTGCAGACAATGACTCACACTTTCTTTTTCTTGCACTAATTGCATGGACTAGATTATAGTGAGACGAGATGGTTGGATAGTGTTTTCGAGGTTACCAGCATGAGTTTGACCAAACTGCGGGAGGTAGTGGAGGACAGAGGTGCCTGGCGTGCTCTGGTCCAGGGGGTCACGGAGAGTCGGACACGACTAGACGACTAAACAACAACAACAACAACAACAACAGATTATAGTGATAATTGTACTATGATTTCAGTATTCCTTTTTTTTAAATTTCAGGAATCCAAAAGCAATGGAAGCAGCTATTAAAGAGGTGCAAAGGGTGTTAGAAAATGCTGAAATAAAGATAGACTCGACCAGGAAACCTATTTCTTTGAACCGGAAACAGCTGGATGACATGCCTGTATTAGGTATAGTTGCTTAACCTGAATCCTCCTCTTTTACATACTAACGGTAAAATAACATATGCCAATATTTAGGAACCATTATACGATTGAAAGTGATCAGTTCTCTAATGCTCTTAGTTGCAGTCACGTTATCCTAAATATGTGACAACAATCAGTTTCTTTCTAACTACAATAGTGTTTGGTGGAAGCATACAAATTCCAAGGAATTTTGTTGTTCTCCCCAATGACTTTCTTTTATTTGTGTCCATCACATTACTTTGAATTTTGCAATCTGAGCAGCAGCACACCTGTGTATACTGTATCTAGGTTGAAGGTTCCTCATTCTTTCTTTCCTACACAGATAGTGTCATCAAGGAAGCAATAAGGCTCTCCAGTGCATCTATGACAGTCAGAGTTGCTAAGGAAGATTTCGTTTTGCAATTAGGCAGCAACTCCTACAATATCCGCAAAGATGACACCATAGCTCTTTATCCCCAGCTGTTGCATTTTGATCCAGAAATCTACTCTGATCCCCTGGTGAGTAATTGACAGCTTCAAAACAAAGCTGCGCACATCAGCAGAATTGCCTTAGTGCTTGCAGCCAACCACTTGACATCAATATTGTTGCCTCTTATTGCACACAAGTGCTGTTTTTTTACTGAATGAATTCCAGAGCTCTTTAAAAGAGGCATTCTGGAGTGAAGCAAGGAAGGAACATTTAGCAGCAGCAGTTGTATGCCAAACAAGCAGAAACTTTGGTAAAAAAATTATGATTAAAAATGTTCCCTCTCCTTTTCCAATTTCATGAGCACAAAAGAGTTGATTAATACTTTAATAATTACAGAACTGCTAGCTGTAATTTATTTTGTATTTCAATAATTAACTGAGATGAATTTATTTTATCTTTATTGAAAAAGAATGGTAGATCATTTGGCAACTCAAGCTTTTGGAGGAACTCGTATACAAATCCAATTTAAAGTATTAAGGAAGATGAACACACATTAATATTTCATTTGCAAATCTGAAATCGTCCTATGCTTCCTAAATGATGTTGAGTTTAAAACTGCATTATTTTGGACTTTTCTTTGCAGACATACAAGTATGACCGCTATCTTGAGGAAAATGGAAAGGAAAAGACCACTTTTTACCACAATGGTCGCAAATTAAAATATTATTATATGCCTTTTGGAATGGGACTTGCAAAATGTCCTGGAAGATTACTGGCCGTTCATGAAATTAAACAATTTTTGACTTTATTGCTATCTTATTTTGAAGTGGAGCTTCTTGACAAGAATGTGACATGCCCGTCTTTAGACCAATCGCGGGTCGGACTTGGTGTTTTACAACCTGCAAGTGACATTGATTTCAAGTACAGATTAAAATGTCTATGAATGTGTGGAACAAAAATGTTTTTTGTGTATTTGGTCCCCACAGGGGTAAAAAATTTCATGCAATAATGGCAATGGAATGTATTAGGAGGAATAATGAGGGCTGGGAGAAACTATGACTGTTGCTTAATATGGTTTGTATAGAAAATGTTTCCTTTTTTTATAGGCTCAAAAATAACAAGAAATACTATACATATCTGGGTCTCCAGTGGAGCTTTTGAGTCATAGTAGGGGTGTCAATGTGAGGAATGTGTGTTCGGAGAACACAGTTTTGTGCTGGCTAGTAAGCACAAGAGAGATGGAAGAGACCAGCAAATCCACCTGTATATCTCGCTACTGATTTTGAGGCCTGTGATTTTTGTCAGGATTGAGAAGGGGAGAGGAAAAGCATCTGGGCCTTATTGACACCATCTTTTTATTTTGTGTTTGCTTTTTTGCCCAGTTGCTTCTATAGACAAGGGGTGAGATGCTTCTTGCTGTGGATACCTGTAGGCAACCATTCACAAGTATTAAAAAATACTGCTCAGGATGAGAGCCTGAATGGATTGCAGAATAGGGATGAAAGGTCTTAAGTTGCTCAAAAGTCCCAGCATGAGTCTGTTGTCACAGAGTGGAGCCCTCCTTGCGTGAGAGGCAGAGGGGGAGTGAGTGGGCTGCAACAGGTGAAAAATGGGGTGGGAACTGTTGCTTGAACCAATGGTTGTTTAATCTGTTGGAATGTTCTGTGTTGTTTTTTACCTTAGGTATTTGGTTAAATATATGTATATATGTATTGCAAGTAAGTAAATAAGTGACCAAGCTTCTGAGCTGACGGAGAGGTTACTTTATCTCTTTCTGTAGAAGCTGGTTGCATAATGCCGCAAACAAAACTTGCAGACGAACAGACAAAGAGGGGTTATGATTTAGCGTCATCAGGGCAGCTGGTACAAAACTTGTCCTGATCTTTGGAAGAGGATAAAATGCTTATGCAGGCAGGGATGGTGCTTATTTAAGGCTACTATATGCTGGCATTCGAGATTCTTAAATGTATCATGTTCCAACCTTCACATTTCTCCAAATGAGGTGTGTATGTGTGCATTGTTTATTTCTGTTCATTACATTTTCTTCAATAAAATATCTCAATCACTTTTCAAAGGTGTCTGATCAATCTTATGAAATATATAAGCAAGCAAATAAATAAATAACTCAGCCATGGGGATGCAAATAATGATCTTGGGCAAAACTCAGAAAA
Organism: Podarcis muralis; assembly: GCF_964188315.1. Classification (NCBI taxonomy): domain Eukaryota; kingdom Metazoa; phylum Chordata; class Lepidosauria; order Squamata; family Lacertidae; genus Podarcis; species Podarcis muralis. Next base: position 37,130,953 of record NC_135662.1, read on the forward strand.
AGCGCTATCCTTGCTCATGAGCAAACAGCTGGTGGGATGTTTTGCTTATAATCATGTAGCAGAGAACAAAAAACAGGGTGCTTACAAAATACCATATTTTGGGCTGGGATTCAACCACATACTGGCAAATTCAGGCTGTGCAATTAAAGTTGATTTTGAGGTATCGCACAACAAATCCTCTTCTCTCAAAAAATTGTGTTTTTTTGCGATAAGCAAAGTGATGAGAAAAAGCACTGGAAAGTGTGGGATAACAGTTCCTTGATGAAATGCTCAATAAATAGGCTTACTATTTATGGGATGGAGATGGAGATGAGATGGAGAACAAATTTGACTCAGTTTGTATTTAAAGGCAAATCTACCTACAGTGGTACCCCGCAAGACGAATGCCTCGCAAGACGGAAAACCCGCAAGACGAAAGGGTTTTCTGTTTCGGAGGCGCTTCGCAAGACGAATTTCCCTATGGGCTTGCTTCGCAAGACGAAAGCCCATAGGGAAATCTCCGGGGACCTGTTTTAAATTGCTGGCGGTCGGGAGCAAAGACTTTCGCCCACAGCCGGCCTTCAGAAGAGGTCCTGGACCTCTTCTGAAGGCCGGCGGGGGGCAAAAGTCTTTGCTCCCCCCCGCCTGCCTTCCCGGGACAGCGGAGACTTCTCCGCTGCCCCGGGCGATCTTAAAATGCTGGCGGGCGGGAGCGAAGCGTTCGCTGCCGACCCCCAGCATTTTAAAATCTCCCCGGGACAGCAGAGAAGTCCCGCCCCGCTCGGGATGGCGGCGCAGAGCTGTCTGCCGTCCCAGGATCAGCGCAGCTCTGCGCGGCCATCGGGAGCCGGGGGCGAAGCCCGCCCCGCTCCAGATGGCCGCGCAAAGCTGCCTGCAGTCCCGGGATTGCAGGCAGATCTGCGCCACCATCCCGAGCGGGGTGCTAAGTCCTGCCCCGCTCGGGATGGCGGCGCAGAGCTGTCTGCCGTCCCGGGATCAGCGCAGCTCTGCGCGGCCATCGGGAGCCGGGGGCGAAGCCCGCCCCGCTCCAGATGGCCGCGCAAAGCTGCCTGCAGTCGCGGGATTGCAGGCAGATCTGCGCCACCATCCCGAGCGGGGTGCTAAGTCCTGCCCCGCTCGGGATGGCGGCGCAGAGCTGTCTGCCGTCCCGGGATCAGCGCAGCTCTGCGCGGCCATCGGGAGCCGGGGGCGAAGCCCACCCCGCTCCAGATGGCCGCGCAAAGCTGCCTGCAGTCGCGGGATTGCAGGCAGATCTGCGCCACCATCCAGAGCGGGGTGCTAAGTCCCGCCCCGCTCGGGATGGCGGCGCAGAGCTGTCTGCCGTCCCGGGATCAGCGCAGCTCTGCGCGGCCATCGGGAGCCGGGGGCGAAGCCCGCCCCGCTCCAGATGGCCGCGCAAAGCTGCCTGCAGTCGCGGGATTGCAGGCAGATCTGCGCCACCATCCCGAGCGGGGTGCTAAGTCCTGCCCCGCTCGGGATGGCGGCGCAGAGCTGTCTGCCGTCCCGGGATCAGCGCAGCTCTGCGCGGCCATCGGGAGCCGGGGGCGAAGCCCACCCCGCTCCAGATGGCCGCGCAAAGCTGCCTGCAGTCGCGGGATTGCAGGCAGATCTGCGCCACCATCCAGAGCGGGGTGCTAAGTCCCGCCCCGCTCGGGATGGCGGCGCAGAGCTGTCTGCCGTCCCGGGACTGCAGGCAGATCTGTGCCGCCATCCCGAGCGGGGCGCTAAGTCCCGCCCCGCTCTGGATGCCAGCGCAGAGCTGTCCCGGGACTGCAGGCAGATCTGCGCCACCATCCCGAGCGGGGTGCTAAGTCCCGCCCCGCTCGGGATGGCGGCGCAGAGCTGTCTGCCGTCCCGGGACTGCAGGCAGATCTGTGCCGCCATCCCGAGCGCGGCGCTAAGTCCCGCCCCGCTCTGGATGCCAGCGCAGAGCTGTCTGCCGTCCCGGGACTGCAGGCAGATCTGCGCCACCATCCCGAGCGGGGTGCTAAGTCCCGCCCCGCTCGGGATGGCGGCGCAGAGCTGTCTGCCGTCCCGGGACTGCAGGCAGATCTGTGCCGCCATCCCGAGCGGGGCGCTAAGTCCCGCCCCGCTCTGGATGGCGGTGCAGATCTGCCTGCCGTCCCGGGATCAGCGAAGCGTTCGCTGCCGACCCCCAGCATTTTAAAATCTCCCCGTGTCCCGGTGAGATTTTAAAATGCTGGGGGTCGGCAGCGAAGCCCTTGTTCCCCCCCAGCCCCCCCCCAGCCTTCAGAAGCCCTTGTTCCCCCCCCCCCCAGCCTTCAGAAGAGGTCGGGGGAGAGACTGTCCCCGGACCTGGTCTGAAGGCGGTTTCCCTTGGAACGCATTAATTGATTTTCAATGCATTCCTATGGGAAACCGTGCATCGCAAGACGAAAAACTCGCAAGAAGAAAAAACTTGCGGAACGAATTAATTTCGTCTTGCGAGGCACCACTGTAATTCGCAATTTTCAAAACATGATTATGATCCAAAACACAGTCTTCCTCCAAAACTGTCACTCTCCAAATGGCTTGTAAAATGTGTATATTTGTCAAAACCACATACAAAAATGTCTTTATTAAACTTATGAGTTTAATAAAGACATTGCAGTGAAATGATTAATTTTCATTAAAGCTGCTCGGCTGGTGGCAATGGCCACTGTGTTTCAAAGCACAGAAACAGGAATTTAAAACTGGCAAAGCGAGAAAGCCAGCAAACCGAAATTGCCCATCTGCAAGTGACCTTAGATATTGTATATTACAAGAAACTGAGCACGCTATTACAGCAAAATATTTTAAAAATATGTACCATGTTCTCTCCCTGGAGCATAGATGTCAATGTTTCCCTTTTTTAAAGGGAAACTCCCTTATTCCAAATAGGATTCCTCGCAAGAAAAGGGAAAAGTTAACAGCTATGCCCTAGAGTACCAATAGACAATAGTAACCCCACTCTGGCTAATTCCCATCTGGCACCTGACCCTTTCATCATTAAAGTCAACAGAACTACACCAGTTTGCCTAATATGATGAACGGAACCCTCCTGTTTACTTAACCTGCAATAACTTCAGTTTACAAGGCTCTTCTGTCCAAATTACCCGAGAACATACAAAGGATTTTTCAGTGCAATTCATGAAAAGAAGACCAACAGTGTCAAATTCATCTTTTAACTTATGAAGTAGCAGCATAGGCCATAATAATCTGCTTATTAATTACTAATACATGGATGTTTCCTAAGTTCAACTGGACACTGACTTCCCCAGTTGCAATTGGAAGGAAAATTCCCAAGCCTTGTATGTGGGTTATGTTTCTTATTTCCAGGCATTCCCAAGCCAATGCTTCTGGGAAACACAGAAGCAGGCTTGTATTTATTTCTCATTTTTCTGAGAGCCCTCTCATTTTTTGCCCCCTACCACCTGATATTCAAAAGGCACTAGTGAAAAGGTACTGTTGTAGTGTCCTGTTCAGGGCTACAGCCAGCAAACCTCGCCCACTTCCAGAATACTCCATTACATCCCTCCTCCTCCTCTTCAATTTTTCCCCAGTCAGTCAGCATTCTATGTACATGGACCATGATCTGTCCTCAATAAGCTGATTTTGGTCTCTTCCCCTGCTCCACTTGAGTTTTCCACCCTGAGGTGTTTTTTTGGGCTTCTGCAAACCTTGGGGCTCCACCCCACCTCCAAAGCCTCCTGGTACCTCCATCTTGTGTGCAGATGGTGCCATTTTGTGTGCATAATACATTCACTGTCTGTTTATAGGAGAAGTGCCTCAGAACTTGCAAGCTCTGCTTAGCTAATTAATAACAATCACCACTTGGCAAACATTGGAGGAGAGCTAGCACTTCCTTGTGGACTTCCTTCAAACCTCTGGCAGGCCACATTAACTAGATAACAGGAGCATTAACTAGATAAGACAGGGGTGGTCAGATTTAGCAAAGCCACAGGGAGCACCCAGTTTGCCCTGTAGCTCAGTTACTGCACATGTCCTACAACTATGTGTTGCTCTCTGAGCAATGAATTGCAAAGGGACCAGGAAAAGCTACACTGGCTGAACTGCCTCCCACAGCAGTACAAAACTGTCTACCACAAAAGTATACAAAACCTTTACTATAACTAGTGCAAGCATATACCACTAGTTAGCTATTAACTCTGGGAAAGAAACAGAAAGCTCCATCCATGGTGGTGGTTGTTGTTGTTGTTGTTGTTTAGTCGTTTAGTCGTGTCCGACTCTTTGTAATTGGGATTAAATCAAAATTTAGATTTCCTGGGAAACATCACAACCATTTTTGATGAGGGTCAGCTCTGTCACCTGGCCTTGAGTTTTGATTGGCTAGAGACCTCCTCATAGAATCGCAGAATTGTAGAGTTGGAAGAAACCACAAGGGTCATCTAGTCCAATTTCCTGCAGTGCAGGAATCTTTTGCCCTATGTGGGGCTCGAACCCACAACTGTAAGAGTCCCATGTTCTAATGCTCCACCAACTCCGCTGTCTCATGACCTTCCTGAGACCACGCAGTGGGGAACTTAGGTGCCCTGGACCTCTGTGCAGTGAGGAGGAGCGCAATCCATCCAACCCCCTGTGGACTTCAGCACAGTAAACAGGCTACAAGAACTGCCTCAGAGCACACACAGTGTGAAAACTTGGAACATGCCTTTTGCAAGTTTGTTCTACGCAGGTGTTCTATCAAACAGTCTTTATCTGAATGCAAACACTACATGGCAAGTATGACTAGCAAACATTAAAGCCATCTCTGGGCTCATTGCTTCTTCAAGAGAACTGGGACATACAGTATGCAAACATTTTTCAGGAAAAATCTGAACTCAGGTAACACTGAATGTACTGCCTTTTTACAGCGGCTGAATGGCGTGTGCCCAGGTAACTTTTGAAATGTCCTGTGGTGGAAAGGTTAAAGCACCCTACCTTGTTTTATTTTGATCAGCAATGGGAACCTCCACCCCACACACTAAATTAGGCCTGGCACTGGGCTGCAGCATTCTGCACTAACTGGGGTTTGCAGGTCAAGTGAAAGGGACGCCCTACACATAGTGCATTACAATAATCCAACCTTGAAGTCCCCAGTGCCTGAACTAAAGGGGTCAGCCTCTCCCATCCCAGGAACAATTTGTAGTACATGTAGACCCAGTACATTTTTCCTGCTCTTCCTATATGGCAGGGGTGGGGAACGTCAGGCCTCAGGGACATACATGACCCTCCAGGACTCTCTAGCCAGCTCATGGGACTCACTGCAGACCCTCTCCCACTCAGGCCACACGACACTGCTGGCCCTGCTTCACACCTTCCTTGTGTGTTTTGCTTGGCTAGGTTATGCTCTTGAGCTGTGATAATGCCTTTTGCTTGCCTGGATGGAGAGATGATGTGCTGAAACCTCTGACTTTAGGATGACCAGAATAAAAGCTACTGCTCCACCCACTTTTGCCTCTGACCTTGCCTACCTATGCAGCTCCCAGAAGGTTCCCCAGGAGGGGCTGTGAGCCTTTGGCTGAAAACGATTCCACACCCTGTCACAGACTTTGTATCAAATGCAGGGCTGGCCCACTTAGGAGGCAAGGTGAGGCGACCATCTCAGGCGGCAGAATCCACAGGGGCAGCAGATGCAGATCCCGATGTAGATCTTTCCCTGCTTGTTCCTGGTATATTTTCCCTCAACCCTTCTTCCCTGGTGGGGAGGGGGGCACTATTTTGTGGTCTGCCTCAGGCGCCAAAATGTATTGGGCTGCCCCTGTCCAAATAATTTACTCCATTCCAACAGCTTACTGTTCTTACATTCTCCTTTAAAACCAAGTACTCTAGCTTTGGGACACGGGTGGCGCTGTGGGTTAAACCACAGAGCTTAGGACTTGCCGATCAAAAGGTCGGCGGTTCGAATCCCTGCGACAGGGTGAGCTCCCGTTGCTCGGTCCCTGCTCCTGCCCACCTAGCAGTTCGAAAGCACGTCAAAGTGCAAGTAGATAAATAGGTACTGCTCTGGCGGAAGGTAAACGGCATTTCCGTGCGCTGCTCTGGTTCGCTAGAAGCAGCTTAGTCATGCTGGCCGCATGACCCTGAAGTTGTACGCCGGCTCCCTCAGCCAATAAAGCAAGATGAGTGCCGCAACCCCAGAGTCGGTCACAACTGGACCTAAAGGTCAGGGGTCCCTTTACCTTTACCCTAGCTTTCTTTGTCATTTCACATCACTGGTTCAGTTGTACATTGGTTCTCGAATTTGATCCATTCCGGGAGTCCGTTCGACTCCCAAAACAGTGCAAAAACCAAGGCACAGGAATTTCCTGCAGCCAATCAGAAGCCGCATAAGCCACATCGGATGTTCGGCTTCCAAAAAACGTTCACAAACGTTCACTTCTGGGTTTGCGACGTTTGGGAGCCAATTTGTTTGACAACTGAGGCGTTTGACTACCAAGGTACGACTGTACATTTAACACCCTGTCCACTACACCACCCTAACTTGGGCTCAAACTACACATGCTTTTAACCTGAATCTATTGCAATGACATAGGCACCCCAATTTAAAGAGCAGAAAGGGGGATTGTGGGTGAAATGTGAGGAACACTCTCCTTGCTTGCTGCTTAAGCCTCTGCAGCTCCTCTGCCTATGTGCTTTTATCCCAGATTTATTCACTTCTGGGATCAGACATGTGAGGCCTCAGGTGAGGAAGGCCCCATTGCTTTTTCTCCCAACTCTGCTTTCTATCTGCCACCGTGTCATGTGTAGTTTGAGCCTCAGGCTATCAACATCAGCTTTACAGAAGAACACGTATTTTACAATATACCAGATAATGTGTATTGTCAGTAGCTAGCTGATAAGCAGTCAGCCTTGAGTATAAACAGTCAGCCTTGAAAATATAGCCTTGACTAGCACTGGTCAAGGGCCTTCAGTAATCCAGGTATCTTTAATCACTTGTATAGTAACTGGAACCATCAATTATCCTTGAACCTTTGAACAACAGAAGTCATTTCCATTAAATAGATGCCCAGAAATATTACAGTACAAAATATATTACGTTAAGACATTGAGATATAAGCAACACCTTACAGATATAAAAAGACCTTGATTATTGAGCCACACGTAGTTGCCAGGTGATTGAAACTGAGGAATTCTTAGAATGTAATGCTTACATTGTCAATATGTACTTCAGAGTATTTGACTGAGAAACCAGATAGATGTCCATATTGAATTAATAAAGTTTTAATCTTAGCGATGGATGAAATTGGATCTGAAATCAAAAGAGCTACATAAACTGCAAACAAACTTTTATGTTGGTACACCAGGCACGTCCAACTCCCAAAAGACTGCAATCTACCCATTAAGGGGGGGGGGAGAGGGCAAAGCCAAAGTTGTTGAGCTTTTTAGGGAGGAGGAGCTTTTTTTTACAGGGGGGGGGGGGACATCGCTCGCCTAGAGAAACAATGCAACAATAACAACTATTTTCGTTTTCAAACTACTTGGCAAAACTCCCTTTTGAACGACGGCGGGGGGGCACTTAAACTCCGCTGCTTATCACTATTGCAGATCAATAGGGATCCTACGATCAACTGCAATCATCATCCGGGGATTGTCCAGTCAATCATGGTCGACCGGTTGGACATCCCTGCTGTACACCAACCATTTCAGAACATTTAATGCCTGAATTCTTACTATGAAACCTCACTGCTGTTGCCAGAGGTTCCATAGGAAGACGACAGTCTGGTTTAGTACCTCTTCCAATTTTAATGTAGCCATTTTCAAAGGCATTTAGTCTAATGCTGGCTATGCTTTTATAATATACTTTGTGAATAGTCTTTAAGAATCTACTTCTAAAATGAAACCGTTCTAATGCGGCAGTTTAAAAAGACCAGTTTAATGAATCAAAAGCTTTCAATGCATCTACAGTAATTTTAAAATAGCTAAAGGTATTCCATGTTGTTTGCTATGCCATATAATATTTAATAGTCTGTGAACTGGATCTGATATTTGCCTACCCTTAATATACCACACTTGATCTTGATGGGCCAATGATGGTAGGATTGTACTCAAGTGATTAGCAAGTACAGTGGTATCTCGTGTTACGGATGGGATCTGTTCTGGAGGCTCATCCGTAACATGAAAAGCCTGCAACTCAAAGCACCGCACGTGTGCAAGTGCGCAGTGCGATATGGCACTTCTGTGCATGCGGCGAAACCTGGAAGTAACCCATTCCGGTACTTCTGGGTTGCTGCAGGACACAAGACGAAAACATGCAACCTGAAGCAGACGTAACATGAGGTATGACTGTACAGCTATGAATTTTTTTATCTTGATTTGACAAATTGATTGGTCTATAAGAGTTGACAACAATTCTGTAAGAAAAATTATTTGAGATGATCTCACATCGCAAGTTTTACTGATTTCATCTTCAGTAATTCTAGAATTTAGGAAGATATTTTGTTCTGTAGATAGTAACTGATATAAGTTCTTTTTAATTTGTAGGGACTGGAGAATATAAGGATTGCTAAAATGTTTTAAATTCCTGATGAATTTTCCTAGTATCAAAAGCATGTAAGTCATCTGTGTTGTATCTTGCACCACACCAATGTGATTATGAATTCTGCCATTTCATGTCACCTAATAAAATCATGGAGGAGTGACATGCAGGAAATTATAAGCATTGCTCCCTCTCTCTCTCATGCTATTTATTCCTGTGTATGCGCTTCATGTACAATCTTAAAGCACAAGCTTAAGTTCCTGGATGTTTTTGAATGAGCACCCATAGAGTCATACTTGCCACACATGATATCCCATCATTAGTAGGCAGCTTCTTTAAAGTACCCAGACAGTGGCTTTAAAGAGTTTCATGGTTAATAGGTGTTTGGCAGAGAGGCGATCAGCTGACGTAACTTCTCATGTCACTGTGACAGGAATAAGAAATCACATTGACACAGCTGTCAAAGAGGCCCTTTGGACAGGGGAGAATGCTAAATCAACTTTATTAAAAACTGAAATTGACAGCAAGAATTCAGCTGAAATATCCTTCTTAATTTAATCCTGCCTAATTTAAAGTTAATTCCGTTTAATTTTTTATGCTCATTGCACTAACAAGGGCTGCAGCCACCACTGTGTTCATCTACATTAATGGTTTTGCAAGAGACTAAAGGTTGAAAACAGCCTCCAAGCTGGATGGCACCTTTTTATGTAGATTGGCTTAAATCCAAGTAAAGCAGTACTGGTTAATCATGGGACCAATGCTACTTAACAATTCCTATCCCAGACTAACTGATTTATCAGTTAATCTTCTCCAGGTTTACCTCAAAAGAAATCATGAACACCAAATTCTGCAAGTCACAAATGCTGTAATTTGGATTATTTCTAACTTTGGTATTTGACCAAAACAAAAGGTCTTATAATAATTGATAATGAAAATATTCTCTCAAAATGAATTTAGCCAGAAATGCTTTAAGGCACATGAGGTAACATTCCTTTTTGGTAAGCGAGAAAGGTAGGAAGTTAGACCTCAAGGGTTATTTCAAGGTAAGGACCTCTTGAGAAGCTTGCTGGCTGCTAAACCAAGAAGACCACACTTCTTTTTATTTAAACAAAATGAATACATTAATAAAATATCTAGTGAGTGACTTAGAAAAACAGATTTTGTTTTGGTTAATGTAAAGCAAAAACTTAACTTTACCTGCACTGTCCTCCATCTCCAGCCTTCACCACACAGCTTGGCTTGTAGTAGAAATGAAATGTTAAAGGTGCTTCTGTCCTGTCTGCTTTTAACTGTTTGCATCCCTTTACAAAAGCTTCTTTCTCCTAACCTGCCTTCGAGTGGAGACGAAAATTTAAAGGGAAAGTTAAAGGGACTATTCTCCAGTATGACTGGTTTCCACCGCTTTACTGTTTGAAAAGTTAACGAGCTTGTTGCTAACATTTTACAAGCCATGCCTACTCAAGTTAGCATGGGGCTTTAAAAAAATGTTTTAATATACCCCAATTGAAACAGACACTTTATTAGTTAAGGAATCCCACACAGACAAATTTATCTTCACTTTCACCCCACAAGCAGCCATTTGAAAACATTGCTTTCTTTCTGTCTCCTAATCACATTACAGCACAAGCCTATAAGTGTCTGCAGCTGGGCTGTATTCTAAGTACCTCAGAAAGCCCCAAGGCTGGAATTTGAATTGCAAAAGGGAGAGGTGGTGGTTCTGCCTACTTTAGAAGCACCAGTAGGCTGAGGATGGCCAGAAGAGGGAATAAAATAGATCTTACTTGGTGATGTTAGGAGCAGGAGCAGCAGCAGCAGCACAATGCCTCAGACCTCTACACACACACTCACACAATATTGTCCCACCCTTGTGTCAGGTCCTGGGGCATGTACCTAGTTCATCTGAATGGTAACACTTGGGTTACAATGGGTTACACTCAAGCTCCATTGTCTTCACAAAGTTAACTTAAAACCCATTAGCTGTCTTGTGGTTCCACTTACCTGTTCCTCAGATTCACAGCAGGCACATACTCAGACACAGGCACATTTCCACTTTTTTTTTTTAAAGAAAATGAAATATGAAAAACATGTAGAAGCCATATAGTTAAAACATTCTTTTTATTGATTACCACAGGAGAATTTGCAATTGGTTCAATCATGCAGACATTAGATTTACAAAATCTTCCCCCAAGTTCTACTAAACCTTTTCAAATATTTGTAACTCTGAAATGTATATATATATACATGTGTGAATTTCAAGGGAAGCTGCTATACAGATCAAGAAGAAAAAAAGACATGGTTGACCAACACAAAATTAGTCAGAACAAATATTTATAGTTAAAAAAACCCCACACACCAATTTTGACGTAAGACACACTTCTCTTAATGTATCCCCCTTCTTCATTTTTGCTTTGAGAAACAGCAACAAGCTATACTGGAAGTGCCATTTTTCATCATTCAAATAATACTGAGCATGAGATATATAGCTAAAGGTTCTCCAGAAAGACTACTTTTCTTAAAAGAGTTTCAGGATTCAAATTAGGCCAACTATTAACAATCTGAATAGAAATGATGTCGGTCAAATTGTCTTTATGTTAAAACTTTAAGTTACTTTAAGCAACATATTGGCCAGATATTTGAATATGATAAGGTGCAAATTGGACTTATATTTAAGCAGAGACAGTGGCGTCCCACCATATATTGTTGAATTCCCAGACATAAGAGCTGCGCAACAGGCCAAATATCTCACTAGCACTAGATTAAAGTATATGTTTATATTATGCTAGATATGTGGAAGACAACCTATATAACAGAATATTTCCAATATTTCATACGATGGGGCATACACATATCTCAGCTGATAAAATAGTGCAATCCTGTTAGTGTCTATTCAGAGGAAAATCCCAATGAGATTAATGAGCTTACTCTCAAATAAAGGAGCATAGGATTGCAACCCTAAATTCTTAATGGCTGTTAGCTGATGCAGCATAAAATTCTTCCACAGTTCAAGTCTTACCAGAAAAGAGGCCCTTTCTCTTTCTACAAAAATGGCTTCTGCACCCTTATAAATTACCCCCAACCCTCACCTCACCCCCACCCAATAAAAGAAGTACTTGAATCCACACCAGTTTATATAGGCTGTTTTGAAAGAATACAAAAATCAATTAATATTTATTAGCATATCTCTGAATTCCAATTCAGACGAATTATCGCTGGAAGACAGAACAGTACTAAATGCCAATTGATCCATTAAAGTGGGAAACGGTTAGTTTCTCTCTGCCATTTCCCCCCCTTTCTCCTTGGAAGCATTTTTGAGGAACAATATGCAACATTATCCATTCACAGAAGCGATATTGCACTGAAAGGCTCAAGATTTACTTTAGTTGCTGAAGAATCACAGTGTTCAGAATATCTGATTCTTGTAGTGTCAGGCTTTCATCTGTAAGCTCTTTGTGTGGAAATGTAGTCAGAAGCACAAAGTCAGTGGTGGCAAACAAAGGGCGAGACTGGATAATAAAGTTCCGAATATCTATAATCCTATTGACAAAAGTATAACAATGTAGATTTTAGTCTTTGGATCAATACAATATGCTCTGCACTTTAAAAACAAACCACTCATCAGCTCCGAATACTGGCAATAACCTTCAGATGACAAGTTGTGATAATCTGGAACTAAGATCCAATGTTTCAGTACAGTTAAACAGTTAAGCTTACCTATGGGTATGATTAAATCTTTGTATTAAACGGCTTCCATCTGCTAGCCTAATCTGAATCTTAGTTGTTGGCACAGCGTCATCGATCAGAACCACAGCATCAAGGAAGGATTTTTCTTCTTCCTCTGGGGAAGATGGTGTACTGACAATCTCAGGCGTAAGGCTAAAATTAAGAAACAAGTGAAACAGCTGAAAGACAGCTGAAATGTTAAAGACTTTATCTACAAGCCAACCAGTACCACTGAAGTCAATGGGGCTTACTTGCAAATGAATGTGTCTACAAAGAGAGTGCAAGGGTGCCTTCTAAAAATGCTCTCTTGCCTTCCTCAGTACCTCATACAATTCAACAAAACATAATTAGTTAAATTTTGTGCTTTTGTATTTGTTTAATACAAAGAAAAGGATTTGAACTGGATGTTAAAAACATTTCAGTCGCTTAAGGGACTGGCTATAAGTAAATCTACACTCACAAAATATAAAATAAAATAAGAACATACGTAACTGTCTTGTTATGCCAAGGCAGACCACTGGTCCGTCTAGCTCAGTACTGTGTACACTGATATACAGCTGCTTTCTAGGGTTTCAAACCAGTAGCCTTTGCCAGCAGTACCCTGAGATGCTGAATCAGGGATGTCCTGGATGCAAAGCCGATGCTCTACCACCAGACCCATAGCTAGGTGATCTTGCGCCCCGTCCAAATTGCGCCCCCAGCCATGGACAAATTAGCTCTTCTTTGCACCTCTCCACACTTCTAACATTGCATTTTGTAATTAAAAGGTAATGGTAAAGGTACCCCTGCCCATACGGGCCAGTCTTGCCAGACTCTAGGGTTGTGCGCTCATCTCACTCTATAGGCCAGGAGCCAGTGCTGTCCGCAGACACTTCCGGGTCACGTGGCCAGCGTGACAAGCTGCATCTGGCGAGCCAGCGCAGCACACGGAACACTGTTTACCTTCCTGCTAGTAAGCGGTCCCTATTTATCTACTTGCACCCGAAGGTGCTTTCGAACTGCTAGGTTGGCAGGCGCTGGGACCGAACGACAGGAGCGCACCCCGCCGCAGGGATTCGAACCGCCAACCTTTCGATCGGCAAGTCCTAGGTGCTGAGGCTTTAACCCACAGCGCCACCTGCGTCCCATTTTGTAATTAAGCACAGTCAATTATTGTATAATATGTCAGAAAGCAGTAAGAAATCTCAACACTGACAGAATGCAGTCAAAGAGAACATAGTGCTATTGCATATTCTGGACCAGTATATGTATACTTCCAACAGCCATAAAAAGATGTTCAGACATGCCCTTCTGCAAACAGAAAAAAAGGCTCTGTCTGTTAATGGAAGAACTACCATTCCAGCAGAGGGAAGGCAATTTTCATCAATTCCCTCTTCAGCTCCAAGAACTACAGTAGTACCTTGGGTTACAAACACTTTGGGTCACAAACTCAACTAACCTGGAAGTAGTACCTCAGGTTAAAAACTTTGCCCCAGGATGAGAACAGAAATCGTGCAGTGGCGGCACGGTGGCAGTGTGAGACCCCATTAGCTAAAGTGGTACCTCAGGTTTAAAACGGTTTCAGGTTAAGAACGGACCTCCGGAATGAATTAAGTTCGTAACCCGACGTACCACTATACTTACAACATAGTTCCAGAGGGTCCCCCAAAATAAATTCCTAGTCCCTTTCCTCCAGCAGAGTGTCCTTGAAGCAGAACTCTGCTCCAGGGAAATCTAGATCCAACCCAACACCCATAACTTGCCAGCCTTCAATAATAAAGGAAAAACAGCAGAGCAATTGAAATGTATTTCACTTAGCAATACCAGGCATATAATTACCATTAGCTTGGAGGGAAAAAAGCTCCAAACGAGGAACAGCCCAATCTTATGCATGTTTATTCAGTCCCACTGAGCATCCTTAGTCTAATTGCTTTTGTAGAGTAACCAAACTCAAATGCTAAGATTAACTTAAAAGATTAAAACAAACTGTTGGAATGGGGTGGCAAGTGAGAAGCATAGTCTGCATAGCATGCAGAAGACCTATAGCAGGGGTGGGGAAGCTGCAGCCTGTAGGCCAGATGTGGCCAGCAAGGCCTACACTTTCATCCTGCCTCCCCTTCCACTCAGCAATGGGTGTTTGTTGGGTGGGGGGAGACTTTTGTGAGGAGACACAATGAGGAGAGAGTTAAGCCCCCCTCCTCCCAACATGGCAGTTAGGCTAAGTAATAATAATAATAATAATAATAATAATAATAATAATAATAATAGGTTTCATAGCTGCCAGTGGAAGCTATTTTTCCAGTCTAATTGCTGCATGGGGTAACAAGAGGTGAGAAGGAGGATGTAGTTGGGGAAGAGAGACACAGAGAGACAAAGAGGGGCAAAAGAAAATGGAATGAATGCATGCTAGACATGGGTCTGCATGAGCAAGAGGGAAATACAGTCAAACCTTGGTTGTCAAACGTAATCCATTCCGGAAGCCCGTTCGGCTTCCGAAAGGTTTGACAACTGAGGCATGGCTTCTGATTGGCTGCAGGAGCTTCCTGAACTCAAGCGGAAGCCCCGTCGGACGTTCAGCTTCTGAAAAACGGTCGAAAACCAGAACTCTTACTTCTGGGTTTTTGGTGTTCGGGAGCTGAAACATTCCAAAAGGGAGGAGCATGGGAACTGAGGTTTGACTGTAGCTCTGAGCCCTGTTCACTACAGGTATAAAGTCCCCAATAGATTTCTGAGTTAATGTGGTTTTCACCAGCAGGGTGGGGAAGATAATAGAATGGCCTTTGGCATTTTATATTCCAATCATCAACTGTCTCAATGGCAAGAATACAAGATAACTGTATTTTTATAAACCAAGGATTTTGAAAAAAAATTAACCTTCCAAGTTTCTGGCCTTCTCCACTGAAAGCTTTGAATCTCAATCTAGGCCTTACATATTCCTGCTCCTGGTGGTCTTCCATATCCAGATTAACTTGGCCTCCATGCACCAAACGTTGAAGTTCTGCAGGAATCTCTCTTAACAGCAGAAACAAAAGGGAAAATATCCAATTTAAGCAATTTTATTGATTTATGCAAGAGCATAAAGAGCAAGTGATGAAACTGAAAAGTATTCAATTTTGTCTGGATCACGTCATTAAAATATGAAATAATGAGAACAACAATAGTTCCGATCCACTATGCTCTAGTCTTCTCTGTTATCAGCACATACATTCCACAATGCAGATAAAATGGCTTGTTTAAGATATACAGTGGTACCTCGCAAGACGAATGCCTCGCAAGACGAAAGGGTTTTTGGTTTTTTGAGTTGCTTCGCAAGACGAATTTCCCTATGGGCTTGCTTCGCAAGACGAAAACGTCTTGCAATTTTGTTTCCTTTTTCTAAAAACCGTTAATACAGTTGCGACTTGACTTCGAGGAGCAACTCATAGCACGCGGTGTGGTAGCCTTTTTTGAGGTTTTTGTAGACTTCGGTGATTTTTGAAGCTTTTCCAAAACTTTTCCGAAACCGTGCTTCGCAAGACGAAAAATTTGCAAGACGAAAAAACTCGCGGAATGAATTAATTTCGTCTTGCGAGGCACCACTGTAATCCTATACACGCTTACTACAGAAAAAGAACCAAAGAGACTTAATTTCAGTAGACATGTATAGTATTGTGCTGTTAATCAGGCATACATAAGAAATGCTACAGGCAAAATTATGGTCAGGAAGGGGCAGGGGGAGAAAGGCAAAATTATATGTACTTCACTTGCTACGTGTTGAAGCCGCAGACTGAAAATAAAAGACTGTCTAGAAGAGTCATCACCATGTTACAGGGCTGGGTATTCATATCCTATTCAGTGGTTGAGGATGATATAGCCCCTAGTAACAGAATATCCTTTTTGGTACATTTTTAATACAAAAAGTCCTCTATCAAAACCAACCCTTTCCATATATAATAAACAAGCTTCCTCACATGTTATTTATGGGATATATAGACTTCTCTAGTAATTGTGATCTACTTCCTTGATCTGGAAACAGCTTTTTTGGTGCCAGCTGGTTGCAAATTACCATCCCTTCCCTAAATATTTATCCTTTCCTTATCGAAATGGTCTATTGCAGCCTACATTTTATCATAAGTTAGAACCGTTCTCTTGACGATAACTCAACCAGTGCTCCAAATGCTAAACCCTCTGATCCTGAGACCAATCTCTCACTCTTAAAAAAACAACTCTTCTTCAAGCAGTTCAGCTGGAGATTTGGGGAGAGAATTGCTCCCAGTTCAAGATGTAAACAGCCAAACAGAAACACTTCACCAGAAGAGCTGGTTGCGCCAATACCTCTACGGGGTGAGGACACCGTGTTGCCTTCCTCAGACTCAGTTCAGAAGACCTAGTGCAGGAATGGGGAATGTTTTACAGCCTGAGGGCTTCATTGCATCATGGGCAACCTTGAAGGAGCTGCATCCCAGTTGTGGGTGAGGCTGGAAAAAACAGATGCGGCTCTCACCTTTGTAGAGTAGGCTATATTGCAGCTAAGAGGCGTATCTCTTTATCCAGGTAAGCAGGATGCATTATCATAGTTTAAGGCCACATTTCAACCAGGAGAAAGTACTTGAGGACGGCGAGGAATGGGGCTGGTATGGGACACGGCCTGGTGATGGAGACAGAGGCCTGGAGGGCCACGTTCAGCCCCTGGGCTTGAGGTTTCCCAACCTCTGCCCTAGTGGACCCACAGCCTCCTACGCTCCATCAGAGTCAATTACTACTACAGCAAAGATGCTCCTCTCTTCAAAGGCAGACAAAATAGAAGCTGCAGCTCTATTTGAGACTTGGTTGCTGAAACAATATCTGAGCTCAGGTCTTATGATCTAGCCTGATTCCTGCATGGATCTGTCTAGGGTACCACTGAAGCCTTGCCTAGGTACTGCTAAGGCCGTCACTTAAAACAGAAGACCTTGTGGAAAAGGGAGTGTTCCAAACCAAGCAGCATCTCTTTAATTGACCCTAGGACTTCTACTTAGCTACTGAGGCTTCTTGGATTTCCTCTCCAGCTGCAGTTTCTTCCACTGCACGGGAAGCAATGTGTTCCTATAGCCACAAATACCATAAACTTACCCTCTTTTAACAGACTCAAGAAACTCTGCATTCACTGGATCCGTGTATGATCTCAGCTCTCCATCATCTAAACTAAAACCGTTCCTCCACAGTTTAAGTAAAATTTGAACCTATGAATAAATCAGATGTACTTTGAAAATGTAAAAAAGTAACACCAGATGTTTGATCATTATATTCATCTTGGTTTGTTTTCCAGTATTACAATACTAAACACTCTATTCAGCTATACAGTTATACCTTGAGTTGAATGTGCTTTGGGTTGAGCGTGTTCGAGTTGCGCTCCGCAGCAACCCGGAAGTAACGGAGCGCATTACTTCCGGGTTTCGCCGTGCGCGCAGATGCTCAAAATGACGTCACGCACATGCACGGAAGTGGCGAAATGCAACCCACGCACATGCAGACGTGCCGTCGCGTCTTGCATTCCGTTCGGGATGCGAACGGGGCTTCGGAACGGATCCCGTTTGCATCCCAAGGTACCACTGTAATAATAATAATATTGTTGGGCGGCTTCCAACAAAATATTAAAATATAATAGTCCATCAAACACTAAAAGCTTCCCTAAACAGGGCTGCCTTCAAAGAGTAGACCCATTAAAAGTAATGGACCCAAGTGAGTTATGTCCATTAATTTCAATGCATCTACTATGCGTACTATGTGTAGAACTAACATTGGGTACAACCCATAGTCTAAAAGGAATGTGTTGCATTTGCCTATGAATTTATGCCATCAGAATGTAATCAAAGACACATTAGCTCCAACTCAGTGTCCAGAAGAGCTCTGCTGTGCCTCTGTAGCTCTTTATGAGAAAGGACTGCCTCACTCTCTTCACTGCATGGGAATTCTCACACATGAATCCACACTGCCCTTGTGGAACACTAACCAACAAGGACGACAATGGGATGGTATTTGCTAGTGCCAACCATGATGTGGTCAGGCAACACATGGTAATGTATTCTATTGTTCATTCAGAAGAAACTACAATATGGCATGCTGTCTAGTTAGAGCATGGGGAGGCAAACTAAGGCTCGGGGGCCAGATCCGGCCCAATCACCTTCTAAATCTGACCCACAGATGGTTCGGGAATGGGCGTGTTTTTACATGAGTAGAATGTATCCTTTTATTTAAAATGCATCTCTGGGTTATTTGTGGGGCACAGGAATTCGTTCATCTCTCCCCCCCAATATAGTCTGGCCCCCCACAAGGTCTGAGGGACAGTGGACCGGCCCCCTGCTAAAAAAGTTTGCTGACCCCTGAGTTAGAGGTTATCACTTTGCATCTTTCATTTCATATACATTGGCTTAAGGACTAAGATCTTATATTTTGGACATATCACTTAAAGTGAAGCTTTTATTCAAATAGGAGCTCTGATCAATAAGAGAAGCACCTTGATTCCTTTCCCCTAACTCGCTCTAAAACTCACTCTGAGTCCCTAGTACAGAAATAATTACATTCCCTTTAAAATATTTATTTTTGCATCACTGGAGTTCAAAAAATTATTATTGTCAAATGTAACTTATGGTTCTATAAAATTATCTAGGTATATATTGATGATATAAGGAACAAGCTATCAGGAATTTCTCTTGCAGTTGGGTATGTCATATGTTACGCACACAGGGTTCCTAAAGTTAATTATCTCTTGCATGTAACAGGAAATTATGTTCATCGTATTTATACTTACATCTTGTCCAAACTGATTTTCTCCATAGATATATTCAGAGCGCTTCATAGTTGACTTCCCCAATCTGTATCCACCACCAGAAAATGACTAATAAAATAGTTAAAATACAGGTCTGAGTTACAGAGCTGCAGTAACTACTTGAATTTATTTTAAACCAACTGACTACTAGTAATATTAACAGATCACTGTTTAGTTAAGTAAATACTTTGTAAAAAATGCACCCTGCAGCTTAGAAAGAAAGTCTTCACAGGAGGGAAGATTTGGCAAAAGTCAGTGACAACTGGTTTAATCTTCACACAATTAAGTAATAAGCAATTCAAAACAATATTTTTATAGATAGTGACACTCTTCTCTTCTGGTGAGCAGAAAGTAATTTCCTATAGCACACAGAAAAATTCAAGCATGCCAAATGATGTTGTTTTGATCAACCAGTAAAACAGGATCTGAAAGCATAGTTTGAAGTGGGATTGCAAAGTATTCTCTGGCATGATGCTCAAATTGAAAAGCAAACCAGTGTCCCAGCTTTCACTCCACCTCCAGAAGTTACTGTTCCACAGAGATAGGAGTAGATTTAAGAAGTGCTAAGCAGACAGAAAAACAAAAATCAGACAAGCAACTCTAAACTATGGCTTGTTTGTTGGGTATCTGGAAATTAATAAATCATAGAATAGCAGAATTGGAAGGGGCCCTGACGATCATCTACTCCAACACCGCTGCAATGCGGTGTTGAAGTAGACGGCCCGTAGGAGGAATCGAATCCACAACCTGGTTTGAGTTCTAAATAATGGTTAGCATATAGTATGGGCTGGTGCAATGGCTCAAGTCAGGCAAAGTATGAAAAGTAGTTGTCAGGGACATGTGCCAGCACACACTGTTTGAACATGAACCTGGTGATGGTCACCATCTACTACATCCAGTGGCTTTCATTTTGTTCAATGTAATGAAATGGCTAGTAGTTGCTAAGGTGATATTTACCATATCATGTGGACTAGTTTAGACTTTGTGTTCAATTGTAGGTAGTGTTTCCATACTATTTTCATACAAAAGATACTGGAGCCGCACCTTTTCTTTTCACATGACCCTCTCCCATAACCTCCCAACCTGGGACACTAGCATCTAGCGTTAATTGCTGTCAATTCCTGTCTGGCAGAAAAGCTGTTTAAAGCAGGCAAATATTATGAATTGGAGTACACTTTACCCACTGCCTCTCTAA
Organism: Podarcis muralis; assembly: GCF_964188315.1. Lineage (NCBI taxonomy): Eukaryota > Metazoa > Chordata > Lepidosauria > Squamata > Lacertidae > Podarcis > Podarcis muralis. The sequence continues at coordinate 37,151,092 of NC_135662.1, forward strand.
ATTCGGCTCACGTTTTGTAATGAAAGTAATTAAAAATAATTTTTAAAAAGGAATCAAGTGCTATACTTGTTAAATAAAAACACTTTTGCATTAAAACAATTGTGCTTTTCCCTTTAAAAAATGATTGCATTGTACTTACTTTAGCTTTATGACAATCCCCCGATGCTCTTGATACTTCATCTAACGGGACTGCCCCATGTTCTTTTGCTTCTTTGAAAAGTTCAGCGACAATTTTACTGGATGCTATATTATTGGATGAGGCAACAACACTGAGCCCTCTGTATTCTGAATCACCTGAATAAAATCTTTTTTTAAAAAAAGAAAGAAAGCAAACAGCATTTGTTGGTCATAAATATTAAGAAATATTAAGAAGTACATTAGTTTGTGCAGTGCCAGAAACAGCACTCTGTTTCAGATGGGAAAGTGGCTTAGGCTGTCCCACCCTGCTTTCGACTGTAAGCTCTCTTTGGGAGAAAGGGCAAGATAGACATTTAAGAACTTCAACAAGTAAATATAGTTTTAAATTTAGAAATTAAGTTTTTATTTTTACGTACAATATCTAATCCCTGAAGCTCTTTAATGCCTTATTATTGGAATTATTTTTACTTCATGCTGGAATCAATATTTTTGGAAGAACCTTACCAGGTAATGTTAGGAAAAAATATTATTCTGGTTAATATCTTCATTTTAACAAAAGCCACCCTCCCATACTATTTAATTTCCTGACTTTTTCATATTCTGATTAGAACCACATTACTGCTTATGTGCTGTTAAAAGATTGAGAGAGTTTTGACAGAGTCAGGAGCTCCAAATTTATCTGTACTTCTTTAAGATGTCCAGATATTCATAAAAATAATAGGGTGCATTCAATATGCCTTTGAATCTGAGTTGCTGGGGACAACAAATGGGAGAGGGCTATTGCGTATTCTACTTCTGGGATTCTAACAGGCATCTGCCTGGCCACTGTGGAAACAGAATGCTGCACTGGATACATTTTTGCTGTGATTCAGCAGGACTACTCTTAAGTTCTCACACAACCCTGATGCAAATAGAAGGGAGTTTCACACAAGGGAATTCCCTGAACCCCATCCGTCCTTAAAGTTTTCTGAAGACCAGAAGATCCTCAGCAACACTAAGTGATTGGGCACAGGTTGCTGCTGAAGAACTGGAGAAATCTGACAGCATGCAAAAATCATGACTGGGTGTTTGCACCTGTGTCAGGTTCCAAGATGCAATTGAGATATCATTTATGGCCCACAGACATGCCCTTGAAAAAACTTCCCCAGGGATGAAGAGACGAAAACCACACAAAAACAAAACACTGAAGAAAGGTGAAAAATTAGATTAATTATTTCATATTTTGATTTTATACCTTCAACATGTAATATGTGCATCTTATATTGGATGTTGGTTTACGGAAGCATATTTTAGAAATAAAGACTGAATGTATAACCTATTCTACCTGCTGCCTTATGGGGCATCTTCAGAGGAAGAAAAGGCTAAGGAGTAAACTCTAAAAAAAATTGGAATGGAGTTCCTAAGACAGTTGGATGGCATCTTGTATGCTTCCTTCTAGCAACCCCTGCAGCCAAGCTGATGCCAAATGTATTGCTCTGCTTTCCTTTGGACCACATTAGTGAGGTTGAGAGGGAGGCCTTGCTGTCTGGGCAGCCCTGGCTCTCCATACACACTGCCCAGGCTTGCTAACTCAGCAAAAACAATGCAAGAGGCAGCAGTTACAAGTTACCAGTCTCTGCAGCCACAGCGGGCGCTGTGATTTTCCAGTGATTTGATTTCACCCCTGGACGAGAACTCCATTGTCTTTCAATACCAACAGATGCCAACAACCACCTATCCTGTCACTATTTCCAACTAAAGAAAAAGCATCATCATTCAGAATCAAAGGAGTTGGAAGGGTGTCTTGCAGGGCACCCAGTCAAACTTAAGAGTAACGACTCCATGATGAAAGGTTACAGCATTTGGGACTTTTGTTTTGTTTTCAAGAAAAATAGTCAAATAAGCCGGGAGTGGGTGGGCATAAAATTGTGCATGATTTATGAAAACTCAGCCATTCAATGAAGCTGAATGCTGGAAGACTCAGGATAGACAAAAGACAGTACTTTTTCCACACAGCATAGTTAAACTGTGGAATTCACTCAAACAAGAGGTAGTGATGGCTGCCAACTTAGATGACTTTAGAAGAGGATTAGACTAATTTGTGGAGGCCCTCAAAGCCATTATACCTCCACTGTCTCTTCTCATGTTAGCTTATGATATTAACCCCACGTTCAATGTGAGAGGATCCACAACAATTGAGGATGACAACTACAGTGGTACCTCGGGTTAAGTACTTAATTCGTTCTGGAGGTCCGTACTTAACATGAAACTGTTCTTAACCTGAAGCACCACTTTAGCTAATGGGGCCTCCCACTGCTGCTGTGCTGCCGGAGCACAATTTCTGTTCTCATCCTGAAGCAAAGTTCTTAACCTGAAGCACTATTTCTGGGTTAGCAGCGTCTGTAACCTGAAGCGTATGTAACCTGAAGCATATGTAACCCGAGGTACCACTGTATTATTACAGCTGGGGATGATGACAACAATAATAAAAAGACAAGAAAAGTTCAAGGGGAAAAGGAGCATAAAAACTTAAACACACACTATTTATGAATATTATAAATCAATAAATGCTTATTCTATGGTACCTTTTGTTATCCTTGTCATCACTCATACTTCTTTCTGGTTTTCGCAAGCTTCTGAAGAAGTCAGCCAAGAAATATTCATTTAAACTTCCATTAATTTTACACCACCAATGTTAATTTTTTTTATATTGAAAATAAATTTGTGATATCCAACCTCTGTAGAGTTCATAGGTTGTGACAGTCAAATCTAAGTTAGAAGACTCTTGCTATAATAAAAGAATAGCATGCAAATGCTGTACAATTTGTCTACAACAAATTTTATATTATAATCACCTTGCCCCAGTGCTGCTCATCAACTTTCATGCATTTCAGTAGAGCTTATGTAGAAGGTTCTCCATTGCTCTTTGGTTCCCTGATGAAAGACAGCAACTCACACTGCAATCCAATGCACATTTTCTTGGAAGAAAGTACCACTGTGCACAATGGAATTTACTCCCATACAAGTGTACATAGGATTGCGTCTTCAGGGATTTAGGAAGAGACTCCTTTACATTTTTAAAATGCTTGCTTAATATTTGCATTTTTGAAATGCACACTTATAGGAACTATCACAGTTAATTTGAACTGTTTGACAGTGTCATAGAAAAATAATAAAAGCCCTTATTTACCTTTGCACTGGTAATCTCGGATGACTGCTCACTCTAGCTGTTGGTTTCTCAGAATGAGACGGTTGTCTTTTCATTTCATCTTCATACAATCCAGCCAATGCCAGCTATACCAAACACCAGATGCTTTAGTCAATGTCTACAGACCCAAAAAACTAACTACATGTATTCTACATGTAGTTCTCTTTTAAAAGAGAGGTGACTAATTCATACCAGTCAAATATGCAGATCATTGGGCAGGCATGGTTATGAGAACTATTTTTTTTTAAATTAACCTTTTTTCCCAATCACATGCTGAAAGAACAGCTGTTTGCCAAATAAAAATTACTAATATCACAAAAGAGCAACACTTGATAGCACAACAATTAATAACATTTCTTCATGACAGCTATAAATCCTTTCCTTATATGACTGAACCCATGGTTTTACTTTCAGAATAAAACAGTATAGTAAGGATAATGTAGTAAGTGAACAAGAAGCATATGCTTAGACACAATGATCTAGCTCACATATTACATAAAACCATTTTTAATTTAATATAAATGAAAGAGAAGCATACTGGTGCATGGTGCTTCTTCTAACTCCTGCTGACCACAAGTGTGGTGCTGTCTAACGATGGGCTTATGGTTTGTTTTCAGCTTAGTTTGTTTTAAACTATGGTTTAACATGACAAGCAAATTAGGCCAACTTCTACTGACTTCTAGACCAGGAACTGGGGACTACAGCTCTCATCTTCCATTACCATTGGCTATGCTGGGTGGGGCCAATGGTCCAACAATATCTGAGGGCCACAGGTTTCATTTCTTGCTGTAGACACAGTGGAAGTTAATGATATGTCTAAGCAATTATTATAGAATATATACTGAAGTCCAAGCAAGAGGCAGAAATATTATGAGCTTTGTTATATAGAATCATAAAATTGTAGTTGGGAGGGACCACAAGGGTAATCTAGTCCAACCCCCTGCAATGCAGGAATCTTTCACCTAATGTGGGGCTCGAATCCACAACCCTGAGTCTCATGTTCTACTGACTGAGCTATCCCAGCTCACGAACTCGGCAATTATCAAAATAATTTTTGATTTAAAGCCTGTGAAGATTAACTTCATGATTATAAAAGTACACAGATATGTCCCTGCTGTGTTTTTGCATGTGTATTTTTTGCCCTCTCTGTTGTTTTCAGTGAATGGTGGATGTGGGTTTCCACTTGGCAAAGATGTGAGAGTAACAAAACTGCATGTAATTTACATAATATATCTTATTAATATTAATACAAGTGGCCCAAAGAATAAGAATCAAAAATTAAACAAAGAAAAATGCTGCTATATGGTTTGTTTCTACACTGAAAACCTAAAGTATTATAGTTTAATTTTGTTTCCCTGAGTATTGATGTTTCACTTCAATGTATTTTTAAAATCTGGATTAGAAACAAACATTTCTATGAAGAGAGCCAGATGCCATTTCAATGACAAGCTGCTTCAGGGCGAGGGCACAAAATTTAGGGCAAGAACATGTTTTTCATAAACATTTTAATGCTCCATAGAATTGTGAAGCCACAAATAACATATCACAGTTTGAGACTTGAGATAAGAGATTCTGACATCAACAGGCAACTCTATGGTTACTTTGATTTATTTCGGAAAATCGTTCCTGGTGTCTGACCTGGTGTGCAAAAAAAGCACACACAAACTTGAATCGCTGAGGCAAATATCTCCAGCCAAAACCATATGCACTCTCTTACCGGGAGCAAGCCCCACTGAGCTCAGCGACGCTTATTTTTGAAAAGGCATGCAGAGGAATGCACTGTCAGAGCAGTTTCCCCATGCCATTTCATTTCACTAGAGACTGATGAGGAAACGACATTTCCAGCTCTTAACCTATATTTAACAGCCCCCCCGGTACAACCCGTGTTTGGCAACACGGTGAGCTCGGCGGAGGTTTTACCTAAGGCAAGGCGTGTCGCCATCAGTTGCGAGGAAAAGAAGTTGCTTGCTATAAACTCTCCCAGAAAGCGACAGCTCCCAGCTTGCTCTCTTACACAACCCTGGCTGGCCATTCTGGAGCACCTCCACCGTCGGTTTACGAGGCGGAGCGACTCCCAGGAAGGGGAGGCGACACCGACGGCTGTCTCGCCCGCCCCACTCCGCTCCCCGTACCTGCAGGTCCCTGACGGAAGGGGGCCGCCCGCTTCCACGGGGCCCTTTCTCCCGCCGCATCCCGCTCGTGCCGGGTCCCGTATCCTCGTCCTCCGCCTTCTCTTGCTGCTGTTGCTGCTCCTGCTCGGTGCTCGCCCCGCCGTCCGCCATCTTCAGCGGCCAAGGAGCCTCTCCCAGGAGCCCGAGCTCTGCGCTACGGAGAGGCTCGGGGAGCTGGGCGGGACCATGGAGGAGCACTTCCGGCAGCGCGTGTAGCTATGGCAACGAGATCTCAGGAGCTGGACCACTTCTTCGCGCGCCCCTTGCTAAGCCTCGAACTCTGGGCCCATTCCGTTCAGTGTGCGCACGCGCAGTCTGCGTTCGTTGCCCCGTCCCTCTCCATCGGGTCAGGTGGTGCAAAAAAAAAAAAAAAAAAGAAGGGGAAGAAAGGGTGCAGCTGCCAATCTTGCTTCCGGTTAAGGGATAATGATATTTATTATTCTTTCGCCTCATAACCCCGATCTGCGAAACTGGCACTGCTGCAGGTGCCACAGAATATTCGTTCTGCACTTGTAAGAAACTGATCTTTTAGTGTGACGGCGCCCACGCTTTAGAACTCCCTTGACTATTGACGTGCGGCAGGTGCTGTCACTGTATTCGGTGCCTGCTGAAAAGATTTTTGTTTAGGCAAGTCTATTCAGACATACAGAATGTTGGCAGGTGCTATAAACTGGTTTTTAGCTGATCGTTGATTTTAGTTAGTTTTGCAAATGTTTTATATTGTTATTTTTAACTGTTTTTATTGATAACTTTGCTGTTTTTTGTTTTTTGTAAACTGCTATCATTTCTCTCCAATAAAATATCTTTCATCTATCTTTTTAAAACCCTTTTTACAGAGAAACGGTTTGCCACTAGGTGGTGCTGAAATAGCACTTAAATGGCTGAAGGTGTTGACCCATTTTACTTTTTTCTTTACCATGTTTGTTTTTCCTATGGCTCATTGAAAATAAGAACACATATTTGCCAAATCAAATTCTTGGTGGTTCAATACCAGAAGGCTGCTTCAGAATTATACACCATGTTGGTTCTGGTTTGTTTGTACTATAGATGTTGTTAGTACTCACTGAATAATTTCAGATAGGCACCCAACAGGTTATGGAGGCTTCCGTTCCTAAAATAAATTGATATTTTACTGCTATCTTGGACTGCAAGGGACACATTGCAAAGGGGAAAGGGTGTGTTTCACAGAGAGGCATTTAACTATTGGGACAGAGAAACCCAGAGGAAATTGGCCCAAAATAGTGGATCCTGTATTGCAAATAACTGATAGCTGATTTCCCATAAGTCTTTGCTGATACTACTAGCATGGGGACACTTTTCAGACATAAAAAGAGTTCTGTGTTTTATTTCATTGTTGCAGAAGTGTATCCCATTTCAAATGAGATAAGCTGTCGACCTTTGCCAGACACTAATTCCTTGAGAGGACCTTCTCTGGAAAGACTGCAGACATAAACTTAATTACGTCTAGCAGTTTTGTCAGAAAACGAAACTTCTGCCCTTTTGTAATAGTAAATCACCATCACAATAATACATCTGTGTTTTGCAGCTTGGTCATGAAAGTGTCCCATTATATCTTAAGCTAATATTTCCCACAGTTTGTTGGAATTAATGGAATTAATGGGGTTGTGAACATCACCTAAAATTTATCACATAAGGCACAGTACAATTCTTGATTATTTCATCAACGATTTTGTTCACCCCTGGCTACCAGATACTTTGATTATTTCATCTTTTAGTTAGACATGCCTATGTGATCTCCATGGACCACATTAATTAATCTTGCTTGTGGAGATGTTGGAATTACTCAATTCTCAATTTTTCAAATCTCACTGAGGAGGCACAATTCACTTGCTACTTGCCCGTATGTTTGCAGAGGTCTGGATAGCTTCTTTTTGCATTACTATCTTTTGCTTATATAAGATCAATAGGCTCTTTGTCAGCACTCAGGGCTACTTTCCATTCTGAAGGTATACTCGCCCCTTGGGTGGATGAGGCTATTGTTTAATTACCAATGCTTCATCTGCATCTGCATGTCCTCTTGGCTTAAAATCAGAACACAGGATAAGCAATCTGCAGTGGTATTCCAAATGTTTGGGAGATGATCAATTTGGAAATAGAAGTCCCTAAGTCTGATGATTTGCTTACCTATTCTTGAGGTTGCTTGACTTGAACTATGTGTGATAAATGTTAACCTTATATCACAAGAAAGGCCAGAAGCATGTTAGAGCCTCTTTTTCAATGACAGAACATGTTCTTTTCTGATGCATTAAGCACTCTGGAGGCAAACGCAGCTGTAACTTCCCTGCCTCCTTTCATTTGCATCAAGACAACACCCAAAGCATAGTGGGAAGCATAGTGGGTTACAATTGTTTGTCTGCTAGTATCAAAACAATCAAGAGCAGGGAATGGGTTAGATGAAGAATGAACACAGTAGAAAAAGAGAGTATGCAATGGTCTTATTCACAGCAACAACCCTGGGAAGAGGCAATCTGCACAACTCTGTTTGCTTATTAAACTACTCCTTATTCTTTTACAGGAAAATTGCCTTTTGAATTGCTTAAAGGACATTAAGTGAACACCAAATTTACCTAGTGGCAGAAACTCACAAAACTCTTCATGTCATCTAAGAATGCCAAGCTTTGTGATTGGATTCAAGTGAAATATAAACTCTATGTGGAATATTAAAAAGGTGCTAAATAGCAAATATTTCAGACTGAGGACTCTGTTACTTAGAGCTTACCCAATAGGGTTGGAAAAAGATGTTCCAGACACTTCAGGCTGAAATGAAGAATTAAAAACTGTGAAGGCTCCTTTATAACAGATGATGCCCATAAATGGACCATGCTAAAACTAAGCTGGGGTGGTGAACAGTTCTTGACATAAGGGCTGAATTTACACTTGGGCAACCCTCCAACTGAGCAACTGAAGTGGCTATGACACATGCACACACACGCATGGCACAGCCACCCTGCCCTCATTTGATCCAAGCAGATCTACTCAGGAATAGGTAACTATCACCCATTCATCAAACAATCAATTTCATGACCAGTGAGGGCAGTTCACATCCCCACCAGTGCGCTGAGCTGCTCTTCTTTTCTTTCTTCTTTCCACCACTGCCAAAATTGGTGGGATCTTGAGGGCTCTGTCATGACATAGCATCATTCCCAGGGGTATTCTTTTGGTCGGGGGAGATGTCTAGCCCCATTGGCTAAATGTACCTGCCCTCCCTTCCTCCAGAGCCAGCTGCAAAGTCTACACACACGCTTGAGAAGAAACAGTGGGGTTCTTAAGGATTGGTATGTTAAGGATTGTGAGTTTTATGGGTCACTTATCTGGTCAGTCATGTGAGACTCAAGGTCATATACTCAGCGGTGGGTAATATATCTCCTGCCTCTGAGCTCAGTTTATCAGTCAGTTTTTTTCTTTCTGTTTTCCTGTTCTTTGCTTCTGTAACCAGACATGCTCTTAGGAGCTGAAGTTTTTGAACCTTCCTGGGGATCCAGTAAGACCTGTATACTTTTAAACCTCAGTAAACTGTTACTGAAGAATTCTGCTGCCTGTGTGTGTTTTACTTTGGAACCAGATGCATCGGCTACTCTGCTACTTTCTCCCCATGCACTAAGGTTGTTGCATTCAGGCATGGAAACTGTGTTTCTGTGTGTGTGTGTGTGTGTGTGTGTGTGTGTGTGTGTGAGAGAGAGAGAGAGAGAGAGAGAGAGAGAGAGAGAGAGAGAGAGAGACTGGATTTTGCACCAGCCCTGTCATGGCATTAGTGGCAACAATGTCACACTCCTGGTCTAAATTCAGTTTGGAATCTGTTACACACTCTAGACTAGGGGTGGGGAATCCTTTTCAGCTTGCAGCGGCATAGCAACCCCCGCTAGCGCCTGGGGCGGACCAAATTTTTTTTAGGGGAGCCACCAAACGTCTTGTGCTATTTTTAGCAGAGCTGCCAAAACTTCCGTAGCTGGTGTTTTGAAGGATGGGCAGTGGCTCCACCCCTTGCAGTGCCCAAGATGCCCAGCAACCACCATGCTGCCCTACCACCCCATACCACCCTGAGACACCCCCCCCCGGTGCCCAGTGTGCCACCCCCCCATCTGCCCCTACTTTCTATCCCTATTCTATAAATGCACATTTGGCATTGAATAATAATAATAATAATAATAATAATAATAATAATAATAATAATAATTTCTTACTTATACCCCACCCATCTGGCCAGACCTCCCCAGCCACTCTGGGCGGCTTCCAACAGGATATTAAAAACACAATAAAAGATCAAACATTAAAAAGCTCCCTAAACAGGGCTGCCTTCAGATGTCTTCTAAAAGTCAGATAGTTGTTTATTTCCTTGACATCTGGTGGGAGGGCATTCCACAGAGTGGGTGCCACTGCCAAGAAAGCCCTCTGCCTGGTATGTAATGGGAATAAAATTGGAACCGTATCTATCTAGCCTGGATTTTGTTTTGTTGGTTTCAATTGTCAAGATTGTTTTTAATTATAATACGATACAGCTAAATTTTCCCCATATCTGTACATTTCTTCCCAATTTGCATAATTTTTAAATTTCATGAGTAAAAATTTGTCCTTAAAATCTGAAATGACGTAATTCAAGATGGCAAAAATACAACTGATCTATCCGAGATCGAGAGGTTTCTGTGCCCCTGGCAAAATAGTTTAAATCTTAAGTTTAAATCTTAAAACAGAATGAAAATGTACTCCACCATGGTCTAGGGTTGCTAAATAAAGCTAATATTTGATCTGAACATCTTATGCAAAACTGTATTATAAGGCTGAATAAATTAGATAGGTCAGACTTCATTCATTATGTTTGTGTACATGTGAGGTTTAAAGGGTGAAAGTAAAGTCTTCAGATGTAATAATATAATTTAAACAAGTCAGCAACTATGTCATCATTCTCAGTTCGCATTAGAGCAAAATTGTCCTTAATAAAATGAGTGGTGGGGACTCAACTATGCCAAACTTGTATATTGGGTCATGATTAAGTAAAACAAGTCTCAGAGTAGAGCTCTGAATGGGGTTGGGATATATTCATGAGCTATTCAGTGGGCTCACATTAACATGTGCAGTGCTGAATCACCCAATCAAAGAAACCTTTTTATGGGAACTGATAGAACAAGGGATTTACTGTGATAGTTGGAATCTATAACCTACTCATCTAGGTTATTTGAATTTTGTACAATCCTTCAGTAACACCGAAGACCTTTCTCTCTCTCTCTCAATCTCTCTCTCTCTCTCTCTGGCTCTAGAAATTGAACCATCATTCAAAATGTATGACTCTGATCAGCTCAGCACTGTCAGAAATTCATTTCTGAGTGTTAATGCTGCAAATAGTTTTGGATTTCATGTGGCAGAAAACCATTTCTTAGCAAGAATATTTTATGTTAAAATTGATATATCTACTGCCAAACGTGTCTCTGATCAGGACTCATTATTTCATATTCACACAAATGTAGTATCATTTTTCAATCAGGGAGCTATCAAACAATAAAATACAAATGCCAGCCCATTTATATTCAGTGCACACCATCCTAGTAGCTACATCACCATAGTTTCTGAACACCAGAAACTTATCAATAAGCATTGTGAGATATGAACCTAGTGATGATGATGATGGTGGTGGTGATTTTATTTTTACCCTGCCCATCTGTCTGGGTTTCCCCTGGCATTCTGGGCGGCTTCCAGCATATATAAAAACATAAGTCATATTCTATTGATCCAAAGATGTGACCTGAATAAGTGAGATACAGAGAAGATAGCCCTTACTACCCATCTTTTAAAACTCAGGTTTAAGGCATTTTTAGTCCCGTTGAAGGAGGAGGAATAGGGGAGGGAGGGAGGACTGCATAGACAGCATGCAAATTCAGAAAGCAAGGCAATAAAATAGATTTGAACACAGCTGAGTGTGTGCTTATCTCCAAAGTAATACATTTGATACCGAGACAGCTTCTGAACTAAATAATGCAATCAATTACAAAGCAATCTATTGTGGCCTTGGTGTGAACCTTGGAAGTTTGCATTAGGATTCAATTTGGAAGTCGAGGTTTTCTGTACAGAAAGTAAAGTTTTCTAGACCAGTGGGCAGGGACATGTAAATTAACTAGAATCACTTTGGATTGATGTGTCTGTTGTGGTTTAATAGAATCAAATGGGTATAAATCTTGTTTGGGTGGAAAGAAGCCGTTAGCTGTTTTAATCAGACAAAATCACCAAATAAAGAGGTACATTTGGACCTTTGTGGGAAAATTAACTTATTCATAAAGGAGAGAATTAATAGTTTTGTTTAAATCACCACAGATTTGACTTGTTCAATCAAGCCACTAAACATTCATTGGGTTTGAATGAAATGAAACAATTTTATTTCTAAAACTATTTCAAGGCTCACTATAGAACTAGAATGGATTTAGCTTCCCAATAGATACTATGAACAGTACATTTAGAAATATAGGCAAATTATATACACAGTCTACTGCTGAAGTGACTATTTCTGAGCAGTGTAGCTGATTTTTAGAAATATAACATATGAAAAGGAGCCTTAGCTTGTGGTGTTCAGAATGTAAGCTAAATACATAATATATTTGTATGAACTGCATAGTGAAGCAGTTTTGAGGCATAGATTGGCAAAGTCATGTACACATTGGCTCCTGATATTATTGGAAGAGAAATAACCTAACCCAGAAATGTGGGGGCACTTGCACAAGTCTATTTGGTGATTGGACTGTTTAGGGAAGTTTTTAATATTTAATGCTGTATTGTTTTTAACACTTGATTGGAAGCCGCCCAGAGTGGCTGGGGAAACTCAGCAAGATGGGCGGGGTATTATTATTATTATTATTATTATTATTATTATTATTATTATTATTGTTTCACAAACAGGATGTTGTTTCTCTGTTGCATTGGTGGTCATTTTAAAACCTCAACTTATGTGTTAAATTCATAAATATGTATTCTGTAGATAACACTGCTTTTCAGACCTTTGGAAAAATTGTTGATTTCTCACTACCAGAGATGGCATATAATATATTATACTTACAAATGGCAGAAAATTCTAAATTCTGTTCTTGACAGTATTTGAGGGATTGACTTTTCAGAAACACTCAGCATTGAAGACCTACCAAGAATTCTACCTTGAATTTAAGCCAGTTTAGCTGTCTCAATATCTTTTCACAATGGCTCTTCCTACAGCAAAGGATAAAGTTCTATTTCACTTGTAGATGTTAAAAGAGAGTGGGTTGAACTTGAATTGAACACAAAAGATTTGCTTCATATACAAAATGACAGAACTTTGAAAATGTTAGTTGGCATTGTAAACAGAAGCCAGTTCCCTAGACCAATGTCATTCTGGCTTCAGGCAGGGGTGGTTTCTGAACCGTTTTTCTTGCCCAGATTGATAACCTGCGTCAGGGAAAGGACAGCTTGATAAATCTGCTTGATTTCTATGCAGCTTTTGATATCTTCTTGGACTGGAATGACTCTGTGAAATGGGAGTTGGAGCCACGGTGTTACAGTGGTTTGACTCATGGCCCGTGGTAGCACTGCTGGACTCTGAGCTTTCGTTTAAAAACAAAAGCAAGCTATTCTGTCTCTGGAGAGTAAAGAAAAAAAAGGAAATCATGTCCAGAAAAACTTCAAAGTATATGCTGGCCATTCCTCCTGCATGTTTTCGGTGAATGAATGAACAAGGCAGTGATGAGTGGACTGCTTTGGACACCAGGTGACAGGAATCCCTGAGTCCTAACAACAGGCTTCTTGCTCCCCCCCCCTTTCGTATCTGCTTACAATCTCCAAAGAGATTTCCTTACCCCCACTCCACTGCCTTTCCTTTCTTCATAGCAATCAATGGATTCAAGTTACAAGAACAGAGATTCCAACTAAACATTGGGAAGAACTTTCTGATATTAAGAGCTGTTCGATGGTGGAATGGTCTCCCTCGGGAGGTTGTGGGCTCTCCTTCCTTGGAGGCTTTTAAGCAGAGGTTGGAAGGCCATCTGTCTTGGATGCTTTAGTTGAGATTCCTGCATTGCAGGGGGTTGGACTAAGTGACCCTCGGATTCCCATACAACTCTACAATTCTAAGATTCTACAACATGTGGGTGGTTGTTTAAGAATGCCCCCCTTCATGGCAAATGCAAAAAACCCTACATGGATAAAGTCCAGGCAGTTAACTTATAGTACAGTACAGTAACATATATGTCTACTCGGAAGGAAGTCACTTTAATGGGGCTTGCTTTGATTTCAGTTAAATTGGGTATAGGATTCTGGTAAGATTGATTGAAGTTGTTTTTTGTGGGGGTAGGGAACAGAAAAACATGGAACAAAGATGCACCAGTCTGGTTAAAGGAAGTAGAATTTGATGTCTACAGTACAAGGACCAAGTCCCCTTTTGCAGCCATTTTGCAGCCGCGATGGCACCCCACCAGGATCGCATTGCCGGGGGCGGTGCGCTCCCCCCGCACTCCTCTTCCTCTGTCAGTGATCCTCATTCACCAAACGAAGAAAAGATATACAGTAATCTGTTCTGTTCCTTTCCAAGAATATGTCAGGGAGTTTTATATACTGAGCAGACTTGTGTGCAATGGAGCAGTCTCTGCTGAGATGACTGTAGAAAATGTTATCATTAGTTCTGTTGGGCAACAGTATTAGCAGACAGAAAACAGTTGGTGGAAGCCAGGATGATTAAGTCACTACTAGCTAGTCAGCATCGCAAAGCAAGATGTATCCAAAAATATCAATAATGTTGATGAAGGCAGAATGAAGTCACAGTGCACAGCCTAAAAACATGATGGAAATGAAACATTTCTATTTCATATCAAGAAATCAAGGATTTGCAAAAGTAACCAACTTCACTAAACTCTCCCCAAGCAAGTAGCACTTTCTTGATCACAGATATATCAGGGCAAATTCAATTATTAATAGCTGCATTAAATGACGTACTGGCACAATCTGAAGAAAACACAAAGGCACACATTGGACCATAAAATTAGCAGTGCTAAAGGATGAAAAGGAATAAGGATATACACAATGCTGCTGTAGACATCATTCCAGCAGCCTCTAACTATATAGCATGCACGACCCTCCAGGACAAGTTTCCTTATTGTTTAAGGCCACATGGACAACCTCTGAAATGGTTTTGGTATGGAAGCTGCTTTAACAGGCTGAGCATCTTCCTGACTTGACCCCGTTGGGTACAGCGGCATTTGTATGCCACTTACAGCCCCCACCAAAAGATTCTCCTTCTGGATGGAGAACAGTCCATGTACTGAAACATTGCACATGTCTTAGTTGCCACATGAAGCAGTACCAATGAGGAGGCTGTTTAAAGCAATCTCCATGTAGCTATTGTAACACAGAGGCTCTGACTGCTTGGGGTTTGGGGAACTAATTATAGAAGATTCCCAGGATTCACATTTCCAGGTCATTAATCTAGAATCTATCCATTCTTGGCTTTCACTCTTCAGTGTAAAAGCATCATTGGATGTTTGACAACATTCAAACCTGACAGCAGAGATGGGGTGTTCTTGATCTCTGGTTGTGATGGGTTTCCAATAAAAAGCTGCTCACAGCACAGGTTAGAAGTATTACAGTATGCTCTGCAAAATCTTTAATAGCTGACTGCCAATTCTTCATCATGTGCACGAGAGGAAACTCTTCTGTTTCCTTTCCATTGCCTAGGTCTCTTGGGGTCATTGCCAATGTTGGTGTCTTAAAGGAAACAGGCACCTGGAAGTTTGGCATGAGTTTCTTAGGGTAATAGCCATGAAAAACGGATCTACCAAACTAGCACATCACAAATTCAGACAGTGTACTTTGTATTAATTTACAACATTCACATCTAAAAATGAATGGTGCACAATGGAGAACAAAGGCCATAAGGCAATAATTGCAATAGAGACTACAAAAGTTAAACTTCTATAATTGGATGTTGTATTACATAAGCACTTTATGATCACTGAAATAGTTTTGCTTTTAGTCTTAGGTGAAATGTAACATTGTTAAGTGTGATTTATTTCTTGTTTATAGCTAGCACTATCCGTGTTTGTGTGTGTGTGTGTGTGTGTGTGTGTGTGTGTGTGATCAGCATATGTGTGTATGGAGGCAAAAAGGTCAAGCAATGCCAGAGATAGCTGTAGGTGTATCACACGATTATGCAGAACACAAGTAAATACAGAATCCAATCAAATGAATAATCATATGAAATCACTCAACTGTTCTGTTCAGAAGTAATTTGTGGATTGTAAGTATACTTATATAGGGTTGCCTACACCCTTGTGCAAATTAATTGAAACAAAGCATGTTTTCTATCTTACTCATAATCCTGTACTCAAAACAAACACGAAAAGTCAGTTGATCATTATGGCGTTGGAAGCCTGCAGCCAATAGAAGGAATGATGTGCTCACCACAATATATTGAGGTTCTACGAAAAAAGAGTTATTCCAGAGCTGGAAAAGAGGTGTCCTGATGGTACTGGGATATTGTAGCAGGACCTAGGCCCCTGTCATGCATCGAAAGTGGTGAAGAAATTCATGACAGAGCAGCAAATACAGATACTTGATTGGCCAGGGAATTCCCTGGACGTGAATCCCATTGAGAACTTGTGGGCTATATGCAAAAGTCGCCTCCGTGCTGTAGACTGTACGACAGTGGAGAAGCTCATTCAGGCGCTGATTCAAGTGTGGTAAAGGTAAAGGTAAAGGTAAAGGGACCCCTGACCATGAGGTCCAGTCGTGGCCGACTCTGGGGTTGTGGCGCTCATTATGTTTTATTGGCCGAGGGAGCCGGCGTACAGCTTCCGGGTCATGTGGCCAGCATGACTAAGCCACTTCTGGCGAACCAGAGCAGCGCACGGAAATGCCATTTACCTTCCCGCCGGAGTGGTACCTATTTATCTACTTGTACTTTGACGTGCTTTCGAACTGCTAGGTGGGCTGGATCAAGTGTCGTCCAAGGATCCAAAAATCAACAGTGACTGTTCGAAACAAGTAGACTCCATGCCAAACCATGTTCAAATGCTGCTTAAAAATAGTGGAGCTCATATCCGTTACTAATGTATGTATATGTGAGTTTTGTACATGTATATGTGAGTTTTGTACATTGTTTGTTTCAATTAATTTGCACAAGGATGTATATCCAGGGCTGTTCCAGAGCCTATTTAATATTATTGTACTGAATCAAAAACCAAATGTAAAATTACAGAATCCATATCACAGATGTCAGAAATTGCAGGTGCCTTAATTATACCACCCACCTTTTATGGCAATGATCAGGCTTTTGCTGGTGAAAAATAGATGAGTCTAGTGCTTCCTCTCTGCCCTATACTCGTAGATCTCAGGGCGGTTCACACTATAAAAGTACAATAAAGTACATAAAAACACATAATAAAAATAATTACAAAGACAATCCAATAATTCCATCTTCCATAACACATTTTATGACGATTTAAACTTGATATTAGGTATTACTGATTATAGTAATTGTTTTCAATATATTTTGCCACCAGAAAATGGACGAAGTTTTATCAAGCTTTTTTTTTAAGGCTACTGTGCCTTTACTTATAATATTCCTCCTTGTGACTCCTGCCCCTATAATAGCCTCCTGTTCAGCCTTACTTATGATTGGTTTCTTAGCCGGTTTACAGCACAATGCTAACCATGTCTACTCAGAAGCCCTATTGAATTCAATGGGACTTTCTCCCAGATAAGTGGGGTTCAGGTTGCAGCCTTAGTCTTTTATTGATGTTCTTTTTATTGCAGAAGAGACAAAATCAATCATTATACAGTATGCTTTAAAAAGTATAGGAATTGCATGATTAAGCTGCAATCAAGTACCTACTTGTTAAGGATGAGGCCAAACAGGTAGAAGCCACATGGAGAAAGCTTATAATTAAAGTAATAGAGGATCTTTGTTGAACAGGACTTATTTCTGGCTTCATAGAAGGCTCTTCATCCTGAGGATGCATATTGTTATGTACTATAGTGCTCTGTTAAATCATTTGTGGAACCATCATTTCCTAGTGCTTAAGTGCCTGCTGAAGTTTGTTTATCCACCACTCCGTCTTTCTCTTTGTTCAGCACTGAAGCCATTCAATTGTATGTGTTTCTGGGTGTTCCTGATTTACTGAATAAAACCACTGAGAGTTTTTAGAACTCTGAAGTTCTAAACTCTACCGCAATTGATCTATCCCCCTCTGCAACCTATCTGTTTGCTGAATTCCATTTCATGCTAGTTCCTCATATCTTTGGACAGGCTAAAAAAACCCATAGCTAGGCGCACGCGCGTGCACACACACTAAACTCAGAGGTGGATCTGAGATTATCATTGTTCAGATATAACTGGTGTACATCCTTTTGGGCAGCTGTTCACTCAGCTATAGTTTTGATCTGAAGGAAAAGTGAGTTTATGAGATATCTGCAGCCTGTAACTTAAAGGAACCAAGGGAAGTGATGCTGTCAGAAACACTCTATTTGGCATGCAGGACTGATGCAAACCACTGAGCAGCAAAAGGAATCATAGAACATGCCTGTCACACAGCATTCTTGTTTTCTTTGCTTCCAAAGTCTGACAGGACTTTTTACATGCACTTTCTCTTTAAAAGAAAACTCTTTACTGGCAATCTGGACCATACCAATTCCTGTTGTTAGGTGAATCTTATGGATGGCCAGAGAGCTTGGATGACCCCTCCAAACTTTGGGGTGTGTATGTGAAAGATAGACAGATATTACATTCAAGCGGATTGGTTGCTCCACTGACTCAACAATAAGCACAACCCTAAGGTAAGCACTTTGAGGCTCTGTTGGCTTTAAGTGAAGAAATTTAAGCACATAATTTAACACTCCCATTTAATCAACTGGACCTCAATTTGGCTACATCCTGCTCCGCAATATGCCATATTCCTTTGTTGTCATCCAATCTTGACTTCTATGCTTACAGGTTTCAGGTTAGTTGAGAAGTTGTGCCATTGGTTCCTCTGTAGGCATAGCTGAATACATTGGTTTCAGTAGGAATATAATAACCTCACACCAGTCCCAGGCTGGCAAGTTTTTGCTTCCTTGCTGGGGATATGGGAAGTGCTGAGATCATGTGGGTCCAAGGCTTCCCTCAATATGCTCCAATATGCCCTTGTCAAGTCCTACTACCATTGTAGCACTGTAGAAATTAAATTAGCTTCTTTCTTTCTTTCTTTCTTTCTTTCTTTCTTTCTTTCTTTCTTTCTTTCTTTCTTTTTGAAATTGTACTCGAAATAAAAGAATGTCAATGATTATCTGCCAAGATACAAATTTGCATTGTTAATATTTTCATAATGCATAACGTTTGCATAACTTTTCTGCTTGGACTAAGCTTGCCAGATTTCACTTTCCTAGTTCTGATTTGTTGCAAACAGTTGTCCTTTCCCTAATTATGTTCTATAACATGGCTGGAATAAGAAGACAACAGAAATTATATGCAGATGTAGAACTGATGTGTAGTCAGCTTTATATTCAAACTTCCAGTGCACACAACAAGAAGCGAACCCAGCAAGTTTCTAATTACTGCACTGTTGGATATCAAGAGCAGCAGAGAGATGACTGATTAACAGGTTGTACAAAAGAGGTTTTGAATACAAATTTTAAAAACCTGGAAAAAATAAAGTTGCTTTCATTGGTGTTTATATATACGGAATCTAGACCATTTTCATATTTAGGACACATTTAATGTAGATTTTAAAATCACAGCAATATGAACTATTATTTATTTATTTCCAACTTCTTTCTTATTTTGCAGTAAATTGTAAATGGTCAACTCTTCAAAATGAGGGTTATGAATAAAAATGTTATTTTTTTAATTCAACAGGCAACTCCATGTTACCAGTTCTAGTGTGGAATTGGTAAATATCTCCACACTCTTCCCAAAATTAATGGGCACTTAGATTTACCTGCCCTGCAGAAAAGGGCAGGTACAACCCTGCACATACCTACTAAGATGACAGCTTATGAGCACATACTAAAAAAGTTCTTTTGTAAGTATAATGAACACCCCCCCCCCACATATGCAACCCCCCCCATTTATGTGCGTTCAATATGTCCACGACCATGCATACGCGCATTGCTCCAAACCCAGAAGTGACCCAAAAATGTCACAAAAAGGGGCAGAATGGGGCGACGCGGGTGTGGAATGGGGCGTTTCCAGGCTTAAAGGTTCCGGGCCCTAAGGAAGCCAAACTATCCTCCACCAGGGCCAGGGCTTTTTCAGTGATGGCTCTGACCTGATGGAATGCTCTGTCCCACGAGACTAGGGCCCTGCAGGACTTGATCTCCTTCTGCAGGGCGTGTAAGACAGAGCTATTCCACCTGGCCATCAATTTGAATTAGCCTGATCCTCTATTCCCTTTCCTCTTCTATGAAGAAACCCTTTCTGGGACTCCACATTTAAATTCTTCCCTGGTCTCCTTGCTGGCCCTAGTAGACCAACTTGGCCAGTAAGCCCTGGTGATCATTTGATGTCTACTGACTGGTTCCCTACCCCCCCCCCCCAAAAAAATGACCCCTGAATTTTTGAATTTTATTGATATTGATGCTGCATGCTGATATTGAGCATGACTTAGCAGGACATCACTCCATACGTCTTTGTTCTTTTGTTTATGCTCCATGTGTTTAAATTATATTTGTGAATCTCAAAAATATTTTGTTGTTGTTAATATATTGTATAGAAATGTTGTGCATAGATAAGCTCAGTCATTCTCTGGTCCTGAAGAAACTGGCGAGGATGCTAAAACTCATTTCACCTTCTCCTTCCTCTTCAGCTTGGGTTGTGGAAAAGAGAATGGTGCATCATCGTAAGTTGCACATTCCTATGTGGCTTAACCTGTCCCTTCTTTATCCCACACCTTCACTCTTTATCCCAATGCCCAAATCCCCTTTGCTCACAGTCAACTACGGCATAGGAAATAATATGAGCATTCCTGAAACGAAGTCATGTTTACCTCCTGATTTATTTATATATTTGTCCTTTGCTAGGTGACATAATTAGAATGTGCAAATATTGCTAAGCCAATCTAATTTGCATTTCTGTTGCCTCACTTCATGATATCCATGGAGCTTTTCAGATCTCTTGTGCATGTCATAACAACCAATCTTTTTATTTCCTATGTCTTTCCGTTAGCCCCCTGAGATAGATAATAACTTTTAGTTTGTCAGTGTGACAAAGCAAATGCTCTAATCAAATACTCCCAAGGGCAATTGGAATGCATAATAACAGGGACTTTGATGGCCTTATCAGATGTGCATCAAAAGGCTCACATTAGGAACAGGAACAAATGATTTCTGTGAAATGAAAATCTTTAGGAATCTGGATAATTAGATTAAAACAAAGAAAAGAAAAAGAGACACAATGCTATTGTTTTTGCAATGTGACATAATAGTACTTTTTAGCACATATTAAAATATCAATAATTGACCTTTTATTTTGATTTTAATCCTGCTTTCAGTAGCCTTAATTGATATTAATACATGAGCTTGAGATATAAACTTTGTGTTTTATCTTGTATTTTATCCTGTGAACTGCCCTGAGATCTCCTGATGAAGGGCGGTATATAAATTTTAAAAATAAACAAATAAAAATAAACTCATTTGCTTTTCCCTTATGAGGTTATTTTGCAAGACATCGCAATGAAGAACTCCTCACAGTTGAGGATGGAAGAAATGTAGCTTGCTAGCTTTCAGTGAAAACTCAGGAAGTTACTGCAAACAATCAGGTCTGATGGACTTCATTTGTTGATTACATTTTAGAGAAATGTTATTTTGTAGCATGGTGGATCCTAGGGCACTGATTGCGCTTTGAAAAAAGAACAGAAAACCTAATGGCAGAGGCATCTGTGGGCAGAAGAATTGCCATAGGGTTCTAGAAAGTCTCCTCCCACATCTTCTCAGTTTGTGCTCATGAGACGTGTTGGGCATTTCCTAGAACAGAAGGATGACACACTCTCTTTCCTGCTTTCAGGCCCTTCCTGGAATTACTTTGATCTCCACTGAACCCCTAAGGCTCCATTAGACTCCTGATTATTTTGTGTTGGGATCTTATGATATTTACTTTCCAATATTACCACAAATTCATTGAACTCCCCATATTTCTTATTAAACTCTCTTCTTCTTAATATCAAAGTAAGCAAGAAAAGCTTCTGAAAATTGTTTTCTGTGGTTTATAAACATGGCTGATGCTGATTAAAATGAGCTTCATTAGCACCAACCTCACTTTGCATATTAAACCAACAAGACTAGGACGACTCAACCACATCCTCTTTAACAAACTATCAAGTGGACTTTCTACTTTCTACTTTTATCAGACAGGAAATCCCTATATTCCCAAAGCCAATTCAATATGGGATTTTCACTCACCCTCTTGCCACTCCCACACCAGGCATTTAAAGCTCTGAATGGTGCAGTTTCTAGGATTATTTTGGGGAAGCAATGAGCTTTAAATGTATGTGTGGTGTGCATGCAGCCACAGGGGGGAAAACAGCAGATATGAGACTCTGCTTTAACACCAATCTAATTTGTAAACTACTACAGTGATACCTCAGGTTACATACGCTTCAGGTTACACACGCTTCAGGTTACAGACTCCGCTAACCCAGAAATCATGCTTCAGGTTAAGAACTTTGCTTCAGGATGAGAACAGAAATAGCATGCCGGCGGCGCAGCGGCAGCAGGAGGCCCCATTAGCTAAAGTTGTGCTTCAGGTTAAGAACAGTTTCAGGTTAAGAACGGACCTCCGGAACGAATTAAGTACTTAACCTGAGGTACCACTGTATACTAAAATGGCCCCCCCCCAATTCCACTTCACTCACTTTCACTTTTAAATAATTGGGATTTTTTTTAAAATGCAATAAAATCTATAAACTAGGGTTCTCTCTCTCTTTCTTTTACTGGGATAAGTAATTAAGCATAATCTTAATCTGCAGACAGAGATAACCACCTGGACCTTGTACATTTTTGAAGCTCCTATATAGCATCCTGTCTGATAGTAAATATAAACAGTAATTAAAAAACAAAATTGAAGCTAGTATTGACAGTGAATGGCTTTGCTTGCTAAGTTCAGAGAGGAAGAGGAAAGCTACTGTTTAGCATATGGTGCCGTCCAAAATAGAAAGATGAGATGTTCTGTTCTGTCATAGCACCTTATGCTTCCATTCAGCCATACTTAGGCATTCACAGACGAAATTACTTCTGTAGCTCCAGCACTCATATTTAATGCCACACAGCCTGTTAACAAAATAAGGCCTTGGTATTAAAGTGTCACCATGGTGGTAGCTGTAATGAATACATTCATTCAGGTGCATTTAAAAAGATACTTTCTAAGGAGAAAACAGATCGCTCCAAAGATTAAACATGGCTGAGCAAAGCATACATAACCAATGCTGCTGAAATAGATGTTTAAAAGTGTTGAAAAAAAATGAATAGCACCACTTTGGAAAATAAGATGTTTCCAGTTTGACGGTAAAGGCTGTAATGTAAAGTAAAGCCACAACAAACCGCTGAATGGAGTAAAATGTTCAGTGGGAAAAGGGGGCGGGAATTATTCATTTCCAAGGAAAGGAAGTGCCATTTTTCAGATGAAAGGAAGAAGCATCCACGAAGAATTGCGAGGTTGGAGTAATGGGAGGAAGTAAAAGGAAATCACAATAGGTTCAGAAATGCAACATTAAGGCCATTTAAATTACTTTTAAACAATCCTGTGAGAATGCTTTGGCATGTGCTAGGAACATAGGAAGCTACCTCGTGCTGCAATGCAGTATTGATACATGTAGCTCAGTATTGTCCACTCTGATTGGCAGCTTTCCAGACAACAGTCTCTCCCCGTTCTACCTGGAGATGCCAAGGATTGAACCTTCTGCAGTCAAAGCAGATGCTCTAGCACTGAGCCTTGTCCTTCCTCATCAACTTACAGTGGTTGGTTTGGGGAGAGTCGTCTACAACCTCCTTCCCAGTATCAACCAGTCAAGACATTTTACTGCAGAAAGGGAAGCTGCAATGGCAGCCTTCTCCCTGCTGGCGCCCAAAGTGTCAGAAGCCTTGTGCAGCATTCAGGCTTCAGGTCCTGTCTCCCCAGAGTTGTTTTTTTCAGCTGGAAATCACTGGAACTCAGTTCCGGCACCTCTCAGGTGGGCACCAATGCTATTAAAAGAGAACAAAGGAGGCGTTTATGGTGAGCTCTGGCACCTCTTTTTCTCGAATAATAGCACTGCCCCTGCCCCAAGATGCCACCTGAAGAAGACCCAGCCAGGAACACCTCCCCAAACATTTCTCACATCAAAACCTCAGGACAGGTGTAAGGGAATCCTTTTGGCTGCTATTGAACTACAGCTCCCATCATCTCTGGCCATTGGCCATATTGAATGGAGCTGATGGGAGTTGTAGTTGTTCCCCACAACAACTGTCTCAGGGCAACAGGGAAGTGACAAATGAACAACACTCGTTCACAGGTGCTGTTCACTTACATTGCATTGCCAGCTCTCATCTTACTGTGGGAGAGCTGCTGCCTTTGCAGATACTGACAGCTTATTCATCAGCGTTGGATACTGCAAAACTCCTTTTTGCTTCAAACACTTATGTCATCAAATTCCAGGTTTTCTTAGTACGTAATTTCAACTCCTACGATGGCTTAGTTGTCACAAAGAGGGGGGAGGATGAGAAGAAGATTAATTAAGATAAGAGAGATCCCCTTCTCTCTACATTTCCACACACTTTTAAAAGGCAGACTCATGTGAAAATGTAACTGAATAAGGGAAATCTCGATTATGGTTTCCTAATTTTAAAATGAAGTGCATTTCTTGCTTATCCTGTTACACTGTTTTGTATAAAAGAAGTTATGGGAAGCTAGACAGCTCTCTCTTTTTCATGCCACATTCCTCCCAATATATATTTTTTAAAGCCTGAGGTGAAAATATGCATTAAATTCAACAAACAAAATCATATTCAGAGTTCAAAACTGAAAATGTAAATTCAACTCACATTAAGTTTATTTTCCACCCGTTCATTTTTATTCATTGATCTTGTATTCTCTTTCTGTCTTCATGTACATTCAGAAGGGTCACAGCTTAGTGGTAGGGCATATGCCTTGCTTGCAGAAGGTCTTAGGTTCTATCTTTGATGGGACTGGGAGAGACCCTGGAAAATCTCTGACAGTCGGTGTAGACAGAACTAGATAGCCCAATGATTTGGCTCACAATATGACAATTTCCTGTGCTCCTGTTCTATTGGACTGTGCACAATTACCATGCCCTTCTTTTCTGAGGAGCAGATGAAGCCCAAACAGCACTGTCCATGCATAAGCAGGTTTGGGGAAAGTACATACATATTCATAGGAGCCAACTCCTAGGGTGTGAAAGGTCTTTAGCCTCCCCAATACTTGAGGAGGCCTGCCCCCCCCCCCAAGTTGATAGTCATTGCCATTCAAATGGTGTGCATGCACTGTGTCATGTGATCGATTATGCCTGACAGGGCTTACCTGCCCCCCCCCCCCCATATTTTATCATACCCAACATAGGAAACCCTGCAAGCCAGGTGGAGACAAGCCCAAGACTTCTGCATTAAGGGGTGGCATATCTGACAATGGAGCTGTTGGCCCTACTGGAAAGCATGGGTTTTAATCATAGCAGGAATTAGCATCCATGATAGGTGATTATGCGCTGAAACTGTTCCAGGACCAGCTGTGTTGATTCAAATTATCTGTAACCTCTGTAATTGCAGCTTTTCAAAATCATTCAGAATTGGGGGAAACGTGTGTGAGGGGTGGGGTGATGGTAAGTAGAAGATATGGTGGTGGGGGAGAGAGAGCAAATACTATAATTCATTAGGACAAAACCTGCCAAAAAAATCCTGAAATGTGTTGGCTACTTTCCTTAGCAGCTCCTGGCTTAGACACACACTCCTTCCCTTCCTTCCCCGTCTCTCCTTTAAACCCCACCCCCACCCCTCTAAATCAGTGTCACATCTTTTCAGCCTTTCTTAACTGGCCAATTACAAATACTACTTTCAAATGAAGAAAGAAGCCAGTAATCTGCCAAGAGGTTTGGAAAGAGAATTTTTTCTGAAAGATTAACAGTCCTGGGTAGTTCCTGAAGTCCTATTCTTAATCAATTTTTTAATAAACCACATTCTCTTTATAATTGGACTATGGCAAAACAGATATCAACATTACAACTTTTTCCAAGGAGTTTATGAAATTATCTACACATATATAGCCATTACACTGTAAACATTTCATATTACAGTGGTACCTCAGGTTACAGACACTTCAGGTTACAGACTCCGCTAACCCAGAAATAGTACCTTGGGTTAAGAACTTTGCTTCAGGATGAGAACAGAAATCAAGTGGTGGTAGTGAGAGGCCCCATTAGCTAAAGTGGTGTCTCAGGTTAAGAACAGTTTTAGCTTAAGAACGGACCTCCGGAACAAATTAAGTTCTTAACCTGAGGTACCACTGTAATGCTTTTTTGAAAGTTTGTGGGGCAATCTTTTTTTTTTTTTAACAAAGCAGAAAGGTCAAATAATATCTTCCCTTGTCTTTTATCTTGTCTCTTTGCTATTTGATTTACAAATGTGTGCATGTGTTGCTTATCTGCACAGAATTTTGCTTAATGGTTGCCATCAATTTGATTTTAATTAATTTTTAGAATGAGATGTTTTTAGAATGTTGGATTATCTGATTGCTGTTAGCCGCCCTGAGCCCGGCTTCGGCTGGGGAGGGCGGGATATAAATAAAATTTATTATTATTATTATTATTATTATTATTATTATTATTATTATTATCACATCTGTGGCTGATTAAACAGCAGGACAAAGTAGAGACATTTATTAAGGGCAAATTAAAATCAGTAATAGACAAACTGGTTCTGGACACCAATAATGTTGAACAATGTGAGATGTAAAGATGTGCAGTTTGGCTTTAATTCTATGCACGCTCTCCTTGGACCAAAGCTGCATATACCCCATGTATTCAATATACACTTAAAGCACATGACTTCCCCTAAAGAACTCTGGTTAGCCCTCAAGCACCCTTAGAAATTCTGAGCACCCTTAAACTTCAGTTACTAGGCTTTTTAAAAGTGGGAGATGTGTGCTTTAAATGTGTGGTGTGTATGCAGACTAAGTTCTATTGTGGAAAGGAATGCTCAGCAGGTACATCTAAGATTAGGATGCACATAACTGAAAGAGAAACTGAATGCTCAAGAGTTAAGTGGTGAGGTAGGATGGACTGTTGAGGCTACATTCTGGAACAGTATATTGTGTGACAACTACAAGACAGAGTCCCACAGCACCTTAAGAATTAGGCTGTCTACTTGGAGATGCCTGAAATGGCCAGAAGTGACAGTGAATATCACTATATAGATTAATGAAGCATAACAGAAGAAATAAGAGCTTCAGAGGATTAAAATTGAAAGATTAAAAAAATGCAAAGAACATGCCCTGGCTAGTGAAGTCTGAGAAGCCATTTAGCATGAAACCTCTATACCCAGAAAGTCCTCTAATGTAAGGGTTAGCATAAAAGTCATTTAGATAATAATATCCGACAATCTTACATATGTCCGCCCCCTCCACCCTGCCTAGCTTGTCTGGTTAGATGAGTACATTTAGAGTCATTTCTGTGTTTTATAATTGAAGGAACAACAACCTGACCTAAGTAAATTACCCAGTCTACTTAATCTCATTATTCCTTTGGGAAATTTTTCATATTGGGATGGCAAAATGACTGTTCGGTGTTCATCAACATGCAAATCATGCTACCCCTGAGCTACCCCTGAGCAATGGACAGAAGGAAACTGAGGCTGCAATCCTATAACACTAACTTGAATTCAGTGGCATTTACCTCTGAGTAGACATGCACAGAACTGTGCAATGAGAGATGCAGGTGTAGAAACGCCTGACATGTTTATCTAAAATTGTGGGTGTAGCAGGGAAAGCCATAGCCACCAGACACATTTCCAGTTCCTGTTCTACACAGTTTTCCAGGACAAGATTAAAGGTTTGCTGATTTCCACCTTTTCCCCCCAATGGCAAAATCTGCTGCACTTTGTCAGCATGTTATGTATTTTTTTTAATCATTCACAGCATTTCCATGAGCTCTGTTCCCTGATGATCACTCTAATAATGGAAATCACCCATATCAAACATGAGTCATGTTTATTACTGATTAAATGGAAGAAGGTCGGTGTCAACTGGTAATTTGCCTAGTCTAAAACTCCACACGGCATAAAATAAGGTGTGATGTCACCACCGGCTGTACATTGTTAAGTGGTCTGTGCAGATATCCCGATCTAGATGAGGAAACACCTGTATTCCTAGACCAACCCAACAACTTTCTTTGTACATGCACAGCACTAGCCAGATCATCAGTGATAGGCAGAATATTATTTGCATTTGGGAATGGGAGTCTGGATTCCATCTCCCTCTTCCTATCTGTTCCTTGAATAGATTATTCATACTTTTGCCAAGGAACTGATTCAGTCTAAGTCAATAGGGGCCAGAAAGTATATAATAAAGTATAATAAATACATTTATAGTTAATCTCTTCATCTGCATTGATAATTTGAGATGTGTTATATGTGCTATCAGAACACGTAAAAAAAATATAAAACTATGATAATTTTTCTATGTGTTAGCTTTTATCACTCATAGATATAATACAAGTGTTCCAGAAAGTAATTGCTTTCTGGGTACCATATTCAGATATACAGGAGTATCCCCTCATCTGTGATCTAGACCAGGGTTTCCCAAACTTGGGTCTCTAGCTGTTTAGGACTACAACTCCCATCATACTCGACCACTGGTCTTGCTAGCTAGGGATGGTGGGAGTTGTAGGCCAAAAACAGCTAGAGAACCAAGCTTAATCTAGACAAACCTCCATCCACCTGATGCCATCCAGATGTTATGGACTACAGTTTCCATCATCCCAAGCCAGAATGATCTGGGTTGATGGGAGTTGTAGTCCTTAATATCTGGAGGGCATCAGGTTGATGAAGGTTGATCTAGATATTTTTTTCTCCATTTTCAATTATTAAAACCTTGCAACCACAAAAATACCTAAGAGAAAAGGCACTTAAACGCTGATAGAGTTTGAACTGCCAAACTATACTGTTGTATTCATTACCTTGCTTGAGAGATTTATGAAAGTTTATCGTCACTTTGAACTAAAAACAACAGCACATATTTTAAAAGGAAAAAAATCTTAGCATCATTCATTATTTACTTTTATTGCACCGATGAAAACATAATTTCATAATTCATAAACTTTGAGATTGCAGCATGCGGCATTTTACAAAGTTATTTAGGTTTCAGGGAAACTAAATCATCTCTTTTGATGTTGCCTGTAAATGAATCCACCCACAATTACTCTTATATCACTACCTTTTTCTGTGCATTTTGTTAAATTTAGAAATGTCAGCAAAGCTTGCCAGGCCTGAGCTCAGAATTAAACTTTGGGGACTTGTAATGTTCATCTCGCTGAAGAGTCAAGTGTTAGAAACTCCTAAATTCATATGCAGTTAAGATTAAAATCCATGCTGGAAAAGAATCTCCAGTTCACCTGCTTTCCATCCAGCTACTTCTAATCTGCCTCAGTCAGCAGATGCCCTGCCAGATCTCTCCTGTCTGCACAAAACTATGAAAGGCAGCCTGGGGGGGGGGTGTCCTTTGATCCTTGCTAGCCTGGAAGCTGATCTGTTTGGCCTGGGGAAACCCCAGCAAGGCTACTCCTCGCTACTTGAAACTGTTAAAAGCAGCAGACTTGCAAGTCTATTTGGCTTGATGGGTGTACCCCCCCCAAAAAAAAACACTTCCACACCCACCCACCCACCCACCCATCCAGGAGGATAGGCTTCCAGCTATAGTTCCCCCCGCCCAATATAGCTTCATTAAATCTCTTATTAAATATAATGATGTCACTCTGTAAGTTTAAATAAGGCTGATATCCTATACCCACTTACCTAGGGGTAAGCTCTATTGAAGTAAATGAAACTGACTTCTAAGTGGTCAAGTACAAGATTTGACTGTAAGAGGATGTAGAAGGGCAGCATGTCCGAGAATTACTGAGGCATGAGGAGCTCAATGGAAGACACTGGGGCAAGAGAGACATCTAAGAGGGTGGAATTCCTGCCATCAGTGGTTTTGAGAATGCTGCCTGTTTACCTCAGATGTTTCATGCTGTCACACAAAGCTGTCATTTGATGGCCAGGGATTCTCAGTGGTTCTCCCTGGCTGTCAAACTGAGAGGAGGCAAGGTCAAATTCAGATCGCTTCAGAAATTAGATGAGCCATTCGACCTTGCCGAATTTCAAGAAGTAAGAAATCTGGACACAAAAGTTGTTGATCTTTTTCAGGGGAAATTTGTGTAGGCCCATCAAAATGTTTGTCCTACAATTGCAATAGTTTGTGGTCAAATTCTTACAACTACCATTGATGTCTGCTTATGTATTTACCATTGATGTTTTGTAATGTGTTTCTAATGTTGTAGAAGAAGAAGAAGAAGAAGAAGAAGAAGAAGAAGAAGAGGAGGAGGAGGAGGAGGAGGAGGAGGAGGAGTTTGGATTTGATATCCTGCTTTATCACTACCCGAAGGAATCTCAAAGCGGCTAACATTCTCCTTTTCCTTCCTCCTCCACAACAAACACTCTGTGAGGTGAGTGGGGCTGAGAGACTTCAGAGAAGTGTGACTAGCCCAAGGTCACCCAGCAGCTGCATGTGGAGGAGCGGAGACGCGAACCCGGTTCACCAGATTATGAGACTACCGCTCTTAACCACTACACCACACTGGCTCTGATATATAATAATATATCACTATATATAATTATATATCACTGCCCTGATATAATAATAATAATAATAATAATAATAATAATAATAATAATAATGATGATGATGATGATGTATTGTCTGCACCTATGCAATATCAAATTCTCAAAATAAATGTTTATCTTAATGCAGCTTCACATAATGAAAACTGATGTGTTCCACATGAGATAAATCCACTGAAAAGTTGATCACTATGATCATATAAAGATGTCATGATCCCACAGGAATGCCTATCACCAAGTACAGGATTCTTGGCTCCCAAGACAAGGGAAGAGTCATACACAAAGATAGTACTCTTGCTGCTGTGGCCAAAGAAGGCCCCAGAACAACTGGCTGAGTTTTATGGCAAGTCTAGGTAGTTATTGACTGGAGGCCCCACCCCTTGAGTGTTACCTTCCAGCCAGTTAAAGGGTTAGTGCCTATTTCTACATTTGTTGGCTCTTTGGGGATAATGATGTTTCCAGCTGTTGGGATGTGTCCTTGGGTTTTCTTGATCCCCTGAGGGGGAAAAAAAACCTTTCAAGTGGCTGGGATGACTGAGCCCACTTTCATTCTTATTTGTCAACTGCAATGTATTGTAGCACTGGAGTTCTGCCAGTTGGGTAGTGGTTGTTTTAACCACAAAGTAATTCAATTAATTTTAACTGAGTAAACCAGATGGTATTGAATCTAAGTGGGATCATAAAAGGCAGTGTTGAGCAAATATTATGTAGAATAGAGGTCTTCATTTCTCTTTGAAATGCCTGAAGATTTAATTGCTGTGGCTCGTTTTTTAAATGGAGTGTTTAGATAAAAATGAGAGGAAGAGGCTGTTTTGTTCTGTTTCCTGTAATATAAATAAGTGAAGAAAAGGGGAACAGGAGAATATCACCTGGGCACCACAGTTCAAGAAGGACACTGACAAACTGGAACGTGTCCAGAGGAGGGCAACCAAAATGGTCAAAGGCCTGGAAACGATGCCTTATGAGGAACGGCTAAGGGAGCTGGGCATGTTTAGCCTGGAGACGAGGAGGTTAAGGGGTGATATGATAGCCATGTTCAAATATATAAAAGGATGTCATATAGAGGAGGGAGAAAGGTTCTTTTCTGCTGCTCCAGAGAAGTGGACACGGAGCAATGGATCCAAACTACAAGAAAGAAGATTCCACCTAAACATTAGGAAGAACTTCCTGACAGTAAGAGCTGTTCGACAGTGGAATTTGCTGCCAAGGAGTGTGGTGGAGTCTCCTTCTTTGGAGGCCTTTAAGCAGAGGCTTGACAACCATATGTCAGGAGTGCTCTGATGGTGTTTCCTGCTTGGCAGGGGGTTGGACTCGATGGCCCTTGTGGTCTCTTCCAACTCTATGATTCTATGATTTGTCCTTCACCTGTAGGCAACAAATTGTAGGGTGGGACAGCCAAGATGACAAAGGGCATGTAGGTCCAAAAGACAGTACCATGGCCTTAAGGATGGACTTGTGGAAACAAAAGCCTTGCTAAAATACCTTATTGTCCACCTGAACTCCAGTACTACCAATCAACCAAAGGGAAATTTGCACAGATGCACATTAGGGAAGCAGTTCTTTAGATAACCCTGTGACTCTTTTTAACCAGGTTTGCAAAGATCTTTAGCATTTCTAACCATTCTAACAATTAATAACCATGGTTGGCTGCTGTGAGAACTGGATGCTGGACTAGATGGGCCTTTGGCCACACCCAGGAGGCCTTTTCTTTTGTTCTATTCATGCTATTATTCAGGTCTGACTCCATGTTTGGGTAAGCTTCTCTCAGAGGGCTCTTCTAGAGGTATTGTGCCCCACACCAGCAGTGCTCATCCCACACCACTTAAAAATTGCCAGGTAAGTTCCCTGCCTATTCAAATAGAACTAGTGTTGAGTGGAGCTCTGGGTTTGCATGGGGTACTTAATAGCATGCCCTCCAACAGTGAAGTGAGGGAAACTGGAACATAACCTCAACAGAGACCATGCCCCCTCTCATTCTGGTCTCATTCCTCTTTGCATGCCTGACCCTTCCCTCCCATCCTCGCACCTTCACCCACTGCCTTTGCTTTCAACCTCCACCTCCGTGGCCTCCATGGCTGCCACCACACTTCCAGATGCTGCTGCCACTTCCACAAGTGTGGTGGAAAGCCATGGCAGAAGGGGGAAGAAGAGTGGTGACGTATGGGGCAAGTTAAGTTTTGCTTCTGTTGTTTTTGTTTGTTTGTTTTTTGTCCCATGCTCTGGTGTGAACCAATTGACTCACACCACAGGGTGGAATGAAAAAACTCCCTCTAGAACACGGGAGCCAAAATGGGACATCTGGGATTGGGACTGGCTTCTGTAAATTTGGAATGTTCCGCTTAAAATGGAACACAGTATGCAAGAGCGCTGCCATCTGAATTATCCCAGATCTGCTGCAACATATGTAAGTTAGGCTGAGGCCAGAGTAATTCAGATGGTGGCACTGTGGAACCAGAGTATATACACCCACTGATATGGTTTGCTTTCAAAATACCCAGCTCTTTTTGGGCATTTACTTAATTAAAAAAATGCCAACTAAAATCTGCAAGGCTGCAAATACTGTAGGTAATGGTGTTATTGTTAAGCATAAGAAATCTCTTTATGACAAAGCACCTTGCAGCACCAGGTATAGAATGCCTTCACTACATAAATCCACATCTCCTTAATCCTAAAAGTCTGCAGAGTGATAAAACTGTTATCATTTGTTAAACTAGGGGGAAAGGATTTTCAAAAGCTCCTAAGTGACTTAAGGGGCATGGCTGGGTCCCTAAATCATAATAAACCTTTAAAAAGCGTATTCATCATGGTAAATGCATTTCAGGGCAATAATTTCTCACTGGGAAGCAGTCATATTTACCTGTCAATCAGCAAACAGGATCTGATGTTGTTAGTAGTTCATGTGTTCTTGAACTATTTCTTGAAATAGGAATCAATTGAGGGTTAACTACCTGAGACTTGTAATATTTATTGTTATGTTACTGCTTCAGAAGACATAATGATATGTTTTGCTTTGAATTCATTGCTTTAAATTCATGGCTGTAGAAATCACCCAAGGGAATTTGAAGATGGTATACACATATACACCCATACAAAATGTTTCCATGTTTCCCTATCTGAATATTTTGAATTAATGTTTAGGGATCTTGTCTTGAAACAGCTATACTTTAATTAAAAAGATCTGGATACAAAAACCTGGAAAGCTTGTGTGTGTGTGTGTGTGTGTGTGTGTGTGTGTGTGACATCATTTCTTGTCTGGAAACACAAAATCTTACCTTGCTTTCATTCATTTACCATCAGTGCTATGCCAAACTCTGTCCTCCAAGTTCTCTAAAGTTTTCTTTCCCTGTGAAAGAGGCTTCAATTTTTCTTGCTCATTCTCAGGGAACCTGAAAATGTAGTTACAATTTATTTAGAAATCCTGATCATTGCAAGCAGCTGAGGGGGTGTAGATGTTTTCTGTCCTGGGTACATTTCTCTAGCCTCCCTGCGCCCTGAACCAAAAAAAAAGCTCCCTGGGAAGAATTATGATTAACGTTTTCAAATGCTTTGCAAATGTTAAGTGGTTCTACTAGAAATAGTAGAAACACCCCCCCCCCCCAATCGAATTATTTATGTTGAGTTAAATACAGTAGTGACTGTTCACTGATAGAAGGGGATCAGTCAGCAGGACAGAGCGTGAGACTATTTTCCTCCTTGCAGTGGCCCCTGTAAATCTGCTCCAGAGGATTGGGAGACTCCAGAATGACTTCTCTCCCTTATCTGCTGATGGATTCCTCTCCATCAGCAGATAGTGACCACTGGATCCCACCCTTTATTATTTATTTATTACAAGTATTTTCATACTGCTCTTCAATTGGACTAGTTTACAATTTCCAAAAATAACAACAAACACATAATGACACCCCCCTCTTGTCACTTATATTGGAATTCTAGGGATAATACAAAGAACAGCAGCTTCACTGTTTCAGATTTCATTGTTTTGTCTGCCTGAAAAGCCTTCAAATAATAAGGATACTAGAAGAAAAATCCAGGATGTTTAAAAACTGGTGTGGCTGCAATGATGCATTAGGGAGCAATAAAATGGAAGCAGATAACCTGTTTGTTGAGCATCCGTCCTGATTTCTTGGCACAAAGTTTGCAGGCAGGTTAGACAACCACAGTTTTTATTGAGCATTTATTCTGGTTTGATTATGGATGGAATAAGGTTAGATAACATTGCATGATCAAACAATTGTTACCACACTTTCCAGTGCTTTTTCCTTCTTGCAAAAAGTCCACTTGTGACGGATGTTTGTTGCACAACAGCGCCAAATCAACTTTAATTACCTAACCTGAATTTGGTAGGCTGTGATTAAAAATAGCAACAGTGCCTCACTTTTCATTTGCAGTCAGACTCTACCTTGTTCCGTTTGCCCAGCAATCAAGCTAGCAATAGTGGACACCAAGGGAATAATCTATAAGGGTGCTTTGTGGAAGGTTATTCCTGTTATTCTGTTGGGGTTGTGGTGCTGAAACCATGTGTATGCAGCCTGATTCTAAACCGATGTCCTTGGAGATAAACTCCATTCAGATTGAAATGGGATTACTTACAAAGAAATGTCTTCAGGATTGCACCCATGGGCGCACCTCACTTCCTTTTGCCCCTGCACAATAATACAGGGAGCTGCCAATTCTAAATATAACTTCACTTTGAGTTGCATTTCTCCTGCAAGATGAGAGACCACTTTTACCCTTCCTAAGCTTCACATTGTTATTGATTTATCTATTTTTTGCTGTGCATGAGCTCTTAGCAGAAAGCAGCAACTCAGCTGATCTGCTCACTGGAGATGCTTGACATGCTCCGAAAGTGCTTCTGTTGATGCTGAGCGATCGGGAAAATAAATCAAAGCCAATCCCTTTAATTTAGCCATACTAATCTGAAAACAGTAGTAAGGCCTTTGCGAACAACTTTGTCTACATCACTTTAAACAGTGTTGACAAGTTCCAGTTCCAATGAAATGGAACCTCCCCTTCATTTTCCTCTTTTTCTCTCCAGTGAAAGCAAGATAAAACATGGATGCTTTTGATGCCCTTCTTTTCAAAGGAATGAGTACTTTACCTCCAGCCATTCATCTGCAGAATTCTGTACAGCAGTCCCAAGACTGGCAACACCGAGGCTGTTGTTAGAAAGGGATGTAAGCTTTGCAGGTAGCTCCTCTTTGACAGAAGCTCAGCGGATGGTCAGCCAGATGCCTGTGGGAAGCCTAGAAGCAGGACATGAACGTGTGATTTCTGGGAACTGGTTTTCAGAGGCCTCTAGCAGCAGAGGTAGCACAGAACTATCGTGGTTAGTAGCTTTATACTTCGTCAATTTGTCGGACTCCCTTGTAAAGCCATCCAAGTTAGTGGCCATCACTACATCCCGTGAGAGCAAATGCCATAGTTCAATTATGTGCTGTGTGAAAAAAATGCTTCCCCCCCCCCCCGAATCTTCTGCCATTTAGCTCAAAATACTAGTAATATGAGAGAGGGAGAAAAAAATGTGCTCTTTCTGCTTTTCCCACAAAATGCGCAATCTGATTCACCTCTACCATGTCTCTACCGTGCTTGTTTTCTCCCCTAAAAAACAACACACAACAACACCTCAAATGTTGTAATCTTTCCTCATGGGGGAACTGCTCCAATTCAGAATAGATTACCTACAAGGCTCCCCCTCCAACTGTTATGATTCTGTGATGTTGCTTTTTCATTAGTAGGATATAGTGACAAGATACCGTATTTTTTGCTCTATAAGACTCACTTTTTCCCTCCTAAAAAGTAAGGGGAAATGTGTGTGCATCTTATGGAGCAAATGCAGGCTGCGAAGCTATCCCAGAAGCCAGAACAGCAAGAGGGATTGCTGCTTTCACTGCGCAGCGATCCCTCTTGCTGTTCTGGCTTCTGAGATTCAGAATATTTTTTTTCTTGTTTTCCTCCTCCAAAAACTAGGTGCGTCTTGTGGTCTTGTGCGTCTTTTAGAGCAAAAAATATGGTATATAGAAAAATGAACTTAGAAAAATGAAGGGTGAGCAGAATAGAATGACTTGTTGCTACAGAGAATTCCTCCTAGAGGCATCAAATACCAGGATACCTCAGGTTGACAGGCAAGGAAATGCCAGGCCTTAACTTGGCTTTCTTGTGGAGAGCCACCACTGCAGTACAAATTAAAGAAGCTTTCCTATCCTATTGGTGAAACCTTGAAATGGCAGCTAGAATTAAATCCCTTATTTTCACAGGAATGTCACAGTTTGGACATGGCAAAAAAATTATAAATGCATCTGGCCAACTGAATGCTGAGCAGCTCAAAAGAATTGCCACTTTCTTTCACGGGCTGCTTTCTCATCAGATTTAGGCATTCAGTGACCTTGGCAGCCTTACAGCGGGAATCTTCTTAGGGGGGCTGAATCAGGGTTTCTGCAATTTCCTTAAAGCTTAGACATAAATACACTTGGCTGCTTCATCATTAGATGCACAGATTTGTGTCAGTTTCCTCTCCTCTTTCCCACTGAATAAGCGGCTGTTCAAGATTGGGGGGGGGGGAGGGAGTTACTCCAGCTGCTTGGTTTCTGTCAACCCTCCTAAAGAATACCAAGATGGAAGGCACAAAACAGTTGTTCATTTCATTTTTTAAAGAAAGATTTCAGAACCAGCAACGGGAAGTGACTTTTCTGTGTGAGAATCCTTCCCTTTTGGCAGTGGACCAGGTTGATCTCATACGACCATGCAGATAAGGCATGTTTTCCCTCACTGAAGAATGTTCAGTAATAAGACGGGTGGGGGAGGGAGAGAAGCAATTGCCGTGTTTATACTTTAAATACTGGATTTTCCATACTTGATTAAAACATTGGTTTGACTCCAGCCTCTTCCTTCAGGCAATAGTTTCTGGAATGAGACAAATCCCACCAGGCAAATGTAACAGATTGCTATAACCAGGACCTATTTTTTCTGGCCATACCTACACGAACAAGTTAAAACTGAATTAAAGCACAGTCTTAAACATGTCTAATCAGAAGAAAGTAAAATTGAATCTAATGGGACTTACATAGAAGGAAGTGTGTATAGGACTGCATCCTCAATCATCCCTACTTCTCAAGGAGCCCTGCAAACAGGAACAAGAGGGGGTGGCTTAGAGATCCAAGACTAGCCTTTCCCAACTGTTTCTCTTCTGTTGGTCACTGAACAACATCTCACATCATCTCCGTTCATTGGCCATGTTGGCTGGGACTGATTGGAGCTAGAATTGAGCGACATCTGGAGAGGACAATGTTGGGGAAGACTTTCATAGAGCCCTTGATGAGGCTGCTTAGAATTCCTTCTGAAGGAACTTCCACTCACTCCTATTATGGCATATTAGGGAGCAAAGAGCTGGCAGGTGACAGCAGGGGCAAAGCTTCTGGAACACAAAACCAGATTTCAAATATTTACTCTCTCAACTTAACTTCCTTGTGCTAAAACACTTCTAGTGTGTCATCATTACACCGTATTGTTTTATTTTTTTTGGTGTGGAAAATACACACATCTCCCACAAGAAGGTCATTATTAGAAATGAATTAACATACAAGAAGCAGAACATGTTGTATTACAATGCAAAATATTTACTATGGTGATGATGTGATTTGGCACACCAGAAGGCTAGAGAATGAACAAACAGAAAGAAGTCAAGTAGTGATCCAGAACGAAGTTGTAATGAACTCCAGAAGGCCTGGTACTCAATCATATTTTATATTGCAGCCAGTGGCTTTCCCTTTCTGTTTCTAACATTACTGGAACAACGGCATGTGGAATTTGAATGATTAAAGAACTGCTTAATAATCACTAAAGTTACCTGTATGATTGTGGCCAAGTCTAACAATGCCAGGAACAGACATAGTTCGTAACCAGCTGAAAGTGAGCAAAAATATCATCTTAAGGATGTTCCTTCCCAGAAATTCAGTTTACTATCTGAGGCCCTGTTCCAGATTTCATGGCTGTATGAGGCCTGCAGGTACCAACATGGAAAGGGCATTTTTGATAGTAATGCTCTCTCTGTGAAATGCCTTCCCAGAGGAGATCTACCAATCCCTGACACTTTGGAAGGCATTCAGTTAAACTTTAGTCTGAATAAAGCCACTGAAATGATTGGGCATGACTAAGTTTGGTCCATAAATTTCAATAGGCCTACATATTGAATGCCACTTGTTACGTTTTTAGCTCAAACCAGGTTGTTTATTAAGGTCTTCAGCTAAAGAACTTTTATTTTCTCATGATGTTAATGATGTTTTCCTTGCTGTGTTTGCTTGATTGTATGAGTTGTTTTTGTCTTCAATATGTTATTATTTTTTGGTTGTTTTGCTTTAATATAATTTGTGATTTCGGTCTTAACATTTGTATATTTGATTGTTGTAAGCTGCTTTTGAGTTTCTTTTTGGGGGGAAATAGCAGGATATAAAATTCTATAAGGCAACCTGTGGGGAAAAAAATGAGAACATTGGGATCACCAAGCAGGAACCATCCCTTCTTTTAGAAACTGTATTGTTTAGGCAGATCTTCACAATATGAATTTCTGTTTTTAACCAGCCAGTACTTACTCATGTTGTACTGATGTTTTTGATTATGTTTCAATGGATATTTTTGCTGTTTTAATATATTTCATTTGTTGTGGTACTGCCTCATTCTTCCAGTATTCTCCTTCACCTCTGTGTCCCTTTCAAGGAGCAAAAAGCAATTCCCTACCTTATGATAAAAAGGGTATGGGGCAGGGGTTGGTACTCAGAGGTTTCATGGGCACCAGGGGAAGTCCTCACGGGTGCCACATTGGTGACCCCAGTTTTAGATAAGAGATAAAGTTTAGGAAGACATGTTCCCTGACATGCTTTCCTTGTTTTCTTTTCTCTTCCTTCCACCCTGTTCACCACTATGTGAACTTTTTCCTCAATAATTTCTTGCTATTCTCTCCTAGTCTATTCTGAAAGGAGCAATTTTACTCAAGAGATTTCTGGCAGGAGAAAAAGGAAGACAAAAGTCCTTGTTGAAGGTTTTAGACAACAAATAAAAGGTTGAACAAGAAGGTAATTAAAGAAAAACACTAAATGCTTTTCATTCTACAAGGAGTTTGGGGGGAGGGGGGAGATAGTGGAAAAGATAAAGAGTCTCCAAATCCCAGTTTAATTTTTCTTGTCATGTTGGCAAATCCAGCCCTCACGAACAGACAAAATGTTCCTATTTCTCTTTCTTTGTGTGTAGATGTTCAATTTTCTTTCCACCATGCTCCATATAAAAGTTTAAACATTGGGAATAGAGTGACCAGTTATGCATTGCTAAAAAAGAGGATTTGCCTCAGCAGGTAAAAAAGAGAGCCAAAGAGAGCTCCAATTTGTACAACATTTGCATATGGCAATTTGTCTGCAGAGCTGCAAATTTAGAAAAAGTACCATAATTTGAATAGAAGTATTTAATTATATAGATGTATATAGAAATGAAGTAAGGAGTGAAGAGACACCAGGTGACTTATATGTTGGCTTGATCTGCTGCCCAGATGCTGTTAACTATGGATGGTAAGCTTCAAGGCTCCTGCTCTCCCTTCTTAAGTGTTCCTTATGTTTAAATCAGACTTGAACTGGAGAGCTTTCAAATAGGCTGTTCTCTGTTAAGTAGGAACCATCGTCACCACAGATAGAAAATAAAGGCAAGATGAAAAGGGATTGTTTCCCTCATCAGTGGTGAGAGTGTTGTACTAGGGCCTGGGAAACCAGGGTTCAGTTCTCCACTTGCCCAGGAAGCTCACTGGCTGACCTTGGACCAGTCACTACCTCTCAGACACACCTGCCTCATGGAGATGTTGTGGGGATTAGATGAGGAGCAGGAGAACTATGTAAGCCACCATGAGGGAAAAGGTGGGATATAAATGCAAGCAAGCAAGCAAGCAAGAAAGAAAGAAAGAAGGAGACAAGCGGCTTCTCCTCTTCCTGCACTCTCTCACCAGTGGTGCAATTTTCACACACTCCTGGGTCTGTGCCCTTGGTGGGAGCCAACCTTACCAATGATTCTCAGAGAGGAGGTTGTGGCCACTGTGCTTTTCCTGCTGGAGTTGCACTGCTGTGAGCTAAGCTGTGGTTTGCCTATGGCTGTGTTCATACTCCTGCTTACTAGGTACTCGCTGAGTTTCCATTACTGGGTTTTTGTGTTCACACAATGTTATCCAATATATATATGTATCCTCTACTAGTATTTGATGCAGTGTTTCTTAAGCCAGTGTCACATCCTAATTCTCCTTTAATAAGGTTTGAACACATTTGCATAGGATACAGATACCCCCGCCCTGTCAACAACTCCTGGTCTGACACTAATGAAGCTCTGCTAATGTGAACAGCTGAGAGTGGGGAAAGGCATGAAACCCGACAACTTAACTGTGCTCTAAGGCAGTAATGTGAACACACCCTTACTGTGGCATCTAAACCTGGGCTCGTGGCATAGCTCTTCCACATTTTTTCTCTCTGAGTCAACACTGGTACCATTGGGCAGCATTCAACTAAGTTCTACTCATAGAATCATAGAATCATAGAATCATAGAGTTGGAAGAGACCACAGGGGCCATCGAGTCCAACCCCCTGCCAAGCAGGAAACACCATCAGAGCACTCCTGACATATGGTTGTCAAGCCTCTGCTTAAAGACCTCATAGCAGGG
Source organism: Podarcis muralis (assembly GCF_964188315.1). Lineage (NCBI taxonomy): Eukaryota > Metazoa > Chordata > Lepidosauria > Squamata > Lacertidae > Podarcis > Podarcis muralis. The sequence continues at coordinate 37,192,118 of NC_135662.1, forward strand.
CTATTTAAATTAAGGAACTTAACTATTTAGTATAATTAATTTCACTGTGCAAAACTTGGCTAACTACTGTCCTTTATATGCTAGCCATCTTGTGCTTCCAGACAATTTGGTATCTTAGCTGGTTGCCATAAAGGAGTTTGGTGACCATGCAGAGCAGGATGACGGTCTAGATGAGCCTCTGATATGATCAAACAGGGCTCTTCTTGTGCAGTTTACGGCAGGTCAGCACAGGCTTGAGACTGATCTAACAGTGTAGACCAAACCACATCCTATTAGTTCTAAACATCCCCACTCCAATCCCTTGTGACTGGATACATTATTCTTCTATACCAACTTGCTCCCTCTCTCCTCTTTTCCAAACTTCCCACCCTTCTGCATACACTAAAGGAATAAAAGCCGTGGACAATTTGCCATCTCTTAAGAACTAATGCAAATAAAAAGGAGAGAAACCCAACTCCAGGATGTTGCTCTTACCATTCTTGACACAAGAACCCATTCAGAGTTTCCTTGCACTGGCTGGACCATACTTTCCTTGTGGATATACTACTGCAGTTGTGACTGAGAATCTTTTAACACAGTTCTTTCCCATGAAGTCAGTGCACACTCACTCACTCAGTATAAACAGTCCCTCTTGGCAGTATTGTACTCTGGTCTGTGTTTGTGTAACCCTCATCAAGCTTGCTCCCTGCCTCTCCGTTCCCTAAGGGGGTAAGAATTCAGAGTGAATCAATCTCTCTTTTATCTCCATACATTTCTAGAAAGATCAAAGCTTCATTATCAGTAGAATATAAATGCCACAACAATATAAATCCGGCGCATCAAGATGGAACATGTCATCTTCTCACCATTAAAAAAGTGTTCTTTCTTTCTTTTCTTTTCTTTTTTTAAAAAAGAAGGATGCAGCATTTTGGTAACATTTGAGAGCATGCCTTAAAAATGATCCCACATTTTTCAATCTACCTTCTGCTTCAGTGGCAACACAAACAACTGCCCATTTGGCTTTACCAGTTTTAAAAGTAAGCTTATCCCTCAATCTTCTTCTATTCTTAACCTTCAAACGTTGAAGTTATCTCCCCTGCCACTGCTCCCAATCCATTTCCAGGGGAAAACACGAGGGGTGGGTGTGGCAGCCAAGCCTCTTTCAACATCTTCATAAATTATTATAGTACCAGAGTGGGGTTCAGGGGCCATGGTGAAAATGCAGAGGATGTGGGCCTGTCCGTAAAAAATAAGAAGATAAGATCTGGGTTTTTTTAAAAAAAGGTTAGTCTGTGGGAGCGAGAAAGCAATGTGGTTTTAATTTAAGTCTGGGAATCAGATTTAACTGTGGAGATGACAGCGCTTGAAGCTCTGCAGTCTTTGCAGGAGACCCAAACAGCTGGTTATCTGAGTGCAAGGAGCCAGCACTCAGCTGGCGCATGTTGCTTTCATTCATTTGAAGCCAATGCAGTTAAGCAAATTCAAAAAAGGGGAAAGAGATAGAGAGAAAGAAACCCCGAGTACCTGGCCCAGTATCTTTTCCTGATTCTGGCCCCCTCATCTTGGGACCAGACCAACATTGAGCTTGAATCTATTGCTTCCTTAAGTTTTCCATCTTTAAATGGATTGCATGTCATGTCCCATATGTTGATACCAAAGCTGAGTCCAGGGGACAGCAAGGGGGGGTGGGGGGGTGGGAGAGAAAAACCTGACAGACTCCTCTTTGGAGACAGGAAATTTTAATCATATCTCTAATACCTGGCAAACTCTTTTGGCGTCTGCAATTATCCTCCAAGTCTGCAGTCCATTTGGGAAAGGTTAACTAGATGGGACTTTTACTAGAGACAATTAAGAGACAATTTCAGACACTTCTGCTTGCTGGAGATATCTTATATAGCCTGAGAATAATAATGAATTTAAAACAATGACTTCTGTTTTTAATAAAAGCAAACGTTAGAGGGGGGGGAAGTATACTTCCACTGGGTGGTATTCAACTAAGTTTTATTCAGAGCAGACCTCCTGAAATGAATGGACCTAACTTAGTCATGTAAAACTTAGCTGAATACCATCCCATTATTTTATTAAAATTAATTTATTATTTTAAAAAAGCAAACTTTAAGAAAATTACTTTCTCGGTGTCATTATTTTGGGCAGGATTCAGCTAACTAGTCCTGTCAGCAGAAGCCTATGCAAGGACTTCCACGAGTGCAAGAGGGTTTCTCCTCCCACCATGCACTCTGAAAGTGACTTGGGTAGGTCAGGAGAACCACAAAACAGTGTGTGGGAGAAAAAAGGGGCAGATGTTTCTGCCCAACAAGCTGAAAAGCTTGAGCTGCTAGGATGGTTGCCATAGCATCATGCTGCACTTCTCCCTTTATTTTGTACCCCAATCTTCTTCTAGCACATTCAATGCAAGTTGTCCTATTTAGTCTTACAGCAATGATTCTGTGGCAAAATTAGGTTGACTAATAGGGCCAGCAATAGTTAAGTCATGCCAGTTTTCTTTTTCTTACCTTTTCTTTGGTCAGTCTCTTCTCAGGGAGCCAAACCTCTCTGTTCCCTGTTTGTGAACTACTGAATAATAATAATATAATAATAATAATATTTTTTATTTACACCCCGCCCTCCCCAGCCAAGGCCGGGCTCAGAGCAGCTTACAAGCAATAATAAAAACAAGTTGAATGATTACAACTTAAAAACAAAATTAAAATACAACATTAAAATACTGAAACATTAAAATATTAAAATGTAGTCTCATCGCAGGAGGAGGAAGAAAAGAAAAAAGAAAGGGAGGGAGGGTATCAAATTGGCTCCAAGCCAAAGGCCAGGCGGAACAACTCTGTCTTACAGGCCCTGCGGAAAGAAATCAGATCCTGCAGGGCCCTGGTCTCATGAGGCAGAGCGTTCCACCAGGCCGGAGCCAGAGTTGAAAAGACCCTGGCTCTGGTTGAAGCTAATCTAACTTCCTTAGTGCCCGGGACCACTAGGGTGTTGCTATTTATGGACCTTGAGGCTCTCCGTGGGGCATAACGGGAGAGGCGGTCCCGTAGGTACGAGGGTCCTAGGCCATGAAGGGCTTTAAAGGTCAAAAGCAGCACCTTAAATCTGACCCTGTACTCCACCGGGAGCCAGTGCAGCTTGAAAAGCACTGGGTGAATATGCTCCCATGGCAGAGACCCCGTGAGGAGCCTCGCTGCAGCATTCTGCACCAGCTGGTGTTTCTGGGACAGCTTCAAGGGCAGCCCCGTGTAGAGCGAATTACAGTAGTCAAGCCTGGAGATGACCGTCGCATGGATCACTGTGGCCAGGTCGGGGCGGGAAAGGTAAGGGACCAACTGCTTGATGCGTTGAAGGTGGAAAAATGTCGCCTTGGCTGTTGCTGTAACTTGCGCCTCCATGGATGAATACATAGCGACATTCCAGCTACACTCAAACCATGAACCAGAGATACCCAGAAACTCTGTATTTACTGCAGTTCCTTTCCTACAATGAGAAAGAAAGTGTCTATACATTTTGTTTTGAAATTAGAAGCATTTGTCAGGCCTTATTTCGAAAGGAAAAGAACGTCATTTGTAATGCCCCTGATGCCAGATTTGAGAAACTGAGTTGCTGTTATACTTAACAAACAACTTTTTTTTTTTGTTTACTAACCAACATGTCTATATAAAAAGCTAAAAATAAAAACCTAGGAATGAAAACATCTTGTCCAGACTATATATTTTGTAACACCCTGGGGCGTGGATTCCTTACTGTGCTGTGGCCCTCATAATGAGAAGATAAGTTTTATTATTTATAGCACAGCCAAAATTTTATTCTGCATCTGCTCTGATAAGATTTTTGGAAGCAAAACAAAGAGCTCGGAGTGTCCTATTTTATTTCTGATTTTTAAAAAAGTTTTCCCCCCTCCCAGCAAGAGTTCCCTATTTTCTCCTTGAGCAACCAATTCCTTTCTTTCTCACTGGTGAAAGATAACTGCAAGTCCCATGATTAATGGCTCATGCCCAACCTTTATCTTTTGAAAAACGTTTTTGGTCTGTGTAAGGGAGTGCTAACTGTTATATAGGGATTGTCATACTAAGCAGCTGGAGTAAACCCCTGGCATTTAAAAGAGGCCTGGACTCCTTTGACTCTTCCTTTTCATTCCTGTTGGCAGCGCCAGAAAAAGATGCAGGAAAAAGATCTGTGCATAAGAAAGATGCTGTTGCACCTTGCATTGCAAATCCTGCATTGAGCGGGAGGGCGGGGTGGATTAGATGCTTTCCAAGACACTTTTCAACTCAGCAACTCTATGATTTTAACCTATAAACAGTTGAAAAAGACAGAGCAAGATGAGTTATTTGAGGTAAGGAGTCTGAGACCTGGTTCACACACAGTGTTAAGCCATGCTTTTTTTAGGTCATGGTGCATTTAACCAATTTCAGGTTAACCCCAAGATGTCCCCTGCAGCTGATCAAACAAACTATGGTTTGTTTCTCCAAAGCTTGTTTCATTTTCCAGCTGCTCTTGCCTCAGGCCTTTGTAGCTTGCTGAGAACCTAGGGTGTTGGGTTCATATGGAACACCAAGTAGTAGTTAAAACAAACTGAAGTTCTTAAGCCAACAACAAACCATGGCTTCAGATAATGGTTTATTGGCAGAAAGAAAACAATAGTTAAGGTGCAGGGCTGTGTTCACATATTGTCAGTTTGCATTTCTTAGTGCATAAAGTATTTATATAATGTGTAGATCTTTCCTATTCTAATTAATTCAAGAGGGTTCTGGAAGCTTCTGGAAGCTTCTCTGTGTGAAAGAAACAAGCAGAAGGTTCATGATGTTTTGGTTATTCCTTCAGAGAAGCTGAGTACAATTGGCTTAAATTGGTTCTGTTATCTTTTCTGTCAAGGTCATGCTGACTACAAAAGTAAGGCTGGAAGGTTTCGCTTTCTCTTTCTATCTCTCTTCCTTCTGGTGTGGTGTTCTGTACATAGCATGCTTAGTGTTAAGATTGCAAGTCTAAGTTAAGTCTGCCGCAACTGGATTTCTTATGGACAGTGCCAATCCTGAATGTATTGGATTTGTAACCATTATGCTCATTTGCCTTCAGTAGCAGTAAAGCTCTGCTGGATGAAATACAATTGCCTCTGGTCTATTTTTTTAGAATCCTGCAATGTGTTTAAGTTTTTACTCTGCTAACTATACATTAGAATCTACTCTGGATCAATACTGAGTAGCATTCCATGACACATATAATGCTTGACCATGGTTTCATAAACCATAGTCTCATGACTCATGGTTTGGCATTATGTGTGAGCCAAATCTGACTGTGTGGGCCACAGCCAAGAAGGCTGTGTCCCATGTATCCACCATCTACATTACATCATAAGCTACTGTTGAAATCCGTTGGTGGTATAGCACGTGGGAAAGTTATTCAAGAAATGCCCCTGAAGATACAATATCTATAACATGCCAAGTGTTGGTAGTTAAACCTACTACTGCAGAAGAACAGTGGTACCTCGGGTTAAGAACTTAATTCGTTCTGGACATCCGTTCTTAACCTGAAACTGTTCTTAACCTGAGGTACCACTTTAGCAAATGGGGCCTCCCGCCACTGCCGTGCCGCCGCCGTGCGCTTTCTGTTCTCATTCTGAAGCAAAGTTCTTAACTCGAGGTACTATTTCTGGGTTAGCGGAGTCTGTAACCTGAAGTGTCTGTAACCCGAGGTACCACTGTACACTCCAAGTCCAGTCTTACGAGACCAAAGCAGAGTTGCTATTAATAGACAGGGAATATATTATAACATTGATTACTGCCTGGCTGTTTGCTTCCTGTTCACACTGGCTGCAAACTCTGAATAATGAGGAAACTCATTAAATGTGATTTATATCAACCCATGTAATGTTAGGTGCACCATGGCTTGAAACAACTTAATTTGTTTGTAATAAGGATTGTCTGAAAGACTAGCAATTACTGTGCTGGAACACTTATTGGGAAGAGAGCATCATAAATACAGAAGCAAAAGACTGTGCTAAAGTTTACATGGTACATTAAAAGAAGCCCCAGTGCGGTGTTGCAAACTGGCAACAATTTATCCCATGTCTAATGATGTACAGTACTGCTAGTAACACACAATAAACTTTTAGAGTGATCCTTGTAGTCTCACACAAAGCAGGCCTCTATTGTTCACTAGTTTGCACCCCTCAGATACCAAAAACAGTTATGAAAGTCTCCATTAAAGTCAGTCCTGCATGAAGACTTTCTTAAGCAACTGTATACAGTAGCAAACTTGCGCAAAGCACATATTTGGAAATCTCCCATGCAACCATTTAAAAACTGCATTGAATTGATAAAATATGGGAGACTTCGTTTACATTTGCATACATTTACATTTGCTTACTAAGGTGCATTGTATTTTGATCTCAGCACATTACTTAGTCAAATATATGCCAATATAAGTATTATTTGAAGGTTAATACTGTGGAGTTTTATTTCTGCTATGGGCTTTTGCAGGAGTTGCATTTGCCCTCTTAAGAATATTGCTGCTAGGGAATTTGGCTCCTCTCATTATTTAATTTTCCCAGTCTTTAAGGTCATTTCATCATATTTCCACATCCATTTGTGATTCTGTTAAAAAATGTTAGACGTCCACATAAAATTGCATCTGCATGTTAGTACAAATTTCTCCCTTTATACACATATTTGCAAAGGACTTTACCCTAATATACTGCAGTTGTATGTTATTTGCACTAATATATGCTTTTTTATGCACACTTAAAAATGGAAGCAATCTTCCCTTGCTATTAGGCATCAACTTCTACAGAGGCAAAGGATACAACAGAATGGGGGAAAGGAGATGGGCTGAGAAGCTGGATGTATTAAAAACAAGCACCGGGACCCTTCACAATGGCAAGAATTGATGGTGACACAAAATTCATATACTAAAGTGTCTAGAGAACAGCATTACAAAATTTGGGAAAGTGTGATTTTTGAAAGATGGTTAAGTTTCAGTTCATGTATTGCTTCACAAAGCATGAATTAGGTGGGTTTACCTTTCAATATGAGCTGAATTGAATATAGTGGAACTATATTGCAATATAATTCAAGTTTAATGCTCTTTTTCATATTATTTGCATATGGTTCCCCCCCCCCCCCCCGGAAGCAAATAATATGGGAATGAGTGCAAAACTTTCACTATATTCCACTGTGTTTCCAGAAGTAGCTTTTAAGTCACATGAAAACACAAATATAATTCAGAATTTAAGTTAAGGGAAAGTCGTGAAAACAGAATTGCCATGTGAATACAGCCCAAGTGGGGAAGAGCAAAGTTAAAGGAACAGAGAAGAAATGATTTCAAAAAAAGAAACGAGGATTGTACAGGAGAGGATAACCTGATCAGCAAGCAAATTAAAATAGTGGAGCACTCAAATGCTTTCTTGAAAGAGTATTGTTGATCAACATGGCAGAAAGGAGTGGATTTATCATCAGCACCATTCGCTTGCTGGATCCCAAATGTCTTCCCATTCAAATACTAGCTAGGCATGGCTTCTTAATCTAAGTGGTATGACAAGCTCACAGCCCAGCAGAATAAGTAACCTGACAAATGAGCTTCTGCAACTCAATGAATGAAGCTCTTGCAGAAGATCTGAGTGACTGAGTTAGGATATAAGGATTCAGGCAATCCCAAAGGTACCTAAGTTGTTCTAAGCTTTGCAAATTAATACAAGGACCTTAAACCTGGCTCAGTAGTACATGGGCAGCCAGTGCAGCTGTTTTAACAATGGTGCCATGTGTTCCTGGCCAGATGCCCCCATCAGCAGTCTGGCTGTTGCATTCTGCACCAGCTGGAGCTTCTGAACCAGACCCAAGAGCAGCCCCACATAGGGTGCATTGTACAATTCCCTCTTCATGAAAGGATTATGTGCACATTCTCTAAGAGGCCTGGTGAATGTGCACAATGGCCAGTTATTATGCACATTAACCACTCAAACTACACCCCCCTAAACATATGTTCAAGCTCTCCTCGGTTCTCAAGGGGGAGGGGAAAGCCCTGTTATCTGCCCTCAGCCTTAAATTATGCTCTTACCTGCTTAAGGGGGCAATCTACCCTGGGCAATGGAGAATAGTAAATCACCTTTGTGAGCAGAGAAATTTTCTGACTTACTGGGAACACTTAACATTAGAATATCTAAAGGCCCTAATGTTCTCATTTTATGAAGTTATACTCTACCCGTTTCTGCATATAATAAGCTTGTCATAAATAGTCTCTTTTATAGAAGATGAAAAAAAAAAAGACTACAAGGATCTGGAATATGTTCCTGTAAAAGTCTTAGGCATACAGTTTTCTCAACGTTTGGTCTCCCAAATTGAAGCCTGCAGAGTTTAATGAAGCTGATCCCATTTCATCTGGCCGTGATGGGAACAGGATGCTGGACTAGATGGGCTATTGGCCTGATCCAGCAGGCTCTTCTTATGGCTGAGATGATCACTGTGAAATACTCTGTACTTTTTCTATGAAACAAAAAACCCCAAACCACTAGAGCAATAAAATATTAAAACTTTTGAGATGTGGTGGGGGACCAAATACATTACAGAATAAGTCTCACTCATTAATGGACGTTTTCATGACTAAGTACTGATATATTATATTAGTTCTTCTGGAAACCACTGTAGGCAGAGATCAGTAAGGTGGTTGTCTTGCAGAAATTCAGTTAATTTAGTCAATTAAGGGCTTAGCTGCAAGTCAGACAAACACAACCATTTTATGATTAAGGTGTTCTGTGCCAACCACCTCCAATACCTCCCCGAATTGTAGGCCATCACCCTTTCTATCTTGTCATGAAGACTTATGTTCCACAGAGGATGTGTTGTTCATTAAGCAGGTTTGGTCAGTACTGAACATCATAATGTTCTATTTCCAGAAACACAACAAAAAATAGGGAGACACAGCTCTGTCAGTTTCTACATGTTTATTCTAGATATGGAACATAGGAGATAAATAGAAATGTGTTTTAGGAAAATCCATGACTCTACTTATCAGAGTTGATTGGAGCTTTCTTCTTTGCCTTGCACAGCCATTGCTATTTCCTCTTCAGATTTTTTTTTTTTTGGTATAAACCTTAGCTTCCCATTAGAAGCTGTTATTTGGAAATGATATTCTTTTAGTCTAGGTTAATATACCTTTAGTGCTTTTGACAAACCTCTGCCAAGGTTTGGTGCTTTGATCACAGACATGCTTCTAAGCTATTCCACTAGATCTGATGGAGGAATGGATTTAACCCCCTCTCCCCCAGCAAACTGGGTTCCTTTAAAAAAGAAAAAGAAATGCAAGTAGGAGTTGTGGCTTGCAGTTTCTATGGATTATTTTTATGGATTATCTGGTATTTTCAAAACAGAAAATCAATCACAGACCAGCCCAATAGCAGGATGACTTTATGCCATGAGTTTTTATTAGCAATGCAAAAATTGTATGGCCTTCATTCACCTCACTTGTTTTTGCATCCCAGGATCTGAGATGTGCCTCCCAGACTTTCTCACAATGTGACAGAGGATGCAATATGGCACCTTTCAAGTTCATACACTGTTCACTAGTGTGCCTAATAATACTGCATCCTAAGCCACAACTGTTTCTTGCGCCAGCCTGGGAGCTGGCATGGCAAATATACAAAGCATTTCTCTTCCTCCTCTCCCAGTTCTTCCTCCCTGGCTCTATAATGCAATGCAATGGTGACTCGGCTGCTTTATGTCCTGCTGCTGCCTAAGCAAGTTTACGATTGCAGCTCTAATGTTTCTGCTTTGCTTTATCACAGTTTCAACTTTGGAAGGTTCTCTTTAAAACAAATTTGACTTTTAAAAACAAATTTTCCAAAAGTACCAACTACTTACTATACAATGAGAGGACCTCATTGAACCTCATCAGTCCTCTATAACTCACAGGTGATATCTGTTAACCTAGAATGATCTGGTGAAACAAGTATCTGTGCCTTGTGTATGGCAAAGCCTTTGGTGTTTCATGTTTCCTCATATAGCATATAACAGCCAATCTGGGAAAAAGACCCTTCCAAGTGCCAGGAAATCGGAAAGAGGTTTGGTCAGAATCATAGAGTTGGAAGGGACACCTGAGGGTCACCGAGTCTAACCCCTGGCAGTACAGGAATCTCAACTAAAGGATCCATGACCGATGGCCATCCAATCTCTGCTTAAAAACCTTCAACCACTGTTCCACTGCCGAAGCCCATTCTCAGCATACAGCAGAGGATCTACCTGAGCAAGAATGCTCTAACTAAGGCTGATCTTAGCTGACATCAAAAACAAAGCACCAGATTTTGCCAAAAGTGCATTTTATAATGAAAATTAGAGAGAGTTATTCCAATCTCTTCCCAACACATGAAGGTTATAAACTCATCAGGCTTGCCTGTATAACTCCACTCTGCTTGTATATCACTGCAAGCCAGGAATCTTACAATTTAGATAACAGTGCTTTTTTGTTTTTTTTTTTTTATTTACTTGCTTGCCATATTCTTCAGAATATGCACATGTTAACATACAGGATACAGACAATTCATCTGAATTGCCATTTAGTGTTTAACAGCTGGAGAAAGTGCAAAAAACGAGAACCTTGGGAAACCTAGGAGTGTTATGACTGCTTTCTTTCTTCACAAATGCTTTATACAACAGACACATCAGCAGATGGAAGTCCAAATCCATAAGCTCACAGGAAGGGTTTTCAGGAGAAGTTCATTTTGTGCCAGATAATGGTAAGCTGATCTGCTTGCCGATATGCATAACATGGATAGAGCAAATTAAGCATTTATTGAGATTTAATACTATAATTTTCATGCAGTGAGGCACATTAGCAAAGCACACATTCCCAAGTCATTTGCAGGTCAGAGTTAATGGAGAAGATGTGTGGAAATTGGTCTACACTGAAACACTGCAGATAAAGCAGTGTTATATCCCATAATTTAAAATGGGGGGGGGGGGGAAGGAAAACTCTCTTTTGTACTCTGGAATATTATCTGCAGATGCGAGAGAGAGAGAGAGAGTGGGGGGGGGGGAAACCCTAGCACTATTCAATCGCCTCACAAAAGCAAGATTATAAAATAATAATATGCTTGAAAAGCAGGTCACACATTTTAGCACACTTTTAAAAGCACCAAGCTATTCTCTTCTAACCTATATTTATATAAGCAATTCCTTCCCCCAGCCCGATTTTCCTCCTGTCATGATTCGGAATTACCCAAAATGCCCTCATACAATCTTTTCTGCTCTCATGCCAAAATTTTGTTCATTTTAAGATGCTAGTTATCCTGTTAGCATAAAGCCACTGGGAAGTATCAGGAACTGTCGTTTTTTTCTGCTTCTGAATCTTTTGGAAGCTGTTAACACTTTCTTAATGACTTTACCTGCTCACCGCTGACAGAGTAGATGTGTCAACAGTCAAAACTGGTCTTTCACACACTAGAGGCAATCGGCCATTACTATCTCAATAACAGACCAGAAAATGTACCCACAAGAAGAGTGCCAGCTTCTAATCAGGCTAAATCATTTTTTAAGGCAGCTGAATCCATTTTGTTTTGGTTCACTAGCAGTGCTATCCTAGATATGTATTCTCAAATGTTAGCTTAATGGGTCTTACTCCCAGGTGTGGAACAGGGGTGTGGAACCTGTGCCCCCCCCAAGTTATTGACTACAACTCCCATAATCCCTAATCATTGGCTATTCTGATGAGAATTGTAGTCTAACAGCATCCAGAGAACTACAAGTTATCCACCCTTGGTGTAGTGTAATAACAGCCCTGTAACTCTTCTTATACACCATGGGTAGGCAAACTAAGGCCTGGGGGCCGGATCCAGCCCAATTGCCTCCTAAATCCGGCCCGCGGACGGTCTGGGAATCAGCATGTTTTACATGAGTAGAATGTGTGCTTTTATTTAAAATGCATCTCTGGGTTATTTGTGGGGCATAGGAATTCGTTCACCCCCCCAAAAAAATATACAGTTTGGCCCCCCACAAGGTCTGAGGGACAGTGGACTGGCCCCCTGCTGAAAGTTTGCTGAACCCTGTTATACACCCTGAAAATGGAAGTGCTCAGTTTCAATTCTGTACCTCCTACCTGAGAGGAGGGATTAAGAAGCCTCGTTTTCCAATGTGTTCTGTATTTCTTGCATGCAGCAGTGTTAGTGTTCTGCTGCAGTTCGTCTTCTTCCAAAAATCACATTATTCATCTCACTATCTGTTGAGCTGAAATTGCGTAACTTACACTATTAATTGCATAAATTACATTGCCATTACGTTGTTCCACCACAACCCCACTAATGCAAAGCAAACACAGTTCAAGGGTGTGTGTGTGTGTGTAATCAACTATGTATCATTTGAAATCAACAGCAAATACCGAACATAATTTACTGGATTGTTTTCTGTTTGGACACTGGATGAATAAGTGAACACTGGTAATTTCCACTGTTGTTCCTGTTTTCACTGGAATTCTCCAACATCTCTAACTGAAACTAAGTCGCACTAATATTGATTGGAATCACTCATGTGTAAATGGTTAAGCCACCTTCTCCCCCATGGTCCTGGTATATCTTTCATTTTATTTTTAAGTAGCATTGGTGTTGTTTCATGTGTTTGTGTGTAATGTGTGCTTGGCCTCTTATTTTCCCTCCCTGCTTCATTCTATTTCTTGGCCCGTTTGTGAGATGACCTTCCCTCCCATTGACCTTTCATATTAAATCAGCTCAACTGATTATAGAAGATGCCATGGTCAGGTATGAACTGCTCCTGAAAGGGCTTAAGAGAACTGTTGAGACACCTCTTTACTCACATTCTCTGAGGCGACTTAAGATCTGCAGGCCATGAGGGAAGGCAGAAGAGGGAGAAGCCCAACCAGTGATTGAGACTCTCTAGTTCACCATTTCATTCCTGAGAAGTTGGAATGTTCATGAAAACTCCAAGATGCCTCACTCTCAGTGAATTCATTTCCCCTGAGAAAACCCTCTAATAAACTGCAGTATAGGCTCCTGAGCTGTAATCGTCAAAGCCTCTGTCACCGATCAATTCCATTTATTGAGGCATCATCACCTTTTAATCTCTTTCATGTTGACGTTTATGCTACCTATGAACTTGAAAAAAATAGAAAGAAAATAAATAAGTTATTTTGTCTGAAGCCAAGAATTATAGCATTACATGCAGGCAAGGGAAAAGTCTGCTCCAGCTGCTGATATTTGGCACTTTCCGGGTGATAGACTTCTGCGGGGAGTTTATTCAACTCCCTTTCCCAGAGCTCCATTAAGCACTTTGTTTCTCACTGAATGAGCAGAGAGACTTGAATCAAATATGTGCAGCCTCCATGGATGGATGAAGCTGCAGCAGAAAAAAGAAAGAGAAAGTCAGCAATGCTGATTGGCTGCATTTTCTAAATGTGTCTTTTGACTGCTGAATTCCTGCCAAACACATTATTCCTTCTGTGTTTGCCCTTCAAAAGCCCTTGATCATCAGATGTTAGATTTCTTTTGCAAACAAACACAGCATTCTATAGCACAAGCCTGAAATGCATAATTTCTATCTGAAACTTTTCATCATCATTTGTCCCTATTTTCAAAATATGAAGTAGTAGCAGAACAGCTGCATTTTAACTTTCTCGTGACTCTCCCTTTTGGGCATATGCAGGAAGTTATTAATTCATTGTTCTACATTTTTGAAACAGAGTTGAGAATGACACATACATACCCTTGAAAGTACAATGCTTTATGACAAATCTGAATTCCTGCTAATGGGAGTACACAGGCATGCAACTCCTATTTGTATTAACAACGAAGAAGTAGCAAATGCTTGTACTATAGTTGCTAACATGAGTGTGCAGAGAAAAAGAATTCATTTCGGAACCTGCTTCAGTGCTTCCAATAGGGGACAGCTTTGCTTCAGATAATATTTGCTTTGCTTTGGAGGTAGGCCAAATACATCCAACAAAGTCCACAGGAGTTCAGCCTTGGCAGATACACAATCCAAGTACTGTAGCTAACTCCTTTGGAGAGTTACAATGCCTGCGGTGGGGGTAGAGACCAATACAGGAGCTACATGCTTTATTATAGCTAGGGTACATAAAGGACAGACCACTGCAGGAGCATTTGGCTTTCCAACTCTAAAAATATATTATGACCCATTTAAATTCAAACAACTGATCCATGTTATCGAGAATGAGTCTTCCCTGGGAACTTCTGCTTCATTCGCCATTGTTAAGGGCAGTCCTCTCTTAACCATGATAGAAATACCCAGTATTTTTTTAAGGGCAATGTGGAAATCCTCGGCTAAAATGCTAACATTACATATATTTGTCTTATTCTTGGATCACCCCTGTTTCACAGACACGGGGATATATACCGTATTTTTTGCTTCATAAGACACACCTTTTTCCTCTTAAAAACTAAGGTGAAATGTCTGTGTGTCTTATGGAGTGAATGTGTGGTCCCTGGGGCTGGGGGGGGGGACCCGGGCTTCCCCCGCCAGCCCTGGGAGCAGCAGGCAGGCTGTGCGCAGATGCCCCACGCTCCTGAGCAGCTCTGGGGTAGCCCGCGAAGCCTCCACAGGGCAGCGGGATGAAGACTCCCCACTGCCCTGCGGAGGCTTTACGGGCTACCCCAGAAGCCAGAACAGCTAGAGAGAGCGCTGTGCAGTGCTCCTTCTAGCTGTTCTAGCTTCTGCCTTAGCAGCAGGAAGCATCCGCAGGGCAGCGGGGAGCCTTCATCACGCTGCCCTGCGGAGGCTTCGTGCGGCTATCTCTGGCTTTTGCGGGAGGTGGGGAAAGGGACAGAACGAGGTTCTCTCACTTCCCCCACCTTCCACAAAAGCCCCCAACAGCCGCATGGAGTGTGTGTGTGGCTCTTGGGGGCTTCTCCCTCCTCGGGGAAAAGCCTGCAAGTGCCGCACACACGCTCCACGTGGCTTGTGAAAGGGAGTGCTGAGCAGAGCCTGGGATGCATACAGGCTCTGCTCAGCGCTCCCTTTAAATAATATTTTTTTTCCTGCATTCCCCCTCTAAAAACTAGGTGTGCCTTATGGGCAGGTGCGTCTTATGGAGCAAAGAATACAGTAAGCAATGCATTGGTTGTGGAAAATGCAGGCTGAACAGAATACCAGACTTCTTTGTTAAGGGTAGATGGCAAAGCAAAGCACAACTTGCTGAAAAGCTTCAAGGTATCAGTTTAACTGGCTGCTACACCATCAAATAAGTTCATTTGCATCTAAGCTTCTAAATATTCAGCAGGCAACGCTCTTACAGTTTGAAAAGGCACGTGTTACCTCAGTTCCTGAGCATGTAGTATCCACCATTTGCAATGTATTCATTTTCAGTCTTCTGATAACAATGAAGTTTTAAGAACTATCAGGAATGGATTCAGGAACCTTTATTCTGGAGCTTCACTTGTCATTCATGCAGACCAAAGTGCTCCGCAATGTCCACCTCAGCTTCTGTATGTGTGGTTTCCTTGAAACTCATGCATAGGTGCTATCTTACCCCCAACCATTTTTGCAACATCGATGGAACAATGTCTCTCACATGTGCTGGAGGAGATGCAAGGGAAGGGTGTGTGTGTGAATGATCTGCATGGGGTGGGCTGGTCAAGTGGTTAAGACATTCTGGGAACAGGGTTTAAGGAATATATCAGACATTGTATGTCTAAACATACTGCATTGCCCCAAGTTACCATTTTGCATCTATGTGTGTGCATATGAAGAGCATCAATAACAGCTTCTCCAGAAGGACCTCATCGTATTCTTCCTTATAGCAGCTAGAATGGAGGCAGATATAAGTGGAAATGCTTCTCTAGATATTCAGTTCAGAATTGGTCCAGAATTATGTTTTTGGGCAGTGCCTGAAAGATAACATGTCAAAGTAGACTGGCAAGTGATGCAGCTAAATAAGACTTCTTTGAAATGTGATTTCCCTTCATCACATCAACAAAGGGGTGTCAAGTACTCATCCCCTGCCTAATTCATCCTTTTTGAAAGATTCACTTATTTGACATTATGGTTATCATGTTGTAATCTAACTTATTAGTCCTTTGGGCTATGACTTCATTCATATTCGTTATATGCCCTTATTCACATTTGTGTTTTTCTGTGTGGCAATATATGCACTTGTACTCCAGTAAAATAAAATACAAATAATAATTCTAGCTTTAATAATTCTACCAATTTACCTAGGACAAAGAGTAACTAGCTAATTGTTGTGACTCTCCCTTAGATCCCTTTTTAAGAACTGGTATTGCATTGGCTGTTTTTCAGGATGGATCTTGGTGACAAGTTGCATATTTTTTTTTGTCAAAGGTATAACAGATTTATATCTGCATTATTTAAAAACTATTGAGCACATGCTACTGAGCCCCCGTGATCTGTTAAAATTCTGGTACTAATTGATAAAAGTTACCTTCTTCACCTCCTTTCATCTCCGCTCTTGTGGACACGTACTTATACCTGAACCACTTTTTTTCAGGAGTGGTCTCTAAAGAAGAGACAGTGTGTGAGGAGTTTTAATCCTTCCGCCCAGATGTGGCCCTCATGAAAATCACCCCCTCTTCTTTTAGCCTTAGAAGGCAAGTTTGCATCTCCAGGTGGGGCTGGGAGAGCCACTGCCAGTCAAAATAGACAATGCTGTGGTAGTTGAACCAACAGTCTGACTCTGGTATACACACCTCCCTACATTTGTAACACCTAGCCTTAAGGATATCTAATGGCTGCCTGTTTACTACTGGGCCCAATTTATGATACTGACTTTGGCCTATGGCATCTATATAGCCTAAGCCAAAGTATTTAAAACAATGCCTTCCCTATTACCTGGTATCCCGTGCCTTAAGATTTCCAAGAGAGGCCTTGTTCTTAGTTCTGTTGATATCTCGTGATGTAATGATGTGGATTAGGATCTTTGTTGTAGCATTCTGGTTTCTCTCCTCGAGATCCACCTGTCGCCTACACTGTTTTTAGGTGTCAGATTCAGATGCATTAATTTCTACAGGCCTATTATTATTATTATTATTAATTTTATTAATTTTATTCAAATTTGTATACTGCCCTTCATCTGAAGATCTCAGGATAGTTCGCAACACAAAAATACCAAATAAGAGTACAAAATACATAATTATACAAAAACAAAAGAATATGGTCTGGGCTGATGTAACAGATAGATTGCTGCTGGGTTGTTTGAATTTCTGATTTCTTGATATATTGGTTTGATATTTGCTTTATGACTTTTGTGTTGATTTGTGCATGTTAACACATTGTTATGAACTGTTATGGCCTTTGGCTAGCACAATAAACTTATTGAACTGATGAACAAACGTATTGTTATGCACTGCCCTGGGAACCTTGGGGTTGAAGGCTAAGACAAATTTTAACAAAAACAGCAACCCTGATTATGCCTAGTCTAGCAGTAAAATGGTTGAGGCAGGGGATGGGGACTGTTTCCATTATACATTTAACCAGGAGTTGCTTTCACACTCATTACAT
Source organism: Podarcis muralis (assembly GCF_964188315.1). NCBI lineage: Eukaryota > Metazoa > Chordata > Lepidosauria > Squamata > Lacertidae > Podarcis > Podarcis muralis. Next base: position 37,209,571 of record NC_135662.1, read on the forward strand.
TCAATCTTTTTCCTGTGCCCACTTTAGCATAATGAGTACAAACAGAGAAGCTCATGACCAGTAGCTGCACCAAGAGCTATTTATTAGCATAACACTTTTTTTTAAAGATCTCGTAAGAACTGAAATATGTACAAAGTCTTACAGCATTTACACAAGAAAAAGTTTCCTATTAGCTGATGAAGTATCAGAGTGCTGCAAAGTACTTCAAAGCATGAATAATAATAATAATAATAATGATAATAATAATAATAATGAAGCAGACCACTGCACTTTCAACTCTCCGCTATGCACCACAACTGCCACTTTGACATGACAGTTAAACCATTGGGAAGACACAAGATTGTCAAAAGAAAAATGTGTAACAGATTGACGTGCAGCACTAAACATCGTACGGTGCGAGGAGGAAGAGAAGGGTACAAAAAAGAAGCTACATACTGTCATGTTTCTACAGTTTCCTAGAGCTGTAACAAACTTCCACAGCCTTAAGATATAACATATTTAAGACAACATAATCACAATTTCTCAGATATAGTTCAGCTATATTGAGTGTGTTTAAACTTCTGGGTAAGAGGCTCTTATTATACTGATATGGCTGTGTACTTCCATTTTCTGTTCATGAACTGCTCAAACAGGTCTACAAAAAAAGTAGTCAGCAGCAGGAGCTTGTAATCATGATGTGCTTTGTCTAGTTTAAAGGCATTCAAAGATCAGCAAACAGGATCTAACCATTCCTGTCAAAAGTTTAAGACAAGGAAGTTTCCTTTAAAATGCCACCCATCCTTTTCATTTTCCCAGCCTCTTTTCAAAATACCCCTTGATTGGTGAAACCAAACTATTACCGTTCTTGCTACATCAAAAAAATAGTTTGTAGCTTTCCAGACCACTGCTTGTAAAAAGGCTGTATATGGGGGCACCAGGCGTGTGGGTGGGTGTGGAGGGGGGATTCAGTTGGAAGATTACGACAGAAAACCTGTGTATCCTTTCTTTGAAAGGTAAACGACCTTTTTTAAAAAAAAGAAAGAAAGAAAAATAATTGCATTATACAATGTAGTTCATGGACAGGCCAGCCCCCGCCCTCCCCGCAAGCTCAGCCCTATACTACTGCCTTTTACTGCTGTTCACAGATGAAGACATCTGAAGGCAGCCCTGTATAGGGAAGTTTGTAATGTTTGACATTTTATTATATTTTTATATGTGCTGGAAGCTGCTCAGAGTAGCTGGGGAAACCCAGCCAGATGGGCAGGGTATAAATTATTATTATTATTATTATTATTATTATTATTATTATTATTATTATTACAGGTAATCTGACCCATTCATTCCACAGACTACTATGCCGTTCTAATGCACGGTGCTATAACAATCTTAGGTTGGCAATTTCTGTCCTGTGTCTTAACTATACCTGTGCTCAAGACACACACAAAAATGTACAAAACAAAACAAAACCCCAAAACAACCACAAGGGACCTACAGATCTAGAAAAAAGAAGCCATATAACCATTTAATGTAAACAATTTGTTCATAAACAAAGCCCTATTTAGATTCTGGTCTTAAACTTTTGGCAGATAATGTGTGTATGCTTAGCCAGGCTCTGTAGCTAGTTATTGTTCAAGTGGAAGCCAGGTCAGTTCACATGTTGACAGGCATGCAACTTGAAAACATTGCACAACAAGCAACACAAAAAGAGATCTGAGAAGTGTATTAAGACTTCAAGTAGACTTCACAACCCTTCACAATATTCACAAAGATACAGTCCCTCTTTGCCCCCCTGCGGATCCAACTCACACATGGGACACTTTCTGTGACTCTCTAGCTTGCTTGATGCTGTATAACCACTTGATGATTCTGGCATTTCTTTCGATTGCAGAAATGCCATATGGCACGCGGTCATTGGCACTATCATCGTTTCTAAGGTCACTGTTGCTGTCCTGAGACTGTTCACAGTCTGAACTGATCATACTTGCACTGCGAAAATTGAGAGAGATAATATCAGAGTTAGCCCTTGCAAAATTTTCCATCCCAAGATTTTCAAGTTCTTCAGGATCCAGTCCACAGTAGTTAAAGAATCTTTCAACATCTGCATCAACTCGAAAGTATCTGTCACTTAAGTCTGACTTTGATCGCTGTAGAGAAGGTCGTCTACTGACTCCACAGCTGGATTCTACTGTGTCCACCTCTGGCGATTTCAGCGTGGTGATGGCAGCAATTTTGGGTTTGGGAGGGAGAGGTGGAGCTGAACTACTGCACGGTATTGCTTTTAAGGTTTTGCCACTAGATACTTTCCTAATGTCTGATGAGCTATGGGAAACGTGCAAGAATGACTCTGGCGACTGTCCCAATAGCCTTCTACCCACATTGGAGTTGCTTTCTTGAGGACTGCTACGGCCTTGGGTGGGGTAAACCTTTAAGGATTCTGCAAACGAATGCCGGTTAAGGTCTCCTGAATCGGATTTGTGGGGAGGCCAGTTTCGTGAACTATGTTTGTGACCCGAACCTGAACTAGAGCCCTCTGAGCTATTGATTATGTTTTTCAAAATCTCTAGCTTCAGATTCTCCCTTTGGACACCACTCTCAGTCTTTGCATTGTTGCTAAACACTTTCAAGGTAGGGCTGCCCAAAGCCCGCTTGGCTGCAGGACACACTGGCGGCTTGGGAAGCACTGCTGGTTTCACAGGCTCTTGTTTGGCGTTGATGACCTCTTGGCTCTTAACGTATTTTGCCTTGTCAGCTTCCAGCCTCTCCACGGCACTAAGTCTTTTTGGGTTAGGCTCTGCTTGCCTGCGAAAATAGTCAGGTCCTTTGTTTAGAATCCGGAGTGGAACGGCTGAAGTGAAAGTGATGGCGGGGCTGACAGGTTTCACCATGCTACCTGTCTGTAGTGTTTCTGTAGGCATGTTTGGTGGTCTTTCCCCGGCAGCCGTTTTGAATTCCTTTCTGGGATCTTCTAAATGCACAGTGCAGAAACATGTATATTAAGCACAATGAATAGCAGATGAATCTAGGAATTGGGAGGTTAGCAGCAGCAGCAGCAGCAGCAGCGCTTCATTTCACAGCTCATTAAATAAGCACGGTGTTTCTTTCTTCCTTCTTCCCCCACCCTCGAAGGCAGCCTTTGTATAAGAAGACCACCAGAAACAAGCCTGTATTAATCCTGCTCTGCTGGCTTCTTTCTTCTCAATGAAGGACGTGGAAGTCTCTGCGGTTCCTTTGTGCTCCACTACAAGCAGTGATCTGAAACGCAAAATAACCAACCACATGTTAGTAACAGTGTATGATATCACAGCTATAGCAACAGAGATCTCTCTCCACACCCCTTCATTTGTTGGCTGAGCTACAGCTGTGGACTGTTCAAGCTAAAACATTCCATCCTACTTTCGACTAATGGCATGCGCCTTATTAATATGGGATTAACAAACTGGGATCGATGCACTTCTATGTAGGTATATTTATGCATCTTTTAAAGATGTTAGTTATTTGTAATCTAAGCCTGGGGTTCAAATGCTGTTGTTTTTTTAAAAAATAAGTTACAGCGACAAAGCTGCAGGCTTATACGGTAAATCATATTCTTGCTTGGACATTTTATGTGGTCTCTTGAATTTTCAAGGCTGTGCCTATATTTCTGCCTGTCATTTGAAACATGGTAAAGAGGCTGAATGAAAAGGACCAACCGGGAGGGAAAATTTAATAATCCCTCCTGCTATATCTATTGTCACAAAAGAAAACCAGAACTGCAGCTGTTGGCGTTTTGCCTAGATGATCTTAATTCATGTATTTTATACTGAACAGTTTATGCAGAGTTAAAAACAGCAATAGCTCCCTTCTCTCTTAATGTTTGTCTCTGCTGTGAATGTTTAAACGACAAGGAGTTTTGTGGCACCTTTAAAAGACTAACACATTTTGTTGTTGTTGCTGCAACAGACTATCATGGCTCCCCCTCTGGAATGTTTAAGACAAATGCTACAAATGTCTAAGACAAACATCTCCTTCTGATCTTAGGGTTACTTCATCATTGGCTCTGTACTCGCTATACCTTTAAAGCACATTCAGAGCACATTTTTCTTCTTAAAGAATTCTGGGTGCTGCAGTTTGTTCCGGAGTGATGGAATTGAAACCCTGTGAGGGGTAAACTAGAGTGCCCAGAATTCTTGAGGGAAGCAATGTGTTTCAAATGCTGTGTACAGAACCCTTTTGATCTCATATGATCACACGCCAAAATCAGTTACAAAAATAAATCAGTCTTGCAAACCTTACCTCTCAAAGGGGGACTCCTGTCTCCTCTACTTACTCTGCCTACTCAACGCCCCAGTCCTTCCACCCTATTGTTGTTACTCTTGCTCACTCACTACTTCTTTACCTAATACTCTTTCCCTTCAACTATGCTTATTGCCTTTCCTCTGCTGTAGTTACTACTGCTGATGTTATGGTATTTCTTCAAGTAGAAGCACCAGCAACAAAAGGGGAAGGAAACAGAATGTAGTGGCAGCACCTGGTGGGCAGAGAATGAATTAATGTATCTGCCATCAACACAGCTGCTACTTACTGGTGGTGAATGATGAATTGAATGGCTGACAATGCAGGGTGAAAACCATAACGACCTAATTGAATTGCAAGCAAATTAATATACCATCAAAGGGTACTTAGTGCCCACAAGCCATGAAGCACCATTCCTATACCTATACATGTGATTATCTAATGCTGGGGAGCAACAGACCAAGATATGACCATCATGCCTTGCACAAGAATCACACAATAGTATCTGACTGGTCACAGTCAGCAGGCAAAATAATGAGCTAGACAGAAAACTAGTTTAATCCAATATGGCAGCTTGTATGAAAACATCTCATTTTGAAGTGGACATAAATCAAATGACTAGAGGGTAGCTCTGCACCAGGGGTGTGAAAATGCTCCCCACGCCCTTGCACTGGGACTGAGTGGGGGATCCAAAAGCTTTTTTTTATATGTCTTCCTTTTAATAAGCAAATTATGTTACCAGCATGGGCATGAAATAAAAACACAATTTGGTAACATTTTATTAATGCACTCCAAACAGAACGTTATCTTCTTTCTTTTTCAGAGATGTTACATGGGTATAAAAATATTTATTATTATTTCTTGCTATGAAATTATGACACTAGTAATTCACATATATTATTAATTCTTAAGATCTCTTAATCTACTTATTAGTATCCAACTCAATAAAAGTTCTTTAAAGCTTCATAGAGCAGGAAAGGTTTGTCATACTTCCTCAGTAACTGCTGAAATAAACATAGCAATAAAGACAAAATTATACATCATTTAGTGATATTAAGAATACGGCATGAGTTCTTTAATAGGCATTACCAGGGAAACTATGGAACACTAAGGCTACAAAAAAGGCAGCAAATGATGCAACAAAGCTATATTGAATATCCAACCAGAAAGTATATGCAATACTGCAAAACCTAAGATGTTTAAAGAGTGTGGTAAGCAAGTGTTCCAGCCATACAAACACTGGCTGGTAATTAACCTCCATTGCCCCCTCCACTGATGCAAGGTATCCACTTGAGAAAGAGGGGAATTTTTCTCTCTCCCTATTTCTCTGTAGCACCCTGTCCTCCCTATACCGCCCTGTCATACACATATCCCCCAAAAGTCTGAGGTGGTGGTGGAAGGGAAAAGGAAGAACAGCATAGCAAGTAAACTGTTGTTGCATTTATTTACAGCGCAGACAATGCAGGACTATCCTGTGCCCTTTCTGTATCAGAAGTCTAAGCTCAATGTCAATGGATGCCATTTATCGATCAAAGCTCAAGCTCCGCTTTCACAATAGATGTTCCCCTCACAAAACCTGTTAGTTTCATATTTTAAGTTAGATTCCCCCCACCCTTGACTCAAGTTTGTTGTTGTTATTGTTCTTTATAGTTCCATATAATCAGCAGATACTAGTAATAAAATAAGTACTGAGGACTGTCCTGATTCCTGTTACTATATTCTTGACCTTTTTATTGCTTTTGTGACTCCATACTAAATCTGCAGTGAATCCTAAGTTTCTTGCACAAGGTGCTAATCAATTCCTGGAAGTTGCTGCAATTGACAATCACTGTTCTGATACACTGACACCATAAACATATCGGCTATGATATGGCATGCCTTGCATCTCTATATCTCTCTTTATATTGCAGAAGTGCAGTGTTATTTCAGTAAATGAGGATCTAAATTCAGTTTCTAAAATATAAATTCAGTAGCATGTAAAAACAACAACAACTGGGTTAAAACCTGGCACATGTGTAACTCATATGCTCTCAGATGCAAATTATTCTCTTTAAAAGGTTGCCAAACACAAAAGGCCTTGCATCGCCTTGCATCTGGATTATGAATAGACTTACTGGTTTCTCACTAGGTGGAAGTGTCCTTCAAAGGGGTGTTGTAAGTTTTTAAGCAACACTGTGTGCCAAATTTTATCCCTTAGCTATGTCTTGTGGAAAGGGAGATTTGTTTACAGTGGTACCTCAGGTTAAGTACTTAATTCGTTCCGGAGGTCTGTTCTTAACCTGAAACTGTTATTAACCTGAAGCACCACTTTAGCTAATGGGGCCTCCCGCTGCTGCCGCGCCGCCAGAGCACGATTTCTGTTCTCACCCTGAAGCAAAGTTCTTAACCTGAAGCACTATTTCTGGGTTAGCGGAGTCTGAAACCTGAAGCGTATGTAACCTGAAGCGTATGTAACCTAAGGTACCACTGTATTTCAAGGAGACACATGACTCAGAACTTAATTTTAGAAAGCAAACTTAAATCAGACAATTGTTGTGCTGCACACATGCTGGCCATAAAAAAAAGATCTCTTCAACGGCATGTAGATGTTGAATTGAATATCTCTAGAAAATAGAGCTAAAATATGCACTTCAAAATCTGACTTTATATAGTCTCTAATGTTAACAAATCAGTTAAGAGTTCAGAATACCCTGCTGAACCATCATCTTGTTTTCTGGATAGTGATTCATAAAACTTTATAGCACTATACCCTATTACCTTTTGACTGCTACTTAAAAACAGCCTTCTCTGCAATAACGGCACTGTAAAGGTTACTATTTATTGGCTTCCATCCTTCCCCTCTCTTATACATCATTAATAATGGAAACTCTTTGGAACTCTCTATTTAAGCAATCCCTTTGTGTTCTGCTATTAGCCTTTTATCTTAGGGCTACTATGCTAGCTTTCAAAGCACCCTGGAAAAAAACCACGATTACTCTTTGTGATGGGATGATGAGCTGCTTGTGCGTAAAATGCAAGTCCCTCAGAGTTTGATCAGGTTTTCAAACCTCTGCCTGTGACGGAGCCCCTCCAGCATGGCTGCGTCAATCGCTAGCAGAATCCGAAAGTGGTTGCTTTCGGAATCGTTTCCAACATAAAAGCTCCTTAACGGAAACACGTCTCCTGGACTCTCGGCGTGACAGTTTCCGGCGAGGAGTGGGTGTCCCTATAGGAGGTCCTGAGACCTCCCCACTGTTTTCGCTGGAAGCGTCTCTGAGCCATCCCTCCGACTCACTTTCCCTTGGAGTTCCTGATCTCCCCCTACTGGTTCCCTCTTCCGCTGCTACGTCTCTCTCAACCTCAGTGAGCCTTTGCACCTCCTGTCTTTCCGATGGCAGTTCCCTGACATCCACCTCCCCTCCAGGGCCCCCTTCACCCCCTCCCGTCTCCTCCCCTACGGGCTGTGAGGAGGTAAAACCCCTGAAAGAACCTTCCTCATCGTCCGAAGTTTCGAACACTTCCCTCCACTTGTTGCTGTCCCTGGTCTTTCGGTACTCCTCGTCATCGGAGTCCATTCCCTCTTCCAACTCCGACTCCGCGAATCCTTCCAGTTCCTCTTCCTCGTCGGTGGTGCCGAAATACTCCCTCCTAAACCTTGCTACCGGCTGTGGTTTCCTCGGGAATCTTTGGTGGGACGTTTCTGTTAAAACCTCGTCATTGACCTCCCCTGCAGTCACCCAGGTGTTTTCTGACTCCGGTTCCCCTTCCCACGCCACCAAATACTCCACCTGATTTCCCTTCCACCTAGAATCGAGGATTTCCGCTACATGATTGCTGCGTTCCCTTTCTTCCAAGGCTGGTCCCCTGGCGTGCTCCCCTTCACGTCCCCCCCTGTATGGTGACAGTAACGACCTGTGGAACACTGGGTGCAATTTCATGTGGTTGGGTAACCGGAGTTTGAAAGCCACTGGGTTGATCTGCTGAATGACCTCAAAGGGTCCCAATCTTTTGGGTCTTAATTTCTTACAACCCCCTTTGAACGGCAACCCTTGGGTTGACAGCCACACCTGATCCCCCACCCTTATGGTTTCACCTTCCCTTCTGTTCTTGTCTGCCTGCTTCTTATATTGTGCCTTGGCCCTTTCTAAGTTGAGCTGGAGCTGATGATGGATCGCTTCCATCTCTTCTACAAAATGTTCGGCCGCTGGAACGCTCCATCTCTCCCCTCCATCCCCTGGAAATGCCCTGGGGTGACACCCGTAATTAGCCAAAAAGGGGCTCATCCCTGTGGACACATTCTCCGCATTATTGTAGGCAAATTCTGCCAGCGCCAACTTTTCGACCCAATCGTTCTCTCTGTCATTGACATAACACCTCAGATATTGTTGGAGGATGCCATTTGCTCTTTCTGCCTGCCCGTTGGTTTCAGGGTGCCGGGCAGTCGAAAAATTGACTTCCACGTGCAGCAAGCTCATGAGCTTCCTCCAGAACCTGGAAGTAAATTGTTTGCCGCGGTCTGAGATCACCCTCAGGGGGGCTCCGTGCAACCTAAAGATGTGTTCTACAAACAACTTCGCTGTTTCTTCCGCTGTGACCGCATGTGAGCATGCTACAAAGTGGCACATCTTAGTTAACAGGTCTACTACTACCATGATGGCTGTTTTCCCCTTGGACTTCGGCAGATCTGTCATAAAATCTATTGATACCGCTTCCCAAGGCCGTTCTGGTGTGGGTAATGGTTCTAATAACCCTGCCAGCGCCCTTCTTTCCCCTTTGGCTCGCTGACATTGGTCACACCCTCTTACATACTCCTTTACATCTTCCCTCACCTTGGGCCACCAAAATTCCCTGGTAACCAACCACATGGTCTTGTGTTGCCCAAAATGTCCCGCCGTGGGGCTATCGTGCAACTGCTTGAGTACTCTCCCCCTCAATTCACCTTCTGGTATATACAGTGCCCCTTTGTAATACAGTGCCCCATTTCTTTCCTCAAAACCTCCGGGTTTCTCGCCCTCCCCCCGGAGACCTCTGAGCTTATCCTGGGCATATTCATCATTTTCCGTTTCCTCTACCAGTTCTCGTTGCCCCACCAGCGCCGCCCCACACACCCAGCGGTCTTCAGGGATGACATGTCTCTCTTCGATTGCCCCCTCCCCCTCCAAATACTCTGGTTTGCATGAGAGAGCGTCCGCCCTGACGTTTTCTGGGCCTGGCACATAACAAATTTCAAAGTGGAATTTGGAGAATTCCTGTGCCCATCTCACTTGTCGTTGGTTGAGCACTCGAGCTGTTCTCCAATACTCTAAATTCTTGTGGTCGGTGCACACTTGCACCTTGTGTTGTGCCCCAATTAATAAATGTCTCCACCTCCGGAACGCTTCGTGAATGGCGAGTAGTTCCCTGTCATACACCGTGTAGTTCCTCTCGGATTTATTCAGCTTCCTCGAGAAGAAGGCACACGGTCTCCACTCCGACATATTCCTCCCCGGTTGAAGAAGTACCGCCCCGATCGCCCGGTCGGACGCATCGGTTTCCACTCTCATGGGCTTTCGTAAGTCCACATGCAGAAGTTGTTCTTCCGAGGCGAAAGCCCTTTTCAGTTCTTCAAAAGCTCGCTCCGCCTCCGCCGTCCAAACAAATTTCTTCTTGCTGCTGAGGCAGTCGGTGATGGGCGCCGTCAAGTGTGCAAAGTTCTTGATGAACTTCCGATAAAAGTTCCCAAACCCCAGGAATCTTTGCACATCCTTCTTGGTCTTCGGTGTCTTCCATTCCAGTACCGCTTGGACCTTGCCTGGATCCATGGCCAATCCCTTGTCTGACAAGCGGTACCCCAGGAATTCCACCTCCTTGGTATGAAACTGGCACTTCTCCAGTTTCACCCACAGCTGGTTGGCTTGCAGTCTGCCCAACACTTCTCGAACGTCCCTCACATGCTGCTCCTCATTCTCCGAATACACCAACACGTCGTCTAAAAAGGCCACACAATTCTTGTAGAGCAAAGGTCCCAGGACGTGGTTCATAAAAGCTTGAAAGCACGCCGAGCCCGCTTGTAGACCGAAGGGCATAACGAGGTATTCAAAGGCTCCCAGAGGGGTGAACATGGTGGTCTTCCATTCATCCCCCTTCCTTATGCGTATCAGATTGTACGCCCCCCGCAGGTCCAGTTTTGTAAAAATCTTCCCCTTCCTCACCCTGGTCAAAATGTCATCAATTCGGGGCATAGGAAAGGCCAGGGGTTCCGACACTGCATTCAGGGCCCTAAAGTCCACTACAAGTCTCGGCTTATCTGTGTTTTTTTTTGTCCACAAAAAACACTGGGCTGCCCCCCACCGCTCTGGACTCTCTGATGAAACCTCGCTTCAGGTTTTTGTCAATGAACTCCCTCAACTCCTGCATCTCCCTGTCTGACATGGCGTACAGCTTGCCCACTGGGAGTTGGGCCCCAGGGAGTAGGTTGATTTGACAGTCAAAGGGTCTATGCGGCGGCAGTTTGTCTGCTTCCCTTTCGCTGAATACGTTGCTCAGATCTGCGTATTGCGGGGGCACCTTCCCTTTATCCATTACTTCCATCCCGGCTAGGGTGACTCTGGCTCCTCCCGGAACCTTCCCCTGCTTGCAGTGTTCTAGGCAATGCGCTGACCCAAAGGAGACCACCCTCTGATGCCAGCCCACTAGCGGATCGTGTAGCGCCAGCCAGCTCATCCCCAAAATGATGGGAGCTCCTCCCAAGGTGGCCACATTAAACGCTATCCGTTCGGTGTGCCTTGCCACCCTCATTATCATCGGGACAGTCTGTTGGCTAACTTCTCCTCCCAACAGCTCTCTGCCGTCAATCGTGGTCACCTGCAAGGGGTTACTTAAAGGGATGGTCTGTATCTGGTGCTCAGCTGCAAACTCCTTACTCATGAAATTACAGGAGCTGCCTGAATCCAAAAGCGCCTTGATCTGTAGTGGGTGTCCGTTTGGCAGCTCTAGCAACACCTCTATCACTAAAGCAGGTCTGGGAGGTTCTGGCGTGGGCACTTTCACTGCTCTTTGGCCTGGCTGCTGTGCCCCGACGGTGGCAGCCAGGCGTTGGCTTTTACTTGCTTCTTGCTTTCCTCCTCCTTTTCCCCAACAGCTCCTGCCATCCCTTGCCATTCCTTTCTTTGTGGGCAGACTCTGGCAAAGTGCCCTGGCTGTTGGCAGAGATAACATTTCTTGGCGCTCTTTCCCTCCTTCTTCCGCCCTTCACTGGGATTTGAAACTGCGCGCGCCCGCGCTGTTCCAACTTCCATCGGCTCTGCCGGCGGGAAAGGTGGCTCTGGAATGTCTGGAATGCGGAAATCCCTCCAACCTTCTCCTTTCCCTTCCCGCCTTTCCAAAGCCCTCGCTTCCTGGCGCGCTCCTATGGCCAGCGCGGATTTGGTCAGCTGATCCATAGACTCCGCCCTGGGCCCCCGGGAAAGTTCATCTTTAACGGCCGAAGAAAGCCCCTCTTCGAAAAGCATCTGGATGGGTTCCGCCGATAGGTCCCACCCCAATTTATGAATCAACATTGTAAACTCAGTCCAGTACTCACGGACAGATCGGCTCCCCTGTTTGCAAGCCATTAACTGCCTTCGCACCACTCCCTGCTCAATGTCGCTGGAAAACATCAGGTCCATGGCACGAAAAAACTTCCTCGTGTCCTTTAGGATCTCATTATTCACTGCCATCAGGGGTCTAACCCAGTCCTTCGCCCCCGATTTGAGATGGCCAATTACAAAAGCCACTCGCGATTCCTTGTCGGGGAAGTCATCAAACTGCAGGTTGAGAGTGTATTGCATCTCTGTTCTAAAGGCATGATAGTTTCTGGGATCCCCCCCGAATTTCTGCACCAATCCTGGCACCTTTCTGGCGAGCGGGGTGGTTTTCTCCTTTCCCTTCTCTGCATCCTGAGCCCTCCTCTCCTCAAGCCTCGCCGTTTGCATGGCAAGCTGGATTTCCAACGCCCTGTACCTTTCTTCCAGGCTTGGACCCCCTCCAGCTGCTCCTGCTCCTCCGGTTCCGGCTGGGTCGCTCATGATGCCTCTCCCTGCACAAGCTGGCTTTCGGTGACTTTCGGATTGCTGTGATGGGATGATGAGCTGCTTGTGCGTAAAATGCAAGTCCCTCAGAGTTTGATCAGGTTTTCAAACCTCTGCCTGTGACGGAGCCCCTCCAGCATGGCTGCGTCAATCGCTAGCAGAATCCGAAAGTGGTTGCTTTCGGAATCGTTTCCAACATAAAAGCTCCTTAACGGAAACACGTCTTCTGGACTCTCGACGTGACAGTTTCCGGCGAGGAGTGGGTGTCCCTATAGGAGGTCCTGAGACCTCCTCACTGTTTTCGCTGGAAGCGTCTCTGAGCCATCCCTCCGACTCACTTTCCCTTGGAGTTCCTGATCTCCCCCTACTGGTTCCCTCTTCCGCTGCTACGTCTCTCTCAACCTCAGTGAGCCTTTGCACCTCCTGTCTTTCCGATGGCAGTTCCCTGACACTCTTGTTGCAATCTAAGGCAGTGTGCACATTACTGGCTTAAAACACAGCTAGGTCATTCTTTTTCTCAATTCGGATCGAAGCAGGTTTGTGGGGGAAATGGATCAAAATGCAGTATTTCTTAAGAAATCACAGGATAGGTGTAGATTGTGGTTAACCTCTTGTGTACATGGCTTTCCAAACCACCCATGGGAGCACATTGGATAAAGAGCAAAACAGAGAGTGTCCACAGCCTATTTCGATATTACTAGCAAATACCTCAGGTTAAGTACTTAATTCGTTCCGGAGGTCCGTTCTTAACCTGAAACTGTTCTTAACCTGAAGCACCACTTTAGCTAATGGGGCCTCCTGCTGCTGCTGTTCTTATCCTGAAGCAAAGTTCTTAACCTGAAGCACTATTTCTGGGTTAGCGGAGTGTGTAACCTGAAGCGTATGTAACCCGAGGTACCACTGTATGAACAGAGCAAACAAAAACCTAGTGCTACATATAAAATGTGTGCTTAGAAACTAGCTTACTGTTTTCTTCCTTGCCCTTTTGCTCAGGCCTGACAAGGAGAAAATGGCAGATTTTGGATATTTTTAAAAGTCCATAAAACAAGCAGTCTTAGTACTGGATGTGAGAGAGAATCATTCTCTGCGCAACATACATTCAGAGCATATTTCTCCACTCACAAGAAGCCAGGGAACTGTAGTTTGTAAAAGGTGCTGGGAAATGTAGTTCGATGGTGGGGTAAAAGCTACAGTTCCCAGGATTCTTGGTCCGGGTGTGCCTTAAGAGAGCTTTAAATATATGTTGTGTATGCAGCCTCAAATAAAGAAAAGTTGGTGAGATTTAATGACTGTTCTGTGGTGAATACCAGAAATCTTAAGAGATGAGAGTTCAAGAACCATCATGCAGGATTTTTCTTGTCCAAGAAGAAAAGGGATTAGGCAAGCTGGCTACTAGGCATGATGGCTAAGCTCTACCTTCCAAGGTCACCAATATGCCTCTGAATCCCAGTGGCTGGGTTACATGAGTGCCGAGTATACTGATGAACTCATGTCCTGCTTCTGAGCTTCTCAAGTATCTGCCTGGCTATGAAGAACAAAATGTTGGATTAGATGAACCTTTGGTATATGATCCATCAAAGCAAAGACACACTTAAGTCTCTGATAGTCAGGTATTAGTTAAAGGAAGTTATTGCACTTCTTGTGCATCTTAGGGTTTTTATTTTGATTTTAATCTAGCCAGATGAAAGGCAAATTTTCCACTGCCTTAGGAGCTGTGAAACAGAAAAAAATGAAGCAGGTACAGAATGTTGTTTTCTATGGTACAGTTGCACTGGATGTAGGCAAAGGTGGTGGTGGAGAGGTTATCTCTCTGAAAATGAGGCTCCAGTGACCCTAGTTGAAAAGCAATTGGTTAAATAAGAAAGTAAGAAGAGCCGGCTGGATCAGGCCAATGGCCCATCTAGTTCAGCATCCTGTTCTCACAGTGGCCAACCAGATGCCTGTGGGAAACCTGCAAGGAAGACACAAATGCAACAAGACCCCATCACCTGTAATCCCCAGCACGCTGCCTCTGACAGAGGAGCTGCAACATAGCCATCGTGGCTACCCTGTGATCCTACAGGGTGCTGCTGGACTGATTTTGTATTTAACATCCAGTCTTATATCTAAGGTAGAATGCCGAGTAATATTAGTGTGAATTATACGTACAGCGGAAGCAAAGGTGGAAAACTGTGGGCACAGCTTTTTCCTCCTCTGTGTTGGGGAGCATGTCAGTGGGGAAGAATGGCTTCTATGCTAGCATTTGTGAAGTGTGATATGCTGGATGCCAGAAAAGTCAAAGTGAAAGTGTTCTGAGGAAATTGGTCATTTAACTCTTAAGAAGAAAACATCAGATATCTTCCCAAATAGACACCATGGCTCATGCAAAGGGGGTTGGGGATAGAGAGGTCTTTTAGAAGCAGATTAGGGCAGTGAGCCAGATTTCTTGCAAGCTGACTATGGACTCAGATAAAAGATAAAGGTAAAGGACCCCTGACAGTTAAGTCCAGTCGTGAACGACTCTGGGGTTGCGGCGCTCATCTCGTTTTACTGGCCGAGGGAGCCGACATTTGTCCGCAGACAGTTTTTCTGGGTCATCTGGCCAGCATGACTAAGCCACTTCTGGTGAAACCAGAGCAGTGCACGGAAACGCTGTTTACCTTCCCGCTGGAGCGGTACCTATTTATCTACTTGCACTTTAACGTACTTTCAAAGTGCTAGGTTGGCAGGAGCTGGGACTGAGCAATGGGAGCTCACCCCACTGCAGGGATTCGAACCGCCGACCTTCCGATCGGCATAGACCACAGCACCACCCACGTTCCTAATATAGACTCAGCTACACAGCTGCAAATAAAATGTTTTCGATGTGCAATATACAGTTGTGACACTAGATGGCGCCAGTGAGCTATGCTAAATTCAATGTACTTTTCAAAACATTTCTTCAAAAAGCATTTTCACAGAGTTTTTTTAATGTGTGTGTGGATTCCACCTATATGGCTTGGAATTCCAAGTGTTCTTGGAATATTGCAAAAATTTCATGGTCTTTGCAGAGTCTGGAATCAGCTACAGTGCTGAGATGAAGGACAACATCTAAGATAATAAGAGAAATTTAGATAATTTGGATCCAATATTGATCTTTTTAGCGCACTAGATCAAGCAGCTTCGGATATGGAGAAAAACATGCCAGAAAAAACACATTTGTGATCCATGGATATAAAAGTTTGAATAACAGAGGCAACTATGAAATAAAGGAAAACAAATGGGATAGAGGCGTTATGGATTAGTACAGCTTAGGCAGTGTGTGTTAAAGTACTGTGATTTACTTAGATGCATTGATTGATTGATTGATTGCAGGTAGAATCAATGGCATTTTAGGAGAAACCTGAAGATGAGTTTTAGAGTGAGAGTAGGGACTAAAATATAAAGGAAATCCAGTAACAGATTCAGGTACCAAGTTAGGAAGACTAAGCAGGCAAAACAGAGGTATTGAGCAAGATATCAGCATGCTTCAGGGAGCCCCATTTCAAAAGTTTAGGCAAGCCCCAATTGGTATGATGGCTGTGTTCCAGGTTATTGCACAAGTCGGTGGAGAGTGCATAAATCCATTACAACCCTACACCACTCCATCTTCTTCTGGGTCCAAAAATGGCGCATGGTTGCGCATTCTTTGAATGTGCACAAAGCACAGATTGCCTGTACAAACCACCATTTAGGAAAAAATTCAAAGGGAGCAGCTGTGCACCTACCAAACAGTTCAATGATGACCAAGCATTCTCAGTCACCACAATATGGTGAGTATAAATTGGGCATGAGAAAGCTGACTGTGGTGGAAGGGAGTGCCCTGAAAGAAGACATGGCTGGCTGGCACACTGAACAAGAGTACTGCACACAGCAAGATTTTGCTGCAGGTCCATGTTTAACATTTTATTGTCAAATTTGGTATCCCTCCATAACTTCCATCACCCAACTTAGCATAGATGTCTGCTACTGAATTTCAATAAAAGCAAACTTCCCATTCTCTTTCTATTAAGGACATACCTACAAAATTAACACAATACAACCAAGATATATATTCAGGATGTGTTGTTGTTGTTCTTCTTAAGAGCAGAGGCATCTCCAATTCTGTTCTTCCTCCAAATACATGCCCCTGCACTGCCTCTTCCCCATAAGAACCCTCTCTATTGCAGGGGTGGGAAAACTTTTTGGAGATGAGAGCCACATGACCCCTATAATATGTCCTCACTCGCTAGATCATCACCTTGTCGTGGTGAGTGGGCTTGCACGTTCCTATGACCCTTGTGAGCAAAGCCGTCAGGAATCTCGTACGCCCAGCAGGGTCACCCAAGGCGGTATGGTCAAAGGGAAGGAACTAGACAAAGAATGTTCCAAGAAGTCCTCTACGGCAGAACAGGCTGATGATAACAAGCGGTATGTTACAACAGCTGTGAAGGCAGATGAAGGCTGCAGCAGATAAGAATCTACTGGTCGTCGTGACTACTCATGCCATCGGAACAGAGCCTTACTGCGAAGACTGTGTGTTGGTCAGCGTGAACTGATCTACACACATAAAACAAATTCACACACAGGCGTCTTCCAAAAACCCCCTGTGTTTATGGAAGACAATCTTACTCGGCTACGAGTAATCGCCAAAGAAGAAGAAGATAATATGTCAGGGAGCACATTCCAGGAGTAGTGGGTGGGGCGAGACCCCCACACAGTCACACAACCTTCCCTCAATCTGTCTCATGAACATAGCTATTCCCTAAGGAAACAGCAATTCTCAGTAATTCCACTCATTTCACCCACCATTTTCTCTACAAACTTTATTCCCGCTTGTAAACAAACAAACAAACAAAAATGCTCACCAACGTTTATTTGTCTAACTGTGCAAAAAGAACTCAGTAATCACAGCAGGCTACAAATAAGGTGAATGCACAACAGAAAGCCGTGCCTTGCACCTATCTAAAGACTCAAACCTCCAAATGCAATTGCATCCAGGAAAACTGCATGTATGCAACTGCAAAATGCATGGACTACTTTTTACGTATTTGCAATGAACACAAGTCTGGAGAGACATTTTCTCTTCTGCTTTGATTTAAAGTGCTAACTTAAAAAAAGAAACCCACAGCAGGATATATCTGGTGCATGGATCTGTAAAGGTAAAGATAAAGGATCCCTGACAGATAAGTCCAGTTGCAGACAACTCTGGGGTTGCAGCGCTCATCTCGCTTTACAAGCCGAGGGATCTGTACTGCATTTCAAATAGGGACACTTTGAGTTGTGGGAATTCCCTTGATTAACTCTGCAAGGCAAAACAGTTTTTCAAAGTGTCCATGAGAAGAGAAAATCAAGTGTCTCAAGTAACAATAGGGAAGATATGTATCCAACTATTTTCACCACATTTGAAGTCCTGTAGCACAACTCCTGCGGAATAATATATTTTTGCAAAGCAAAGTAGTAACTTCTAAGCACTTATATATTTCAGCATTCAGTCAGTCTTTGAGAGCAAATCTGGCAGAACAGAAGCAAGGGAGTATCAAATTCACTTGCAAAACTCTGAATTTATCAAAATCCATCTGTAGTAGCTCAAGCAGTCATCTTTGGGTTTGTTTGTTTTTTAATTGGTTTCAATAAACTGCTTTCCATGGGGCAATTTGTTTCCTCCCTATGGAGACAAATTCAGTGTTTGGCATGACTCAGATCCAGGCACGTTCCAAGAAAACTGCTTTCATGCACGGCAGTGTTTACAATTTACAGGGAGTGATTCTGAATATAATACAACAGTGATTAAGTGTAAACTAATGTGTAGCTCTTAGTCAAATGCAGATGAAATGCAAATCCTTTCTGCTGAAGGTGAACAAAGAGTTCCACCCTCTCCAGCAATTCTAGCTCACAACGCATTAAGCCTCACATAATCATCAGCACATTAAGTTTTTTCACAGCTGCATGCACTTCACTGATGTCGGGGAATGGGTAGGCGTTTGTGCCTGGACAGGTGTGGGAAAGAGAGGTGGTGGCAAGAGGAGGGGTGCATGCTACCTGAAACAATGGGTTGCAATGGGGCGCTAAAGCCCAGCATAATTGATAAACATGGATATTTGCTTTTTAAAAAGAAAACAAAATGCTATGCACTGTTCAACAAATTTTATCACAGTTATCCTTAAGGAAACTCAAAGTCCAAACCTTGATTTCACTACTGTGAACTTCCAATAGATAAAGTAAAATGACCTCAAGTACAAGTTATCAAAATTTATATTTCGATGTAAACTGATGGAGCAAAGAATTACTCAAGACATCAGGAAAACAATTAAATTTGTAAACTGATATCTAAGTTACAATAATTATGTTTTAAGATGGTGGGTTACAGCATCAAATTCTTTGAAACATCCCCTCATTTTTATTTTTTGCCTTAGATATTCCAAGACAAATTTGCACAAAAATATTTACAAGGCCTATGCAATAAATATATATCAGTAATTGTATTCTGGGAAGAGTATGCTGGGTTTCTATATTTAGATGCTCCATCATGCTTTTATATGGAGAATAACACTCACAATAGCTTGTTCTCCTATCTGAGTAAATTTGGCACAGCACAGCTAGTGATACTAAATGCCCAATCCTCAGCTGAATTGCTCTTTCAAACTTTTATCTCATTCCTTGTGATTGAAAACACTGAGCAAGTAGCAAACTGCATAACCTCTGTCAAATGCAATCATAGTTTATAAGCTCAGTTTTAGAACTAGAGATGTATAGGATACAGAAGCATAGACCAATCAATCAAAATGTAATAGAGCCAATTAGAATACACAGTGCTAACTCACAATTGAATTCAACTGTCTTATCTATACAGCTTGTTTGATAATTGCTGGTATAACCCTTGATACTTCATTTTTTGCAATGAACTGATGCAGGCACTTCTACAGCAGTAGAACAGCCCTGGAACCCTGAGGTTGGGGGCAGAGATCCTTCCCCTGAATTATCTTGGACATCACACACAGAGGCAACCTATCTGCCAGAGATATCTACCAAAGTTGCAGAGAAACTACTCCAAGGCCAACACACTTATTTATTTAACTAGACTTGTACAGTTTATAGAGTACCACCATCTTGTTTTGCTGCTTATGGTAGCCACTCTGTGTTGGCACCCAAGGCAGTTTTATCAAGATATGAGCACTGGCACTTCATTTTTAACACACACAGCCCCCCCCCCCCCGGGTCCTCCCAAAGCACTGCAATTATATCTCAACTTTTCTCCAAGGAGCTCAATTTGATATACAGTACATTGTTTTGTCCTCCCCATTTTGTCTTCCATACAACCTTGTGAGGTAGGTTAGGCTGAGTGATGGTGACTGGCCCAAGGTCACCCAGTGAATCAAAGCTGAATGTTCTCTGAGACCTAGTCCAACAATGTAGCAGCACACTTTAGTAAAACAGATCTGTGAATCATTTCAGAGCCCCAATACAAATAATTCACAATACCAGAGAAACATATATATGACTACCCTAACTCATGCCATTTTGACTAGTGAGATGTCACCCATTTCAGTGACCCACCAAACAGTTTAGACAGAAGAGAGTGCAAAACTTGTCATTGTTCCTCACAAATCCAATCCATTAATACAATTCCTTACTTCCATTCAATTGCTTTCTTTCCAGTTGCCTGGCTGATGTGACAACATTCCTGTTCTTAAGACAAACAGACACTGTTCTTGTTATAAAATCTGTCCAACAATTGTGGGAATACCAATTATCTTGACACCCACCCTCTCTGTGTCCACTTGGCTTACAAACAAAAATGAATTTGAAACCCAGATCATCATCGATGTGCTTGTTGGTTCGATTTATTACAGAAACACTACAAGATCAAAGTAAGTGAGCAGGCTCTGATTAAACTCTTGCAACTAATAGAGATGGGGATAAAATTGGAAGAAAAAATAATAGTTAAGCACAGATGTGGAATACAGAAAGTTGTGTTAAATGATATTCTAGATGCTTAAATGACATATGTGTTAAATAATGGTAAATGATGTGAAGTGTTAGTAAGTTTTGATTAACTATGTGTAATTATTAGAAAATTGGGTAAAAGGATATGGAAATATAAGAGCATTTTGTTTATATAAAGAACAAGAAAAGGGGATGGAGGGAAGTCCAGAGATTCTTGGAATCTCGAAGAAAAGGTTTTGAAAAGATATTGCTACACATAGGGATTGGGTATGTGTGTAAAAATGTTCTTTTTTATTGGTGTTAATGTAGAATTAAATTGTGGAAAATAATAAAAAAATATTTAACAAAAGAAAGAAAGATCAATGTAACTGGAAGTAGCCAATACATTTTTTTAAATAAGGAAGTATGTAATGGTAGAAGGAGGGAGGATTTGTTTTTTTTTTTTAAGAAATAACAAAATTCAATATATATCATTTTTAAAAATCTGGACATTCTGATCAAACTTTAAACTATGCAAACCTTATTTGTAGAATATATGCTGAGCATGCACTAAAATGGACAATGGTTTTCAGACCAAACCTCTCTCTCATTCCATCTTCTCCCTCCAATAATACAGGCCTGAAAACATGACAAGAAAGCTTGGGAATATTGAATATGATATTGTTATAGCTCTCCAAGTGCAGATGTACCCATATGGATAATTTTATGGCTTATGGGTGGAAAGACTGAATATTCCAATAGTCCCAACACAGGCTAAAAGATATACACAGAGAGAAAGCTGTGTGCAATGGTGCTATCTTTGCAATCAAACCCAATTTTCTTCAAAAGGCAGATGAAAAGCTTTATGGCATAAGCAGCAGTAAAGAAAGTTAATGAAAAAATGTTTTAACATTAAAACTTTTTAGATGCAAGTGGAAAATATATGCATGAACCACAAATAATTCAAAGTTATTTTAAAAGGGGCAATGGTATAATTAAAAAATAACAAATACCTGTTAAATGTCAGAAGGTATTTAGGAAGGAACAAGGAAGATATATGGAGAGGAAATCTGTGATTCTCCAGATGTTGTTGGGCACCAATTACAACCAGCCCTAGCCAGCATGGTCAATGGTCAAGGATGATGGGAGTTGTAGTCCAGCAACATCTGGAGGACCACTGAATTCCTACCTATGCTCTAAAGTAGTAAGTTTGGAGAAGGAAAATGGAGTAAAGGCACCAGCCTGTACAGCTCATCTGTAAAACCTCTTAAAGGAAACAGTGATCCCCTCCAACAGTTAGGGTTAAACAGAGTGCTTCTGCAACCAGTCCATATATTTCATCTTCAAGAAACTTGCAGCAGAAAACAATCTGTCAGGAGCGGATTTCCGGAGTAGGTCAGCAATCAATCACATAACGTCAGTGCAGTTAACTTTTTATTCAAGGGGGAAATGTCGGCTCAGGAGGCCAGGCCTCCTGAGCACAGCAACTCATCCTGGTAGATCCTGCTCCTATGAGGCAGTTGTGGGGACTGAAGGACCCCGCCTCCCTACAGTTGTCCTAAGTCTTCCCTTGAGCCCTTCCCAAGCAATCAGAGACTCCATCACCGTGCCTGTCTTTTCTCCTCCATCTTCATATCTCCTCTGCGAGACCAGAGTGGGAGGGGAGCTGGTCACAGCAGGAGGGGAAGACACCCTGGCTTCATCACCAGTTTGACTCATATCCCTGCTTCTTGACCCCCCTCCTCTTTGGCCTCTGCTTCTGGACTGCTCTCTTCCTGCTCACCAAGCCCTGTTACCGCTTCAGCTTCCGACACCTCCTCCTCCCAGTCTTCTCCCTCTGACCACTCATCATCATCATCCCACCACCAATCCTCAGGCCCTGAGTCTTATTCCCTTGGGGGTTCCTCAGCTGGCACCTCCCATCACTCCTTGGCATCCCGCCAGTCTATGGCACAATTTGGAGGGGACAAGACTTATTGTACCTTCAGGGTTTTTGCTTAAAACTGAGAAACAGGCACAATACCACCTTTAACATTCTGCTTTATGTTAGTACATAGAAAGGGACACTTGAAAGTGAATCTTCTATGTATTTCTTCTGCATAGGATCTTTGGGGGACAGTCATCTGTAATGGGAAAGGGTTGGGAAGTTCAATCCTGCTGCTACTACTTGATATCTCAGCAGCTTTTGATACTATTGACAATGGTATTCTTCTAAACTGGCTGTGTAGGGTGGATATCAGAGGCACTGTACTATAGGGGTTCCATTCCTACCTACATCATCAAGTCCAAAGAGTAGCATTGGGGGAGTACTCTTAAGACTACCTGGCACCTGTGCTATGGGGCTCCCTGGGGCACTATTTTCTTTCCAATGCTATTTAACATCTATATGCTATGGCTTTGGCTAATTAAACAATCTATGGCCTTTTAAACAATGTGTGTGTGTGGTTATTGTTTTAGTTTGTTATGCATCTTTGTGTTTTTATATTTTATATTGTAATCCTTGTGATCCTTGGGTGAAGGTGCTGTAGATATTCAATAAATAAATACTATTAATAATAGCAGCAGTAATAATAATAATAATAATAATATATGAAGTTATTGGGAGTTTTGGAACATAGTGGCATCAGAATGCTGGTGACCTGCAGCTATACTTCTCCATTAACATCTGGATCAGGAGAGAGATAAATCAAAGAAAATAAACAAGACGAGAACAAATAAAAATAAATATCACCCCCTAATGTTCATCCTTGCACATCCTCGACTCTATTTATCTCTTTTGTTCAATTTCAATGGAAGCTTAGTCACTAGCTTCAATGCAGTGGAAATTAAACCCAGTTGAAGTACTTCAAATTCTATCATGCAGCCTCTTCCAAAACAAGTTGCTGTTTATATAGCACATTAAAATTAAAAACATTGTTGGGGGAAAAAATCTTGTTTCCAACAAAACATTAGT
Organism: Podarcis muralis; assembly: GCF_964188315.1. Classification (NCBI taxonomy): domain Eukaryota; kingdom Metazoa; phylum Chordata; class Lepidosauria; order Squamata; family Lacertidae; genus Podarcis; species Podarcis muralis. Next base: position 37,232,704 of record NC_135662.1, read on the forward strand.
TCAGTAAATAAGGAACTTACTAAGCTCGTGCTTAAATTAAACCATTTCTATTTCTTCTTCTGCAGCACATTATTTTTGTGTTGCAGAAGTGTAAGTAGTATTTGTTCTTGGCACAGATAACCTAGGATGAAAATTACAAGTCAGTGTTGCAGTAATTTCAGTCCTACCAAAAAAGAAAAGAAAAAAAATACTCTAAGAGAGTAGAAATAAATCAACACATTTTTCAAGTGACTGAATAGTTATCAGACAAGAGACCAGTTATATTCTGTGATTACTCTTGAAGCACAGCATCATTAGCATTCCACAAGCTAAATATGAAAACTCTGAAAAAGTTTAAACTGATATTATGAGGCGCTATCTAACTCTCATTTATCATCACAAGGGCAGCACTAGCACACAACAGTACACATGCGTATCATGAAGGGGGTGGGATTGATATGCACTCTCTGGACTGTACGTTTGATGCAGCTGACGCCTGCTGTAGCTGCATCCTATATTCAGCAAAAAATTTGGTTGGCTTAATGAATCCCCTAATGCAGATTTTGCCATTTTTCTTATGGGCCAGCACGTCTACCTTCAAACAACTACCTAACAATACAATGTATCTCTTGGAATTTACACCTAAAAGATCAAGTAACACAGATTTGAAAGCAACACCGTTGCATATTATCTATGCATTATTATGTAGAAATAATTGCTTCAATATACAGTGGTGCCTCGCAAGACGAAATTAATTCGTTACGCGAGTTTTTTTGTATTGCGATTTTTTTCATCTTGCGAAGCACGGTGTCAGAAAAGTTTTGGAAAAGCTTCAAAAATCACCAAAGTCTTCAAAAACCTCAAAAAAGGCTACCACACTATGAGTTGCTCCTCGAAGTCAAGTCGCAACTGTATTAACGGTTTTAAGAAAAAGGAAACAAACTTCCAAGATGTTTCCGTCTTGCGAAGCAAGCCCATAGGGAAAATCGTCTTTCGAAGCAACTCAAAAAACCAAAAACCCTTTCATCTTGCGAGTTTTCCGTCTTGTGAGGCATTCGTCTTGCGAGGTACCACTGTACCAGCAAACTGTCATGCTAGACTACATTTTTAGTTCTCCTGGAAGGAGATATATGAATTCCAAAAAAAGTTCAGAAGAGCCAAGCCAAGTTACCAAAAAAAAAAAAAAAAAAAAAAAAAAAAAGCAGTCTGAGGTAATAAATCTGTGCCTTGATTTAGTTTTGAGGTGTGAACTTGTAAGAGGGAAGGAAAAGAATATTCCTCCTCCCGGAAAATTAGTAAGTTGGGGGCATGGGAGAAACTTGGCTAGAAAAATGACATTTGATTATGTATTCCTATACATAATTCATTCATGCAAACCATGGCAGTTTGCATTGATACCCAGACACAGGTATACCACCTTATCTGCTGTTTGGGACAATGAGGCTTGAGACTCCAGTCTAAAGAGCTCTTCAAATTCTTTTAGAATAAAACTTTTATGAAGTGCAGAGGGAAGAAGAGCACAGAACAAAGTTAGAATATCAGCTGCTATAAATCCCAAGTGTTGTTTATTCCTTTTGTATGCCATAGACATCATGCTTAAGATGGCCAGGGTTCTATCTTGGGGACACTACAGGGGGTCTACAGAGTTAACTGAATAGGCACATCAAGCAATTCATGTCAGCCATTGGCTATACAAATATTCACATGCATTTTTTTTTGCACAAAAGGTAGCATTTTCAATGGACAAAACTGCCCCCCACCTGTCTACTAATACCTTTCTCAGCTCTTCAAAGGCTTCTAAGTGCCTGATAAGAAACTGCATCCTTTTACAACAATAAGAACATTATCCTAATCACTTGGGCATCATGTAATAAGTGTGATGATGGCATTAAACATTTTAGCCCGAGTAATCTACAAAGTGATATCATGTGACCATTCAATGCAAGCGCCATTGTTTTTGGTGTCTTTGCACAGGCAAACATTTTCAAGCCAGTAACAGACTCCTTCCAAAATTTGCCCTATTCTGGCTGAACCTCACTTATTACAGAGACACAGAACACAAGACACACAGAAATAGTTAAATTTGGGGTGCATCAGTAGAATACCTCCTATGGCATACCATAGCACCACCACCAAACAATTCCTTCACTCCTGGCCTCAAAAGCTCTTGGTGATCATACATAAGTTTCTTTTGGCTAATTTATCTCTGTTTGGGATAGCATTGTTTCTAATAAGCCTTCAGAATCACAATATTTGTTTTAATGTGAGAAAGTGATATAATTGAAAATTTTGAACACAGCATATTGCATATATTGACTGTGCATACTACCTTCAGTGTTAAATAAACTTATGACCTGCAAACACTTTAGTGATTAGATTTTAAGTAAACATAGCATCTGGAGAAGAAAAGAGGTTAAAACAACTCTTTCATTTACACTTCACTTGTTTCAAGAAATGAAAAACTAAGATAGAAATAGCAACAATTCCCTCCTCAGAAAGTCTAATAAAATAGAATCAGCTTATGTAGGTGTTATGTACTGAAGTTCTCACCCTGGGCCAGCAGGGGGATACTGTAGATAGTTATGCAAATGAAGGATCGAAAGTGACGTTCAGTGATTGGATAGTTTGTATGCAAATGAAGGATCGAAAGTGACGTTCAGTGATTGGCTAGTTACAGAAAATGGTTACTGTTGCATTCTAGTGGAGCTCTATATAAGCAGGCTGACAGAGCTCCACAGTTCAGTTCTGTTCCAGCTTTCAAATAAAGAGCTGTTTGGAAGAATTGCTGTGTCGTCTGATATGTTCGCCCACAACTTAACAGTAGGTAAAATGAACAGTGTAGCAACACCTCTAGCAGATTCTTCAGTGGTGATTTGCTTTAGACAAATACCGGTACTTGTCAGCATTTCAAGAACCTGATGAATCTTGGTAGTTGGAAACCCCTTCCCCACCTCCCAAAATTCTAGGAGATCTGTTGATTCTTACCCAGTACCTAAAGGACAATAAAGTTCATGGAACCTATTAATATTTTTCAATATAAGGAAAATTATAAGAATGCTGAACAATATGACCAATTAGGCGTGGAGAACAGGAACACGACTGACCTGGTAAAAGTTTCCAGATGCACATTCCAGGTGCATTCAGACATGGAGATTATTGCTCTAGTTTTTCTGGTCATTATGCTGGTACTTCTGTCTTGATTTCTAATATTCATTTTACACTGCATTAGTTGTTGCATTATGGAATTGTGGCTTTTTGGTTGATATACTGCCATGTCATGCTAAATTTGATTCATGCCAGTGGACATTGTGTAGCACAACACTGGATGTCACTGGACATGTCATCACCCTTTATGTTCATGTGCGCTTCTGTTTCCTCATTATTCACCCATGAAAATGGTGGGAAAGAACTGCCCCACATTTTGTCATGTGAGCAGAGATGGTGTTATCCACGAAAACCACAAGAAAAATTCAGGTTTTCTAATGGGGCTGCAAAGGAGTTCATTTCTTGATGCAATTATCAAGGAAGCCTAGAAGCCTAGAATTGGAGAGTTGGAAGGGACCCCAAGGGTCATCTAGTACAACCTCCTGCAATGCAGGAATCTTGCCCAATGTGGGACTAAGCCCACAACCTTGAGATTAAGAGCCCCATGCTCTGCTGGCTGAGCTATCGCAGGTATGCCTAAGCTTCCAAGCTGATTGTGGTAAATATCCAGAAGTGGCTTTCATATGTGAAAGGTTACATAAAATGTGAAAAATATCAGCTACATAAATGTCAGGATAAAAGGACAAAATTGCTGTCTGACTGTGGCCTTAAAATACATCAGCTGTTGTGATTCGATTTTTTCAAAACCCACAACGGATTGGAGTTTTCTGACACCTCAATGTGGAAAACTGTTGGGATATTTCAAAAGGTACATCTCTTGTGATGTAGGAATATACAGTCATCATGGCAGATCTTGAAACGTTAGTTTAATGGAGAAGAGTTTCTTTTAAAATAAGGACAAATCCTGATGTTGCTATTATCACCATTGGTAGCAAAGTCATATCCGCATCAGCCTACTCTAACAATAAGTCTATTGTATATGCTATGGATATTGCAGCAGGCTGCAGAGTGGTCCATTCCTAAAATATGTTTTTTGAAACTGGAATATAGAGAACCAAAAAAAGAAAAAAAGAAAAAAGTGGATGGTTTCATACTAGGCAGCTACATGATGTTGCAAATAGAAGCATGATGTCAGAATCCCTGAGAAAACAACCTTGAATTATCAGATTTGATTTTTTTTTTTAAAAAGTGGATTTGTCCAAGACTTAAGCAACATGTGTAGGATTTGACCTACAGCATTGAAAAAACAACTATAAGTTAGGCAGTAGACAATAGTTGGAGAAATCAGCATTACAGAATATGAACCTGAGATTATGATCTGATAAGCCTGCTCAATGTCTCTTAATACACTTGATTACTCATTAGCTGGCCTTTAAATTCCCTACTGTCATCAAAAGTTGGTAAGCCCTGCTGTATTCATCCCACACACCAGCTCAAAAACTTGTAGGCTATGTGAAAGAAATATACTAAGAAGAGGTTTAGTCGTATAGGGCAAAGTACAGGTAACTCACAACTTACACACATTTAACTTGCATGGTTTCAGCTTTACATGCTTGTCGGCCAGCCAGCTTAAATCACACAAATTAAATGTGCACGAGGAGGAGAGGTTAAAAGCTCTTTCTGCCTTGGAAAACGCTTTTAAACTCTCCACCTTGCTTAGCAAGCTCTGGGAAGCCCTTGCAAGAACTTGGATGGCTTAAAAGCTCCCCACCTTGCTTGGTGGTGGTTGGGCGACGGCAAAAATGCCTCCTCAATGCACCAGCTTTGGAAAGGTAGGGATGCTCACATGGGGGTGGTTTCAGGGCTGCCTTGACAATACACAATATTGGCTTTACGTGAGTTACCTGTTAGTTGCAGTATATACTGGCTGCCAGGCAGAACCGTAACTAGGTGATCTTGCGCCCCTCGCAGAATTGTTCAGATTGCATCCCCTAGCCACTGACAAATTAGTTCTTCTTTCCACCTCTCCTCCAACCCCCCCCCCCCCATTCAATTCACCCTCTATTTAAAACATTTTATCATGATGCAATAATCAGTACAGTGGTACCTCGGGTTACAGACACTTCAGGTTACAGACGCTTCAGGTTCTGCTAACCCAGAAATAGTACCTCTGGTTAAGAACTTTGCTTTAGGATGATAACAGAAATCGCGGTGCGGCAGCAGCAGGAGGCCCCATTAGCTAAAGTGGTGCTTCAGGTTAAGAACAGTTTCAGGTTAAGAACAGACTTCCAGAACAAATTAAGTTCTTAACCTGAGGTACCACTGTATTTTTATTTATAGACATATTTATGGACATATTTTTAGCCCCCACCCCATGCCTGCACCCCTGACGGGGGCCCACCTCACCACCCCCTAGCTACAGCCCTGCTGCCAGGCTCCACTGCCTTACTTCTTCTACCATCATCAGTCTGCTTATTTGCAAGTCCAGCAAACTGAGCTCCCTGCCCAAGGTCTACTAATCATGTTAAACTTTAGAGCTCAATTCGAGCAACTCTGTCCTAGTGTAATCAAGTTGTCAACAACAAATTTCAGCTTCCCTTATTAGGCAAAACCATTGCTTGTGTTGCTACTCACCCTTTCCTCCCAAAATGCTTGCTGTGTGCAGGGAACTCCGGGAGGAAATGTGCTTGCCCTTAGAAGATATATTTTGCAGCAGGTGCAAGCAGGACTTTGCTGATGTTTTGTCTCCAGCAAAAATTCAAGAGCTTGGAGGATCCCCCAAAATTCACCCCCCCAAAAAGAAAATCCAAAAAGAACCATCCTGTAGCTACTCAAGCACACTTTTTAGCCATAAAGTTTTTATGGTGACTTTGATACTTTGATGTGTACATATTTCTGTAGTCAAACATTTAACAGTTATTTAAGACACTGGATCTATAATATCTTCTTTGTATACATGCATAGCAATAATGTTTGTAAAGAAGCCTGGAGGGTTTCCATGGTAACACATTTGTTAACAAAGAACAATTATTTCACACATTTGCAAAGGAAGCAAACCTAGCAACTTGTAGAAAAAATATATAATTTCTGTATCACTACGATAAAATCAGGTGGGTAACAGTTCTGCAAAAGCAACTGTCATAGGCAGCAGAAGTTCATTTGTGATTTTCACTTGGTTTGAAATTACTGCTATTTGCAGATAGCAAACATTATTTTGAGTGAAAGAGGCATTTTGAAAAAAAATGTTTTTGAATGAAACATTACTGTTGAAATCAGGAGAAAGAGGCACACAGAATGCCATCTTTAACTGAACCAAACTGTTACCACCTCATCTTCTCTTGTCTCAGTTCAATTTAAGCTTTTTCATTATCATCTAGTCTATGCTTGAACTCAGGCAGATCATTCAGGGAAGGCATCACAATAGCACAATGTTATGAAAAGGAGAAATGGGGCAGTGTGCCATCAGCAGACCAGTGAAATTTCACCCTATAAATGATTTGGCACAATGCGTCATGGATAATAACAACACATTTATGTTAATTTTTATTTGATTATTTTATTTGATAATTTTATTTGATAAATTGTTGATTTAACTGGATTAATATATTGCTTAAGCATCAAAAACTCTAAGTGGTTTATGTAAAATACACATGAAAATTACCGGTACAAATAACATCAGATGTTAAAAACATGTTCGCCCAATTTTTTTCATGCAGTTATTGTTGTGACGTGGGGTTTGTGATTTCAGCTCTCTTGACATAATATGCTGGAGTCAGTTCTCTAGTAACACTTCTTTATTAAAGCAAACAAGACTGAGACCTGAGGAGGGAAGAGCTACATTTATAGGGACAGGGAACTAGCTAGAAAGGATACATTTTGGAGTGAACAATATCAGGCAATCACAGTCCTGCCTTTTGGAGGAAACCAATAAGACAGAGGATCCAAATACAGCAGCTTAAATGAACCAATAGTAGCTGTACCCTCTGGAACCAAAAGGCAGTTACTTTACCCTAATGCAAATACAGACAATAATAATAATACAGATATAAAATCCTTTGACTCAATACACAACAGTTATCTCACGTCACAAACTTTGCCAGTGTGCAGACAGAACTAGAAGTTGGATGTCTTGTTATTCACTAAGTATAATATTTCTTATTAGAGTCAGGATTATGCTAGAATAATCCTATATTATTCTAGGATAATATAGAATAATATTATCCTATAGCTTTAATTAGACCACCTGATATAGCTATAGAAAAGGTTTCATTTCTGTCAAGACATATGAAAATGAGTTTTACAGGGCACCTATTTCATTAAAAAGAAAAGAAAAGAAAAAATCCAAATAGCTTGCATTGTTTTTGAAAGATAAAGGTCTTTAAAGGTCTTCCTTTTTAGAATCTGGCTATAGAAATACTACTTCCACAATCAATGAAAAATGCTGCTCCAGTCATCTCTTCCCAACAGAAATCTCTCTTTACAGCACATACCTTCAAAACAAACTTATTCATTGAAAGCCCAGAAGAAAAGAATGTAGGTTATATGCCTTGCTAAGTTACCCATGTCCTCATTATGTTCCTAATTAATGTTAGTAAACTATATCAAAACTATAGCACTTGGAAAACAGACCACTTTCACTTCTTTTCTTTTTACACATCTTCTAAACCTTTCACATTACCATGCCACTATACAACATTTTCCTGCTGTGATAAAAAGGGAGGGGGAAGAACCAGAAACAAAACCTTCAGGATTTCAAAGAAGAGCTTACAAGCAATTTGTTGCCTCTGTAGCTATGTACTATGCACCCAAGTTCAGTATCACCAACTGGCAAAGTCCCAATCAGAGATGCTAAGGAAAAGGAAACAGATTTGAAGCAGAAGGCTGGCACTGGCAGAGGAAAACAGCATGAAAGAGTGTCATGTTCTACTAAATCCGCTATTTCTGTGGATGATGCAGGGGGCTCCGGAATGACTTCCCATTCTCCAGTGGAGCAAGTAAAATCCCACCAGCACTGAACTTGCTTCAAAGAAGATCAGGGCTAGTAGGTCCAAAAAGAGCCAAAGAAAGAATCAGCTGTAGTCTATCCCAGTCCTCTTTACTGTCATTTCACCCCTTTTCCACTGTTTGAAGTAGTGTGCATGCACACAGAAAGGGGACTGAGGAGGTGGTGACATTGGAAAGGGATGCTGGTAGTTAAGACACTGGAGATGTCACTCTAGCCCACCCCACTCCCCAAAAGAAGCGGGGGGGGGGGGGGAGAACCCCACCCATGGACATATCTTTGATGTCAGAGAACTTGGGTTTATGGCAAGCGGACACAGTGTAAACAACTTTGCTTTCAGTGAGAATGACAATATATCAGAACCATTTTAAATGCAAACTTATGTCTTTGAAAGATAACATGTCCCTGCACTTTTATGAGATACTGTTGGCTAGTGTATCATATTTTCATATTGAGAGATAATGATACAAGCACCATTTCAACAACAAAAATTAACGGAGCTGTAACAGGCAGACCAAGATAGTTGGAAAGTAAGAGTTGAGTGCTGCATTTTCTCATATCTGCTGGATTAATAGCTTAATAGGGGGCTTGTCAATTGGTGAAACAGAGCAGAAATCAAGCAGTTTTAGCTATGGGTGAATGTTTTGTCTGCTAAAACAAAGTGTGAGCAAATTATTTCATATCATGCATTCCCTTAAAAATCCAACTTCTTCCTGAGTGAAACTAGCCAAGTGTGGAAGTTTTTACTGTAGCCTCTTTGCAACTGGTTTGATTGCCTGCCTTGAAATATTAAAGTTTTACAGCACATTTTCACTGCCTGTCAGGAGGACATTCTCTTGTCAAAGGCAATATTTATGTATCCAAGGAAAATCAGATTTCTCTGACAAAGTAGGAGTTATGAATTTTTTATGAGAGTGTATTATGAAGTTGAAGTGCAATTCTATCAGCTGGGAAAACTGATGTTTAACCAGGTAAAAGAAAAAAAAATAGTTCTTTATAACTCTTGGTCAAAATATTGTTTCACCTTGCTGTATTTACTTATTTAAAGCATACACACTGCCTTCCCAAGGTGGCTTGCCAAAACATTTTAACATATGTAAACATATATTTTATACCAAGCTACAAGAAGTACAATGTTAAAATTAAAAGCCAGCAGCAGTCAAAATTTCCAAAATTAGTTAAACAGTCTGGAAATAAAAAAAAGATATTCCAAAGTTTATTATTATTATTATTATTATTATTATTATTATTATTATTATTATTATTATTTATTATTATTATTTATACCCCGCTCATCTGGCTGGGCTTCTCCAGCCACTCTGGGCGGCTTCTAACAAAATATAAAAATACAGTAATGCATCAAACATTAAAAGCTTCCCTAAAGAGGGCTGCCTTCAGATGTCTTCTAAAAGTCTGGTAGTTGTTGTTCTCTTTGGCATCTGGTGGGAGGGAGTTCCACAGGGCGGGTGCCACTACCGAGAAGGCCCTCTGCCTGGTTCCTTGTAACTTGGCTTCTCACAGTGAGGGAGCTGCCAGAAGGCCCTCAGCGCTGGACCTCAGTGTCCGGGTAGAACAATGGGGGTGGAGACGCTCCTTCGGATATACTGGACCGAGGCCATTTAGGGCTTTAAAGGTCAGCACCAACACTTTGAATTGTGCTCGGAAACGTACTGGGAGCCAATGTAGGTCTTTCAAGGCTGGTGTTATGTGGTCTTGGCGGCTGTTCCCAAACACCAGTCTAGCTGCCGCATTCTGGATTAGTTGTAGTTTCCGGGTCACCTTCAAAAGTAGCCCCACATAGAGTGCATTGCAGTAGTCCAAGTGAGAGATAACCAGAGCATGCACCACTCTGGCGAGGCAGCCAGGATGGGCAAGGATCAAGGAGACAGGTGGTTGGTTTCACTTGTCCAAGCAGCCTGTCCACATCCTCAGAGGTAACAGATTGGAACACAACTTGACTAGACAGGACTGTAGTACTCTCCCGGCCCGGCCCTGCTCCCATGGTGAAGTCTATCTCTTCCCGAATCTGAGCGAATTTATCTGCAAAAAACTTTGCAAAATCATTGCAGAAGATCATGTGGCCTGTACTGGGCCCCGATACAGCAGGTTGTTCCGCTATATTGTGAACCACCTGAAAGAGTCTCCTGCTGCTGCTTTCCACAGATGCAATACAGGTGGGTGAAGAAGGTCTTCTTCGCCATTGCTATCGCTACTTGGTAGGCTTGACATTGAGCTCTAGCCCATGTCCGGTCAGATTCAGAATGAGTTATCCGCCACCGACGCTCTAGCCGTCTCAGTGATTGTTTCATTGCCCTCGGATCCAAGGAAAACCACGGGGCTGTCCAAGCTCCATGCAATCGGAGAGGGCACTTCAGAGCGAAACAGTCAATAGCCCTGGGTTAACTCCACATTCCAGCGGGCCACCAGGGAATCAGCTGAAAGGCCATCAACATGGGATAAAACATCCCCTACCACTCTCTGGAAACCATTTGGATCCATTAAGTGGTGGGGGCGGACCATCTGAATTGGTCCCACCTCCCTGCAGAGGGGAAGGGTTGCGGAGAAGTGCAGTTGCACCAGGAAGTGATCTGACCGTGGCACTTCTTTAGTTTTGCTTTTACTTAGTGTCAAATCACCAACATCCATAGAGGTGAACACCAGGTCTAAGGCATGTCTGCGGCTATGAGTTGGGCCAGACTTATTCAGGGACAGCCCCATGGAGGCCATGCTTTCCATGAAGTCCCGAGCAGCCCCTTGTAAGGTCGTGTCGGCGTGGGTGTTAAAATCCCCTAAGACAACCAAACTAGGTGTCTCCAGGAGAATAGCAACAGTGACGCCCTTGGGGAGGGATTCCCAAAAAAATGTGGGCCACTACTGAAAAGGCCCTGTCTCTGATGCTTGTCAGCCTAATGGCTCTTATTGCTGGGCCTAACAGGAGGTCCTCCATTTGTAATAACCATAGTTCCTTTTTTTCATTCCAGGAAAGGAGGCCGTCCCATATAGATTGCTGGCAATTGAAGATCTATTTGTACATTGATACAAATGACTGAGGAACATGAGTGGGGGTGGAAATGTTATCTGACTGCTGGATATAGAAAAAGCCCCCAGTACATAATTCACTATGTGTAACATCCTCATGCACAGAGTGGCCATGATTTCTGAACTTTTAAAATACTGTGATAAAGCAGAGAGTCTAGGAGCAAGAGTCCACGTAATCCATGAACACAGCTACATCTGACATTCTCCTAATATGTTATGTGGTTGTTTATTTTTGTAGTAGTGTTGGTTGGCCAGAATCCACAGTTCTTCCTTTTATAAAACCATATTGCTACATTCATCATGAAACTGTTTGTTCTAGTGTATACTGGTGTTTACTGGTATTCTTTTGTTTGGTATTTAACTATTCATCGGTTATCTCACAAGAAGTTTCCGAGGAAGCTGGTTAAGATAGAAATATGCAGTCCCTTAAGAGTGGTCCCAAACATCTGAGGGCAGATTGTTGGCACAATCCATTGGGAGAAAGCATCCCATGGGATCTACAATGAATGCAAACTGGTGGCAGTAGTGTTCTTCTCAACAACTGTTTCCACCCTTGGAAAAGTACTACTGTCACACAGAGGGAGCTTCTGGGAAAAAATGGAAGATGACACAGCATGATAAGAAAAAACAAACAAATCTTGTATCCCCTCTTTCTCTTAGCCCCCTCCCAGGAAATTTTATAGCATTCCCCAACCTGGTATCCTCTGGATGCTGTTAGATTATAGCTCCCACTGTCTCTGACCATTGGCTATATGGCTGTGGCTGATGGGAGTTAGGAGTCCAATAACATCTGGAGGGTAACATATTGGGAAAGGCAGTTTAAGCACATGGTCCTGTTATTCCCTTGCTTTTTTTTAGCCAGACCCTGGTTGAGAACTGTGATATATATAGCCTCTATGTTTTTGTCTGGGAATACTGAAGCAGTTCATCTTGGCAAGCTCTTCATAAAGTCTGACGAGCTGCACAATGGTAGTGCATAAACATTTTTTTAAACAACAGTATGGTACAAAAATGTGCTTTCCAACAGATATGCTGGAACATCCTGGTTTAATATGCAATTTAATGAAATACAGGTGAAACTCAAAAAATTAGAATATTGTGGAAAAGTTCATTTATTTCAGTAATTCAACTTAAAAGGTGAAACTAATATATGAGATAGACTCATGGCATGCAAAGCGAGATATGTCTCAGAGGTCCAATATTGCTCTATTTGCAGTCCTTGTTTTGCTGATTTCATTTAATATTCTAATTTTCTGAGATTGTTAATTTGGGGTTTTCATCAGCTGTACACCATAAACATCACAATTATAACAAATAAAGGCTTGACATATCTTGCTTTGCATGTCATGAGTCTATCTCATATATTAGTTTCACCTTTTAAGTTGAATTACTGAAATAAATGAACTTTTCCACAATATTCTAATTTTTTGAGTTTCACCTGTAATTAGCAAATTCGTTTTACAATAAAATTTAACTAATATATGTGTGTAAAATATTGAACCATGTTTCAGAAGGAAGTATACCTTTACAAAACATAATATAAACCAGCTTATTTGTCAGCAATATCTTAACGTGATGCAATATCACATTCGTTCTTATGTTTACAAGGTCTCTTAACATGAAAAGCAGGACAGATACCATATGCATTACTAGACTGCCTTTGACATTGCTTTTCCTCACTTGCATTAAAAATAAATAAATTATGTGCAAGCTGTTAGGAAACAAATCAGGCACAAATGTTTGGAAGTTGGTCAGAAAAACTCTGAAATGTGTATTTGTCAGATAAACACCAGGAAGAACTTTCTGACAAGAGCTGTACGACAGTGGAATGGATTCTCCAGGAGGGTGGTGGAATCTCCTTGTAGGTTTTTAAGCACAGGTTGGATGGCCATCTGTCCTGTAAGATTTAGTTGAGAACAATGCATAGCAGGGGTTGGATTAGACGACCCTCAGGGTACCTTCAAACTCTACAATTCTATTATCAAAACAAAATGAGGATGTATTGTAGGAACACCTTCTTCCTTCCATTGTTTAACACTGTTAGAAACCACCAAGCTTTCATGTCATCTTGCTTGCACAGTACTGATAAGGGACTAGATCAGGTTTTCGCCAACGTGATGTCTTCCAGATATTGTTGTATTACACAGCCCATCATTTTATGACCATTTCCCATACTGGCTGAAACCGATGGGAAGTGTAGTCCAATAATATCTTCTGGAGGGCACCAGGTTGGGAAAGGCTGACAGGGTTACTGTGTCAGAAACAGCTTTCAGTATGGAAGATACCACATGCATGAAATGGTTATTAAGAGATGCATATAAAACCTGCCACAAATTAAGGAGTTACATCCATGTTTTCAGAAAACTAGAGCTTGTCCTATATACCGGTAGTTGCTGGCACAGAAAAGACAGGTACTTCTCATTTTGAATTAAAACTGTCTAGAACTGTCACATGAGCTGCTGTCAACATCTGCAAGGCACTGGCAGCATCAAGTGCCATGCCATAAAAAGACTGCAACATTTTATTTTCCACCCACATAGATAATTATAAGAGGCAGTAGGTCTCTTTTGAAAAAGAAAACACAGGACAATTATAATTGGCAATATAGCACAGAGAGGGGCTAGCAGACAGTAACACACAGGTTGTATGTGCACACCCACTCTCTCTATTCATCATTGTCCTAGAGACTTAACTGTTGCTATGCAAAAAGGCTATTCTATAATTTCTGGGAATACAGAGTTCAGAAAACACTGGTACTGAAGTTTCTTTAAGGCAATAGACAAGTAAATTAAATAAAAATAAAAATCCACAGTTCCACCCCCACATTCATGTTCAAAGTTCTTTGCATATATTATCAATTTAATCCTGTAATATGATGAGTATTGTTAATATTTTAAAGCTGGGAGAGGAAGGTTGAGGTTGAGAGGGTTGCCAAAAGCCACCAACCAGTTCATAGCTGGGCTCAGATTCAAAAGTGTGATGAACCAAATTTGGGATGTCAGTCATAACCACTAGTTTAACTCTTGTTCTACAAATAGAACAAAACAAACTATCAACATTATGCACCATATTAAAACAATCTAGGCTGAAGGTTAAAATCAGTAAAATATTTAATGAACGACTACTTTCTTGTGTTTGCTTTCCATCCTCTCTGTGTTCAAATGTAAAACGCACAAAGCTGACAACAAATGACAAAAAAAATCTGCTTTTATGGGCAAAAGACCGATAGCTATGACTCACCTAGTTTTGCTTTGCAATGCAGTGCAAAACTTCACTGGGGGGGAGGGGGGAGGGAGCCAGAGATTAGTGGGAGAGATAAGAAGTGAAAGCAAAGTAGTGAAAGTCCATAGCTTGTGCTCACTTGAGGCAAATCTCCTGTTACCCAGACGCATGGTGGCGAAGTGCCAGCTGGACAACTGGTGACCTAATGCACATTCATGGGCTATCAGCAGTCAAAACAAACCAAGGGAACATCCTCAAAGAACCTCTCCTGCAGAAACCCACTGAAACCATCGTCATCATGTGCAAGGTCCCATGCATTTGAGTGGGATTTGAACACTGTAAATCTCACAGTGCACTCTGAGACTACATCGAGATAGAGCTCTCTTTGGCTGCTCTTTTAATAAACCTTCGCAATCAGCATAGTTTTGAATAAGTTTGGATTGGTCACCACACAAATCCCAAATGAAAAAACAGGACGATACAGGATGAATCAAATTTCGGAAATGGTTTTTTCCTGAACAGCTCCCCCGCCCCACCAAAAAAACAAAAAACCCACCCAAGCTTGTCAGATATATCACTGCAGCAATATATACCTCTTTCACTACATTCAGGGCAAGGTCCTTAAAAACACACACACACACACACACACACACACACACACACACAAAAACACACTTGATCTCACTGTTTGGCCTTTGGGAACAATGAGTGTGCAGAGATGGATTCACTGCACTATAGTGGATGTTTTCGAAAGGCTACTTAAAAAATTCAAAGGATCCAACAAAGAATTCACCCAAACAATGTAAGGTGACAGACTGACAATGGAGCATATTAATCTGAGTTCCTTTCCCTATGCATAAATCGGCAGGCAGTTATTGCACCGATCACATTAAAGCATACATCCTGACATTATTCCTTGTTATCTGTTCATTACTTAGAAATATCTCCGTCTCCATGAAAGGCAAAAGTCATATATGCTCTAATTCAAATATTCAGCCACCCCCTTCAAATAAACACCAACACTGCTCTTAGAAAAACAAAAAAGGTACATGCCACGCTCCAGATTTCATATGAGAGCTATTTCTTCATGCAGTACACATTATACTTCTCTGCTAAATTCTTAGTATAATGATGTGTTTTATAATGTGATGACCATCTCGCTGGAGTACACACAATATTAATGAAAGCAAGATCAAATTAAACAGATGACATGATTAACTGTATTCATTTCATGCATGGATGTGTTTTATGGGGGGGAGATAAAGACCTGAAAGTAATTACCATTAACTGAAACTCCTTCACTGACCTCTGCTTGCAGCCAGCAGTTGTTAAATGCTGATGGGTTTATAACAAAGAGCAATGCCTCTATCGTCTGTAGGCTTTTCTTTTATTCTACACAGAAGAGGCAGACTTCCTCCACCGTTGCATGAACACTGTACCTCTGTATCTATGTCTCTAATGCAGCATAAAGATTACTGTGGAAACCTATCAAATTGGCAAGCAGCAAACGCCAGCAGCCAATCGGAGAAAGGCGCATGCAGAATCTAGCACATGCTCTCTGAGACTTGGATACTGTCACTGCTGTTTAGCAGGCTGTTAATCTAATTATAGCAGTTTGCTAGCACAGTACTATGAAAAACGGCACATGATCAAGAAAATAACACCCCCCCAAGGGCAGGTATTCTAGGAATGTCTAATTGTATGTGTATGAGTGTGTGTGTACATGTGCTATTTCTTTAAATGCAAAAAATCAAATCCACACATTCAGCTTATTTCAATACTCCCTCATGAGATCTGAAACCACGAAGCAGCATTCATCAATTTCAAAGCCAGTTTCCTTCATAAGTTATGCTACAATATAGTGTTTCATTTTTTATATGCAAAATCGTTGCATTTGCATGAAATACGATCATCTTCCTTGACATATCACAGACTGGCAGTAGAGAAGGATGAGTAATTCCAATTCTGGTTTATTGTGCTAGTGTAATGAGGATGCATATAAACGTTTGGCACATGGCTTCTCAAAGCAAAGTTATAGTGGAGCTGCTGCAACTTGTAAAGAATATGCTTGAGTATTTTGCTGAATTGTGACTCTATATCTGTGTTTCCAAAAACAATTCAGGGGTCTACATACCCTCACTAGTTCCCCAGAAGCAAATGTTCCTCTCTATCAGTGAGCATCCCTACCCAGTACAAAGATTCCTTTCCATGCATAATCTGCACTTGGCAGGGACCTCTGGAAGAAAGAAGCATTCTGTGTTGGGCACAACAGACCAGCTCTGTCCTCTTCCAAGTTTTTTGTTGCATGCAAAGAACCTTATTTTGTGTGCAGTAGGTACGTACAGGATACTAGGATCGGCAGAGGATGCCCATTGATCATTTTCTTGATGGCATATTGAGAGGAACAAGTGTAAGATGTGCAACAATATCAAGTCTCAGCAGCCAGGAGAACCAGGAAAGTTGGCAGTGGATCTGTGCCACTGCTCCTCTTGTTCCTCCACACCAGGCCTGTTAACCACTTACATTCAGGTGGTGTCATGTAGTGAGAAAGGAGTGGGGTAGTTAGCCTGGCAGGCAGGTATGTGGCTGGGGTTTAGGTTACTTGATTTGGGGAGCATGACAAGTCACACCCCATTACAATAATGTGAAATGACATGAATTATCTGCCCCATCCTCTACAGTAATTGCATACGCCAAGCAACCTATAGAGTAAAGTGGGCAGTAGCTATGATGGCGAGCACAAATAATGACTAGCCAAGATAAAATTTATAGAATCCTGATTTAGGGTGGTCAAATAGCTAAAGCAGGGCAAAATAATAATGCTTATTTCAACGACCTACAATTAAGGGAAAGCCAGCAAAACAAATCAATGCTAGAGGCAGGGCTTGAAGCTAGCCTCACAGTTCTCATTTTCTTTTCCTCTCTTGACCCAATCTGGTTGGTAGTGAAAATTACCATCTGAATTATGAATACACTAATTCAACCCAGGAAGAAAAACTTTAAACTGTTTACAGCTATATATTATATATTGCGAAGTATTTTTAAACTTTGCTAAAAATGCATGTGCTGAAACTCTCTGAATGAAACATAGACATCAACCGTATCTGTCCCAATTTACTCCAGTAGTACTTAAGCACACTTAAAAAAACCAACAACAACCATATTGAACTTGTTAGGTCCATAACTGTATTTTATTTGACACCCACATTCTCTAATGATTCTCAAATTATGAAGATGCTAGCATAGAGCATCTATGCTATTTAGGCTAGTCCTTCCTTCTGTAAATGAAACACAAGCCCTTCCCAACAAATCTTTTTGTATACATAATCAGTGGAAACCACCAGTAATTGTTAGGGTGAAAGCAGACCTTTGTGGACTTTTGTTTTTACACAAAAACATTTCTGAATTCCTTGAATATGGCAATAAATGTGAAGTTAAATTACCGGTCGTTCACTGACAAGCCACTATTTGACAAACTCTAGTATCCTGCCATCAACATGTACATCCATCGTTGCACATTATATGAATTGAGGAAAGGCCCTTTATCCCGCTCTGAAGATTTAGCATAATGGCCCAGATTTATTTAATAAGTACAGTGGTACCTCGGGTTACATACACTTCAGGTTACATACGCTTCAGGTTACAGACTCTGCTAACCCAGAAATAGTGCTTCAGGTTAAGAACTTTGCTTCAGGATAAGAACAGAAATCGTGCTCTGGCAGCGCGGCGGCAGCAGGAGGCCCCATTAGCTAAAGTGGTGCTTCAGGTTAAGAACAGTTTCAGGTTAAGAACAGACCTCCTGAATGAATTAAGTACTTAACCCGAGGTACCACTGTAGCCATGAATTTAACATCCAGATGTTATGTGTGCTAAATTCATGTCAACCTGAAATTCATGTCAACCTATGGACACTTACTGTGGGAGTAAATTCCACTGAACTCAAATGAGTATACTTGTCAAAAGACATTTGTGGGACTGTACTGCATATTTTTTCTGATTTCTTATTATTAATAATGCAAGTTATGAGATACTTTCCTTCTGTATAGGATTATGACTTTTATCTTTCTGTTGCATCAGACATACCATGGCAGCATAAATTAAGCTTGCAATTCCTGTGCAATAACCAACATAATTAAAGCTTTTCCAACATTAATCCAAATTAGTTGATAAAAAGTGTTATTGATATATCTGCAAATTATTTTACTGAACTGGTGAAGAAGAAAATTTAACATGCAAGGCTTACATGCTGCTCAAACATTCAAATTCAATAAACAAATCTCCCAAACTGAGCATGCCTAGGAATTTAATTGGAATGTAAAAAGATGGAATGTCTCACTGCCCACGTTCACATTTTGCAGAAAACTTTAACAAGTTTAAAATGAAAGGAGAGCAAAAATGTGCATCTTGATTGCCTTGAGAAAATGCCAGTAATGAAAACACTGCCAACATATCTAGTCTCCATTCATAAATTTATTCCCCATTCTATAAATTAATGAAAACTCTTATTGTATTTTTCTAGAGTAAAAAATGGCTTGTAATACCTTAAAACTAAGGTGCTGCAAGCTTTTGTTGCTTTTTCTAGCACAGATTAATACAATTACTCTTCCAGAATTTAAGATTCCCAGACTGTTCCTACAAAGATTTACTCAGAGGTAAGAGCCAATAAGTTCAGCAAAGCTGACTCCCAACTAAGCATCCATAGGATTGCAGCCTAAGAGAGTTTCACTTCCTAAAAAAAAACTGAGAAGAGCATTTGCAGTCCCCTTCTATCTCTGAGGCAAGCAGGAAGCTGCATAAGAAACGTGGACAAGATATTAAGGGCTTGCTTGCAAACAAAAAATAAACAAGTGGGATTAACTGCTGAAGTTATATTATGTGCTGTGGTGGCGGCTGTTCATTGGGACTGCTAGGCTGGAAGGCAGGGAGGAAAGGAGCAGGCGGAGCCAGAGACAATGATATGCAGAGCCACCCACAATTGCTTGGAAGATTGCAGACTGACTGAAAATGACAGAGGTTGGTCATCCTCAGTAAGTGCCCCAGTTACCCAAGGAACCAGCCTCTCCTGCTTTATTTAGAATATCAGTGTTGCACAACTAGAACAGTAAGCATTAAGCTCTTCTGGATTTCAGAATGCTACTTTGCATTAAGAGAGAAGTACTACTTATGGATTTTATCCCTTATGTTAAATAGCACCCTGCACCCCTTTCTAAGATATCTAAACATATGCCACAAGGGCATTTTGGAATCTTGTTAGCGCTCTCTTCAGCAACTTTTGCAATTTCTACCTCAGGCAAATCTTTGGATTGCTATGCCATAGGAAGTCAAGCTAGGATGAGTATTCCTAGTGCAGAATGAGCTCTTGGTTCTGACACACCTACATCACAATAAACAGAAGGGTGAAAGCTTCCAGGAAGTAGAAGCAAGAGCAGCACTCCCATAAGCCTGTAGTGAAGGCAAGGGAACAGAATGCCATTTTCAAAAGCACAAATAATCTCCTTCCTTTCTCATTAGACACTCATATACACTGTTAGAATATACTTGTTAGAAGGCCATGGAATTCACTTGGTAGAATCTTTTGTGTATAAAAGGAAAAAAGTTGCATGTTTTGTCTCTTTTGCCACACACTACAAAGAAACACAACCTGGTAGAGCTACACAGACAAGGGTTCCCTTTGGGTCTCTCTGGGATTATGCCAATGGAACAAAACCAGCCTCCCCTGCCGCAGTAGTTGTGGCTAACAGTAATAGGCATGTGACAGATTTATTTCCCAGCTGCAGTCCACCGACTGAGTTAATCTCCCCATACCCAAACCCTTAATTCTACTTCATTTTACCTTTTTTCTTCATGTTTAACAAGTTTCCCTTTTTGAAAGTGTGTTGGACTATGAAAGACTTTTGGGGCAATGTTACGCTCATATGCATGCTGAATTTCACCGCAGAGTGGCAATTGTTCCAGACTATCATACAAGTTCCTGGGCAATATGGAGGATAGTCATATTCTGCTACCTGCAATAGTTTAAAACATGCTCCATCCATTCTTGCAAATCAGTACAATCACAGCATGGTACCTTTACATATGTGAGTTGTCTGAAACTATTTGGAGGAACATGCAGCAGGCTAGCAATCTGGAGCTACCTGAATACAAACTGGGACTGAGCAAACAAAATGTACTGGTTTAAGTATTTTATTATAAGCAGTAAACATCTCAGTTCATCCTATTTCCCTTAAATCCAATTAGCCCATTTAAACAATGTAACCTATTTAGTTCTTTTCAAACTCATGCACATAATAATAACATCACCATCATGATTGAAATGCACTCCATACAACTCTGGAAAGCAGCCCTTATGTGCCTTTCAGTCAAGTCTTCAATCATCTGGAAATCGAAGTAGCTGAAACCTGGAGCATTTTTCTTGCTATTTAAATTTATGATAAATACGGTCATATGCATGTTAAGGTATTTGCTCTCATACTTTAGAATGCCAGCCTAACAAAGATGCAAAATGGGAAGATAATTGGCCTTCTGATTTATTTCATAAGGAATAAAACCTTATTAGTTCAAGTTACATATTTATTAGAAAGTCACTATGAGAAATTCCAAGGAACCCTAGCTATGACTGTTTTCAAATATATAAATCGATCCATTTCCCAAAATGGAGTTGGTGGTAGTTTGTAACTGCCAACTGTACCTCTAGCAATGTAGATAGGTTTTATGGTTAAGTACATTTAATTTACATAGTCTTCAAGGCAGTCAGATGGAAAAAGAGCATTGATTTCTTGACTGAACCCTTTGCAGCCTGTGGCTACATTTCCCAATGAGCTGCTTTAAAAACAAAACAAAACAAAACAAAACAAACAAAAAACACCCCACTCATAAGTGCATTCACTCATAACTGCAACAAAGGCATAGTAATCTAGGTCACAAATACTAAGCTTGTTATTTTCACATCAGAAAAAATTCTGCAAATCTTTCAGCATTACATAAAATTGCCCATGATGCTGCTTCCTCCCCAAAACCAGCAAACTGCTGGGCATTTCTCTACTTTAAAACTGCATTGTTGTTTTTCTTTAAAAGAAGAGCGAGAAAGCAACAGAATACCAGGCCCTAAATGTAGATGGTGGTTGGTACTGAATTCAGATTTCATTTTTATAAAGTTTTTTCTCCTTTAATACCATATGTTTAAATCAGATTTTAAGCTTTTAAATTATGTGATCTGATTCTGAAGCAATTATATCCAGCTTGTTGTTCCAAACAGAATATTATGACTTGATGTGGCCAGTTCCTTGTTTATTATGTACCCAAATCCAGCTTTTAATGGGCTGGATCCAAAGAGCCCATTCTTCCATGAGAGGAAGACTCCTTCTTTTGGGAGGAACAGAACCTTCGGCTACAACCCAACATTTTATAAGTTTTAAATCGAAACAGAATATTGATTTTAACAGCAGTCCATGACATGGTATGTCAGTGTTTGTAAAAAGCAAAAAAAGAAGGAAAGGGTTCTGACCTCCCTTTGTCTCTCCAGCCTGGTCCTTGGACCCTTGTTGGCATAAAAGAGTCCACGAGAAAAGTCCTTGCAGAGTTTTATTCTTAAAAGTCTTTGTGCAAAAGCAACTGAACAACTATACACACCAACACTAACTAACTAACCAACCAACCAACCAACCCAAACACCAGCAACCAAACTAACATTTCTCACTTATATATACAACTTGGTGCAGACCGCTGAGTCATGCTGACCCAGCTTTATTCGCATTAAAGAAACAGCGGCCATTTTAGCCGTGACACCCCTTCTGTTTCTTAAATGCGAAAAACCCCAACAGAAACAATACATACATACATTATATACATAAACCCAGTTTTGTCATCAATTCATTATGACATGTTGCTGGCAAAGGCTTGGTAAACAAATCAGCAATATTATCTTGTGATTGACAATACTCCAGTTTGATTACCCCATTCTGTACACAATCTCTCACATTCGCATGACGGATAGCAATATGTTTTGATGCAGATTTCATTATTTCCGAGCCTGCTAATGCAATGCACGATTGGCTATCTTCATACACTTCGATAGGCAAATCAACTTTACGATCTAGATCTTTTAGTATCTGTATAAACCATATGATTTCATTGCATGCTAGCAACAGGCTCCCATATTCTGCCTCACAGGATGAGGTCGCAACAAATCCTTGTTTCTTTGACCTCCTTCCAATTATGGGATTGGCAAACATCATAACCATTCCACTTGTAGATTTTCTGGTAGCTACACAGCTTCCCCAGTCCGCATCAACAAATACTTCTAGTTTTTCATCTTGTGTACTAGATATCTTCAAACATACATTTAATGTCCCCTTTAGATATCTGATAAGCCTTTTCAAAGCACACCAATCAGCAGTACTGGGTTTAGATACACGTTGGCTCAGAACATTTGTAGCACATGCAATGTCTGGCCTTGACCACTGGCTTAAATACAACAATGATCCTATTTTTGAGTGATACAACTCAGGCTGATCAAATTCATCATCACACACTGTCTTTGGGAAATCTGGTGTCATGGGAGTCTGAACTGGCTTGCAGTTTTCCATGCCAAACTGCTCTATCAAATGAAGAATTTTCTCTTTCTGGCACAATAGGAAGCTTCCATCTGCTTCCTGCCTTACTTCTACTCCCAAGTAATTGCTTACAGGCCCTAAGGCTTTAAGCTTAAACCTCTTTTCCAGTTGACTTGTGAGCTTCTGGATCTCATCTGTGGAACTCCCTGCCACAAGCAAATCATCAACAAAGACTAAGAGCATTAGATATTTGTTGCCTGTCCCCTTGGTGTACAGGCATGGATCGGCCATACTCCTTTTAAAAATAAGTTTTACAAGGGCTTCATTTAAACACTGGTTCCAACACCTTCCACTTTGTTTGAGACCATAAACAGCCTTTTTCAAATGCCAGACTGCACCATTCTCCTCTTCAAACCCAGGGGGTTGTCTCATTAACACTTCATGGTCTAAATTTGCATGCAGATATGCAGCATTAACATCAAAATTGTGCACTGCTAGTTGTCTTACAGCAGCAATGGAAAGCATTAAACGAAAAGTTTCACTCTTTACAGTGGGAGAAAACACTTCATCATAACTCTCCCCTTTAATCTGAGTGAACCCTCTGGCTACTAATCTGGCTCGAAAACGTGGTTCCCCAGATGCAAGGGTTTTTCTTTTGTAAACCCACTTGCATGACACCACTCTGCCACCAGGTGGCGGTATTATAACCTCAAACACTTTGTTATGTTTAAAAGAGTCCATTTCTTCTTTCATAGCTTGTTCCCACAAAGCACGTTCTCCAGGGGGTAAGTCTAAGACTTCATTATAACTTTGTGGTTCCACACAACTCACATTGCATACTCTCACTCCTCCTAGGGTCAAACGCTGAGGAGGTACACCCTTGTTTGAATGCTGGGAGCGCCTAGGCACAACTACTTCTTCTTCCCCCCTTATCTCTGGCGCTTCTTCCTCTTTCTCTAGAGAAGTATTATCTTTTGCCACATCCTTTGGGGAAATCTGTGCCTCCTCCTCATCCTGCTCCTGCATTGCCAATGGGTGAGAAGAAGCCTCTTCTCTTACTTGCAGGGGCAGTAGGCAATCTGGGTTGGCATGGATCGCAGTCCATCTGTCCTGGTCAGCAAAGTCTGCACTTCGTGACAGAACCACGCGTCCTGGGCGTAAATTGAAACACCACCCTTTGCCATAGGACTGATATCCCACAAACCGCAGTTTCTGCGCTCTAGCGCCCCCTTTCTGGTGCTGAGCTTTGGGGATATTTACATGTGCCCAAGCACCCCAGTTATGGAGCATTGTCCACTCTGGTTCTTTCCCAAACAACACACGATAAGGAATATCTTTCATAGAGCTAGACCAGGTTCTATTAATCAAAAAGTTTGCTGTCAGAAAAGCCTCGCCCCACAGCCTATGGTTGTGACCCAATCCTGCATCCACTAGCAGGCAGTCCTTTACTGACTGTATTACAGCCCCACGTCTTTCACACAGACCATTTTCAGCAGGGCTATAAGGGTTAGTCAAGCGATGAGTGATCCCCTTACGTCGCAACCATGTCCCAAATTGTTTGTTCAGAAATTCTCCACCCCTATATGTTTGCAACTGTACAACAGGGCGAGCGAAGAGCTTTTCAGCTTGGGCAACCCATTCTCTGACTGTGGGGAAACACTCAGATTTCTGCTTTAACCAAAACAACCAACTAAAGCGTGATTTATCATCTATTACCAGAAAAGCATATCTGGCACCCCCTTCAGTCTTCTGTGGGAAAGGGCCTATCACGTCACAATGGACAAGTTCTAAAACCTCTTTAGATACTCTGTCGCTTTTAGAAGCCACAGGCTTCCTCTTAGATTTGGCCATTTTACATACATTGCAATCTAGGAAACAGTTACAGCTATTTACTTTTAGGTTCTTGCACACCTTTTGCATCTCTGAAAGCACACGGAAATTGGCATGACCCAGTTTTCTGTGCAGTTCATGTACACACCCCTTATGGCAAATTATCCTGAACCACCTGGGTTGCTTTAACAGGCTTGTCCTGCATTACATATAACCCATTTTCCAACTTTGCATGGCCACATACCTGAGTTCCATTCTTTATCAGACAGCCATCCGGTGTGAAGTTAACACTATACCCTGCATTAATCAAACAGCTTACTGTCGTAAACAATAGTCCAAACTGCTGACAAACAGAGTCTCTAGTAGAGTAGTGTTCTAGTACTGCAGGAAACATGTTCTCTGGCCATCAATCTTGCTTCTACGACCATCAGCAAGATAGATTGAGTCTTTTCCATCAGCTGGCTTCTCCAGGGTCTTAAAGTCCTCCCGACGGTTGCAGATAATCCTGCTGCTCCCAGAGTCCAGCAGCCATGTTCCTCGAGGTATCTTTCTCTCCTCCCGAGAAAATGCAGACACAAACTGAGCAGAACGCGTGTTCTTCTTCCCTGAAGAGAACCCCTTCTGCTTACGTTTCTGCGTCAATTGCTGTCTCTGCTCCACGTCGTCTCCTGGAAGTCTTGCCCTGCACTGATGTTGGAGATGCCCGGGTTGGTTGCATCTATAGCACCTCCTCACCGTCATGGCCAAGTCCAAACCTTGGCGTTGCTCCATTGGCAGATTCTGCTGCTGGCCCCCTCGGCTGTAACTCCTCCGTTCTTGGAGTTCAGCCTGTCTATCTGACCTTCTTTCTGCTTCTTCGGTCAATCTTCCAACCACATACTCAAGGGTCAGATCTCGGGGACGCATACTCTCCATGCTGTTAATTACGGGCAACCAGCTTTCAGGCAAACTTGAAAGGATAATGTATCTTTGGTCAGTCTCATGATAACGCTTACCTCTCTGCTGTAGTTGAAGAAACAGAGATTTCAGCATTTGAAGATGAGTTGCCAAACTCTCACCTTCCTTCATAACAGTCTGAACAGCCTTCTGGTCAGAGAAATGATAGTTCCAGCAGTTTCTTTGACATGCATTGCCCTTAATAAATTCCAGCACTCAAACGCTGTGCTGGCATTTGCTACATGCAATAACTGAGAGTTGCTCAAACACAGCATAATTTGGGCACGAGCCCTTTCATCTAGCCGTTTTTTCTCAGCAGAGTCAGTTCTCAAAACCTCAGTTTCAACACAGTCCCATAGTCCATCTCTCCTTAACAACTGTTGCATTTTAATTGACCAACTCAGCCAGTTGCTCTCTGAGAGAAGTTCAAAAGGGATGCCTCCCCCAATATTTACAACTTGGGAAGACTGGAAATCTGCCATCTCTGCTGGTGCTTGCTGAGCCCCTTCTGTGGGGTCTCCAGCAAGCTCTCCTGACTCTCTCTTTAGAGTCCAACTGGATGGTCCTGGCTGGCACTCACTGGCGTCTAGCGGCTGCCTCTGTTGACCCTCAAGTCCCGCCTGGCTCTGCAACTGGTGTAGCTGCTCTGTGAGTCGCCTACTGTGGTCCTCTAGCAGTTCAAACTGTTCAAGTAGCCAACGCTGAGTGCTTTCCTGATCCTCAGATCCTAGCTGCTCCAGCGTTGCTGCAGACAGTTACAGCTTGCCACCAACTGCTCCAACGCACAGCCACTGGCTCCATACACCACCAGGACTCACCAGCTCCCTGCTGAGATGCTGTCAGTCGTTTTGCACTCTGCACATGCTCAGAAACACTGGGCCCATAACCTGTCAGTGTTTGTAAAAAGCAAAAAAAGGAAAGGGTTCTGACCTCCCTTTGTCTCCTCAGCCTGGTCCTTGGACCCTTGTTGGCATAAAAGAGTCCACGAGAAAAGTCCTTGCAGAGTTTTATTCTTAAAAGTCTTTGTGCAAAAGCAACTGAACAACTATACACACCAACACTAACCAACCAACCAACCCAAACACCAGCAACCAAACTAACATTTCTCACTCTATATATACAACTTGGTGCAGGCTGCTGAGTCATGCTGACCCAGCTTTATTCGCATTAAAGAAACAGCGGCCATTTTAGCCGTGACATGGTATACTTCTATATTCCATTCAAATAGGGAAAAAGCAGGCTTGCCAAGTTGTGAGAAACATTGTTTTCAAAAGAAGATTTGCTTCAGGTTATTGTTGTACTTTTTGGTATACTAAAGCTGATGCACTCTCTTATGTCATGAATGCTTTCCCAGGCCTGTACAAATTCTGTTCCAGCTCTTCAGTTTTCTCAGGGATAGCTAACATGGTGCTCTCCAGATGTTACTGAACTCCAAATACCAACAAACCCATACTGGCTGGAGCTGATGGGAGTTGTAGTCCAACAATAGCTGACTAAACCTGTCTTAAGACAACATTTCTTGGATGGCTCTTTCTATGACTGGCTTTGGAGCATCTGTGAAATGAGGAGAGAAGGTGGCTGCTGCTGGGTATCCCTTTAAGTCTAGATGAAATTTGTATCTTATCTGTGGTGTAAACATCACCATTGTTGCTGTTAATAATAGCAACCATAACAATATATTTGATTTATTATATGTTCTTTACCCTAAGGTCCCAGGGTGGGTCACATCAATTTAAAACAAAAGAAAAATAGTTTCAAACAAATTATGGTCACAAAAATAGGACAAGCCCTAAAAGGACTCATTCCAAGTGTCAGAGGTCAGAGTAAAAAGGTATTTCTTCAGCATATGATGAAGGTGCCAAGTGCAACTCAGGGAAGACAATTCCCTCTTCCAAATCATCACCATCACCCTGAGCTTCTGAAGGCAATGGTACTATCAATTATATTTTAATAATTGAAAGATCGCAGTATTGCGACAAATATGATTTGAAAAATCCAGTTTCCAGCAGCATAAAATAGAACTTGCTGATGACATCAGCAAACATGTCCCTGATGTACTCAGTATGAAGAAGGCTGATCCCTACAATCAGTATGAAGAAATTGCTTTATCTGAGCCCTTGCTTACAGGCCAAGCAGCTACAAAGCTTATAAAACTAGAGAGAGAAGTGGTTCCATCTCTTGCAGTATACAAATGCTACCTTGTCCCACAACACATTTCCAGGTCCTTACAAACCACAAAACACACAAGGGCAAGTAAGAATAGCAATGGCTTTTAGAACATCACATCAACTTGCTGAATTTGCTATAGCAAAGTTTCAATAACTTCCTAATGGAAACAAAGCAGTCAATTAAAGCTTACACCATAATGTCTCAGAGCTAAAGTGCTGACTAAAAAACAAAAACCAAGAGTCATTACTTTGGGTTTGCCGTACAGAAGTTTATATTTGAACACAGCTGCATCTCAGTCAGCCAGTTCCCATGACAGCCCCTCCAAGCTGTATTGATTTCCAGAGGAAAAGGCACCATAAATCTACTTCAGCTGAATTGCATCATTTTCGAGGTTGGCTTTAGAAGGCAAATTAAATGTCTTCCGCTAGAAACAGCAAAACAGATACACAGAGCTCTGTTTTCATTTCTTTTGGAGTCTCCCCTTACAAAATACTATGTGGCAAACCCCTCATGTTTAATATCCGTAAAGACAGCAAATCCAGACTTGTGAGGAAACATCTCTTCTAGGTCTGTGATTTTTTTTGGAGGGGGGAGGAAAGGGGGGCAGGCAGATGTTTGTTTCAATACTAATGTTGATTTCTGAACGTTTTATTTAAATCATGGAGGGAATTGAAGCAAAAGCCAGCACTCACACTGGGGAATGAAACATCACAAACATCTAAGAAGCTCTGTGCCATAATAAAGAGTGAAGCACAGCTCTGAGCAGCAAGTGAGCAGAATATTACTTTGGGTAACGAGTGAGGTATCCTTGTTCAATTATTCATACAATCTGCAACAGTTAAACTTGCTTCAGTGAGGAGAAATAAAGTAGGACAAACATCACCTTGACAACTTTAAAGAGAACCTTCCATTTTCCTTGAACATATTGCAACGGTAGTATTTCAAATATTTCCTATTAGTACCTTCACTCCACCCACATTTTAGGGGAGGGAGAAGCAACACACCAATGTACTGCAAAGAAGAAGCGTGTCCAAGACAAGTGCTCCATCCTGTATCTCCTACTATCCCCCCCCCACATTTATATTGTTTTTCAGCCCTGCAAACCAATATATCTAGAAAAACAAAACCTAACTTCCAAAATGTGTTGACTAGCACTGAGATTTATGGGACGCGGGTGGCGCTGTGGGTTAAACCACAGAGCCTAGGACTTGCCAATCGGAAGGTCGGCGGTTCGAATCCCCGCGACGGGGTGAGCTCCCGTTGTTCGGTCCCAGCTCCTGTCAACCTAGCAGTTTGAAAGCACCTCACAGTGCAAGTAGATAAATAGGGACCGCTCTCCAGCGGGAAGGTAAACGGCGTTTCCGTGTGCTGCACTGGTTCGCCAGGAGCGGCTTAGTCACGCTGGCCACGTGACCTGGAAGCTGTCTGCGGACAAGCGCCGGCTCCCGGCCTCTTGAGTGAGATGAGTGCGCAACCCTAGAGTCGGTCACGACTGGACCTTGATGGTCAGGGGTACCTTTACCTTTAGCACTGAGATTTAGTTTTAATTTTTGCTACTTAATCAACAAAAAATAAAGCTAAATCTTCAATCATGTATTAAGAACCAAAGAGAAAAAGTATATATTCACTGCCTCCCTAAATACAATCATGGACACGGCTTGTCTCATCACTTCCTAGCAGGGAATTCCACAACATGGGTGCTGCTACAGAAAAGGCTCTGGCTCACATTGAGCTGCCATTAAATTTTCTACTTTCATAGCAGCCTAAAGCACCATCTTAAGTACATTGACTAAAGAGTTTAGTTCACTGAAATCAATGGAATTAATTTCTGAGTTGAGATGTAAATTGTGTTGGATATTAAATAATTTTAATTTTTCATAAGGAAAATGTACTTTCCATTTTCTACCAAGTTTGACAAAATCATTCCATTCTTATTTTATTTTAGGTTCTATTTAGATATCAGTACAATTAAAAAGAGAATCTAAGGTAACATTCCTCCAGCTTCCTGGTGCCAGAGGAAACTTACTTAGTGTAATCATGTATTGTGGACATTGTTTCTGCTATGCCCTTCCAGTGATGCAGTTATTAAAATAGCTCCACCAATCTGTTGATGGTTCACACCTTTTCTTGTGCCCTGTTCAAGAGTGTTTAGCAGAAACCAACAAAACCTCAATGCAAACTTCTAAAGACGGCTGGCAGGGTAAAAACTAAACAACACCGGGAAAAGATGATGAAGGGCTTCATCACACTTCCAAAGCTGCTGTTTATTCTTTTGATCAAGAGAAGTGTCTAATATTACTTGCATTTCTCAGTATAAGACATCTAGTCCTGATTACCTACTGCCTGAATGATAAACACCCCACAGTTTTAAGAACAGCTAAGCACAAAGCTGCCTTTCGCTATTCAAAGGATATTTTTAATTGATGACGCTTCTTTTGAAAGAGCTCCATTCAGAAGAGTGAAACTTATTTATTCAATTATTCATTTTCTAAGTGCTAAGTTGGCAACAGCCTTTTAAAATAGCCTGCATTTAACTTTGATGAACTGTGTTACTGTGGGTCACTCCAATTGTTCCTAGTGCCAGTCAAATAAATGTGTCAGGCTGCAAGCCAAAGTGTTACAAAATTGGCTTTGATACAAGCGCTTCCTCTCTGTATGTTGTTGGTAGACCAAGTCAGTCAGTGGACCAATATGTAGCTGAATGAACTGAACAGCTGTTTGAGACTCTTCTATCACCAAGAGCTCCCAGTTAGGTTCCACCAGAGTGAATGACTCCACGACAAAGGATGAGTTGAGCATTAGAAGCCGTGAAAGCAGACAGGTAGACAGGTTCCCATTCATGTTTCCACTTCCTCAAGACAAAGCAGAAATGATACACAAATGCATGGAGCAGTTGCTTTTACTGCCTATTTCACTACAGTGGTACCTTGCGTTACAAACACCTCGGGTTACAAACACTTCGGGTTACAGACTCCGCTAACCTGGAAGTAGTACCTCGGGTTAAGAACTTTACCACGGGATGAGAACTGAAATAGCGCCGGTGGCGCAGTGGCAGCGGGAGACCCCATTAGCTAAAGTGGTACCTCAGGTTAAGAACAGTTTCAGGTTAAGAACGGATCTCTGGAATGAATGACGGTAAGTTTGTAACCAGAAGTACCACTGTATTTCAGAGAACTATAAAGCCAGCTTGAAGCCTTTGGTTGTAATAAACTTTAAGGCAACGAGAATCAACTTTTGCAGTAGCTTTCTATTCTTGGGGACAATTAATAAGCTTCAGGAAACCCCAACGTGAAAACCACTACTTCAAGGGAATGATGAACTTCGCTCCCCCCATATAATTACTAAAGTCTGGGAGGAGGAGCAGAAAAGTAATTGCACAAAACCAATCCTGTTCCTTCCACCCTTCACCCTTCAACTGGTCCTATGAGCTGAATGCAGTTTAATCAGCCAAGATTCTCCACATATTTTGAAAGTCCTTCCAAGGTAAATAAACTCATACCATATTAGGATGAAAAATTAAGATAGCTGAAGCAAGCAAAGAGATGGTACACAGAAATTCCATACCAGGGGAAGAACTGAATGCTGCACTCTACCAATCATTTTGTCAGAATAAATGTATAAAAAGTATCTCACCAGCTAGTGTGTTTTCAGAATTTTTGTTATGCTCGTCTGGACCACAGATAGTTTTTTGATGTAAGGTGGTGTTTCAGATTTGAATTTTTTTTTTTTGTGGTGGTGGGGGTTGTTAGTAGCTCTCCAAGGCCAAAGTTCTCTACAAGCACTTTCAGGATATTTTTTGCAGCGCCTAGAGCAAGTAACAGAGGAAGATAGTCAGGTTGGTGGGTCCACAGTCTCGGAAGCCACATTTTTGTAAAGGCATAACATTTATCCAAGCACTTGTCAAAGTAGCTGTCAAAACAACTTGCATTGACAAGAAAATATATGTTAAACGCCCTACAAATTAATGAGTACAACTTGAGGTGTTAGGAAATTCTTTGGACTGATTTTCAATAGTAAATATTACCTCTGAGTGGAAGACTAAGGACAATGATGCTGATTATTTAATTTACCGTAGTTTCTAAGAATTCACAACTCACTATGAATAGGTTTTTTTTTTAAAGTGGGCTGAATAAACATATATTGATTCATTTTTATAGTATCATACAAATATCAGACACAAAGACCTAGTTTATCAGTGTAACTGGGTTATCATTTTCAAAAGAAGGAGGGATGGACGGGACTACAATGCAAAATAAATAAATAAATAAAAATCCAGAAGAGTGATACCTATTCAATAGGAAGAACAACCTACCCAGTATTATATCCCTTTAAGTCCAACTGATTAAATGGAAGTGTAAAGCAGATGCATCAACAACAGTCTTGTATACAAGCACATAATATTTAGCTAAAAATGCAATCAAGTTGTTTGTCTCAAGAACTACTAAAGTGTTACAGAATCTCTTTTCACAAGCAAGGGAACAAGTGCTGAATAAGCTATTGACAACTTCCTACAGCCTTGTGCCAAGAGAAAGGAGCTATTGATGGATATGTGCCTTTACCACAAAATGCAGAATGCAGCTGCTGCGTGAGGGAAGTTACTAAGATACATGAACCACAGCAATTTCAAGCTAGAATAGCTTTTTTCCAAAATTGTGGTTTGGTAATATTTGCAGTCAAAACTAAGCTCTCTTTTAAATAAACAGCTCTAGCCCTAAGGATTGCACCTCTACAGACTGTCAGAAAACCAAGTCACATTCACAGTGATAAGTGTTTACAGGCCATATTCTGTTCAGCTAAAACAGAATAAGCAACAGCATCTCACCACTTACATAAAGATAAATGGCATTAGAAACTTCTCTGCACACTTGAAAGAGAGCATGCACCTTACTTCAGTATTCACAGCCCACCTGCAAACATGCTTGGAAGAAGTGGATTATCTAAACCCATTTCAATCTGATTTCAGGCCCAGATATGGAACCAAAACTACTTTGGCCACTCTGGTTGATGACCATTGTCAGTAGAGAGGGCATAAATCAGAGTTTCTCAAACTTGGGTCTCCAGCTGTTTTTAGATGACAACTTTCATCATCCCTAGCCAGCAGGACCAGTGGTCACGGATGATTGGGACTGTAGCCCAAAAACAGCTTTTAAAATGCCCATTTTAAACAAAGTCATTCACAGAATATGGAGTTGCTTATAGTGAAGAATTTGAACTTTCCTTGTGAAGTAATTTCAAGAATCAATGTTTACTGGGTCATCTCTTAACCCAACCTATTCTTAACCTAATCTACTCTCAACATAGTTGTGGGGATTAAATGAGGAGGGGGAAGAACTATATATGCCACCCTGAGCTCCTTGGAGGAAAGGTACAATATAAATGTACAAGTGAAAGTAAGCAGAGTAATTCACTTGTCCTCTTACTCCCATATAACCTCTGAAGTTATTTGCAGAAAAAGTGTTTAAACTCGTAAGAGTTAGTGTTAACTGTGGTTCGCAAACCACTTTGAACTCTGTCTAAAGCTGAAGATGGTTAGCGTTATTCTCAATACTGGTATTTTAGAACTTCAGCAAACAAAATGACAAAATGTACTGCACTATGTACAGTGATGTGAGAACTGGCAGATCTGTCACATCCAGGGCACGTTGTGTGTCCCTTTGGGTTGCAGATTAGGCTCACTGCTCCCCCCCAAAAAGTGTGGGTAAGCCACATACTACCACAAACGAACACTCCCCAAACATACTATGTGTGTCACTATCCTGGGAATCTATGCAGCACAGGGCAGACTAAAGCCTGTTTGGCCATGCCAGGTAAACTGCAATCCTGGGCTCAGAATATACATGGACCTTTTCTATCTGAGATTATCAGGGCGTGATCTTCCACACATACAAACATACATATTTTTTCAGCAAGAATGTGTAAATCCATACTTTTAGGTTGAATTTTAGCAGTTCTTATTTTTATCTGTATGCCACCTTGAGTCCTGCCAGAGATAAATCAAATTGATACCACAGAACTCTGCAAGATCCTCTTTACATGCCTATTAAATGTAACAGTCTCTTCTTTTTAGCTTCTAACACAAAAACTCCGATTTATTCTGAGTAGGCTAATCTGCCCCATGTTTCAGTCTGGAAATTCAATAATCCACAACTGTTGAGCCTATTGCCCTAATCTTGTCATTTTAGGATATCAGTTCTGTTTATATTAGATACCGTTTGCTCATCTGACATCGCCTGACCTCTCTTTACTCTTGTTGATTACATTCCAGTGCCTGTGAAAGTATACAGTACTATGTTCTCAAAACAAGCCAAGGTTAGTTTGGGACAAATTTATGAAGCTGGTTGACTAACATTCCCTGAAGAGCCACTACATGTATTCAAATCTACGAAAGGATGTTTTAATCCATTGCTCAGTCTTAAAGATGATAAGCAATGCCAATTTTGATACTTAACAGGAACATACAGAAGCTGCTGATATAGCACTTTATAATCAGAATTAACATACTAATGAAAGAGAAAGAATTATGCCAATTTTTACCGACTAGACAGCTACAGGGTTCTGTAACTATTCAGTTGAAGCATGACAGTCTCTTCCAAGAGAGCACCTTCTGCTCTGCAACTGAACTAGGAAAGATAGTTCTATTCTTGGAACAAGAGAAGTGATTTGACAAAACAGAAAAGGTGTGGGAGATCCTGGCCTTGCATCTAATTGGAAACAGAAGATCTTTGCCAGTGGACATTATGACAAAGAGAATCAGTCTGTAAAAAGCATACTCTCAATTCAAGGAGACAAGCAGGCTGAGTCACTATTTTTAAACACACAGACACACACACACACAGACACACACACGCACTTTACAGGAATAACAGAAGCCCAAATGAGGTTGCAACAGGAAACCTTAAAAAGTTATCGCACTCCATATAATCTGAGAAGTGCATTTCTGTTTAAGGAACTAAATAGAATCAAACAAGTTCCACAGTGGCATTAAGACACCAAATAAACACTTTTGCCACTCCCACATCAAGCCACCTGCATAAAATCAATGCTAACATTCGGAAATGAAAAATGCAGAAGACAAACTATGCAACATGTTCTACAGTGACTCAAGTCGCCCATACTACATAAAATGAATTATGTATCACATCTGTTTATAGTTTGTCCATAACATGTGCCTTAATAGACCTCTTCAGCACAGTGCTGGGG
Organism: Podarcis muralis; assembly: GCF_964188315.1. Taxonomy (NCBI): domain Eukaryota; kingdom Metazoa; phylum Chordata; class Lepidosauria; order Squamata; family Lacertidae; genus Podarcis; species Podarcis muralis. Next base: position 37,267,678 of record NC_135662.1, read on the forward strand.
AACCTGTGGGCCCCTAAACATTGCTGGACTACAACGAGGGCCAGGCTAAGCTATGTCAAACTTTAAAAGGCCCCACAGCATTAACAAAAATGTGTATCACTTTAACAGAAAGGACAAATAAAATTGAAATAATCATACATAGGCAAGGATTCAGCTAAAAAACAATCATTTAACCAAAGGACGCATCTTGCAATAAGCCTATTTGCATATGAAATATTTTAAAATTAAAATACCTTATGACATCTTATATAAAAACTTTTAATGTACACCAACACAAGAGTCATTAATCGTACAGTTTATTTCAAGTACAGTGGTACTTCGGGTTACATACGCTTCAGGTTACAGACACTTCAGGTTACAGACTCTGCTAACCCAGAAATAGTACCTCGGGTTAAGAACTTTGCTTCAGGATGAGAACAGAAATCGTGCTCCGGCGGCACGGCAGCAGTGGGAGGCCCCATTAGCCTAAAGTGCTACCTCAGATTAAGAACAGTTTCAGGTTAAGAACGGACCTCCAGAACGAATTAAATTCTTAACCCGAGGTACCACTGTACCTCGGTTTTCGAGCATCTCGGAAGCCGAACATTTTAGAACCTAAACGCCAAAAACCCAGAAGTAATTGCTTCCATTTTCAAACGTTCCTCAGAAGTCGAACGGCTTCTGCTGTGTTTTCTTCAACCCCCCTCTGTGCCTTGGTTGTCGAATGTTTTGGAAGTCGAACTGTCTTCCGGAACAGATTACATTCGACAACCGAGGTACCACTGTGTTTCTTTACCACTTAATATTCAACTGCTACTTATTTACGAGATCTGATTGCAAAGACAGAGCCTAAGGGCAGAGAATTTGCATAGGCGTGCAATACAAATATTTTTCTGATATCACACTGAATACATGTAGGGCAGGTATGGAGTCAGCACACACAATCTTGCTCCCCTCTCCCTACACACTTTCAAATAAATGTCTGAACATGAACCAACCTTACACTAATGAGAAATCTATGTTTATGTATGGTGCAGACCCTGGACAATATCCAACTGTTTCTGCTAGCACAATGATTTTTGCTTGTGTAGTGCAACTTCCCTTCTCCTCTCTGTATGCATGCCCTGCACTCTCCTCAAATCTGCTCTGGGGAGTCAGGGGAAAACCCAGAGCATGTTTCAGGAGTACACATGGGGGAAGTGGTGAAGTTCTGTTGTGCAAGTGAAAGTCCTTTGTCATTCAACATCTCATAGTTTCCATGAATCTATGTGCCTGCAATATTTTTCGTGTCTGCATGTATGAGCAGGATTGAATAGATGCTCACTAAAGCAAGCAAAATATATACTCAGAGTTAGAACAAGCATCTCCTAGAATATCCGATGCCCAATCCTTCCCCCCCACCCCAAAGTGGAAACCACAACACCATGGCCTCTCCATGCTGACTGCCATATCCTCATTCTGGAAGCCAAGAAGTTGTGACAAACCCCAAAACGAAAATGGGCTGCAGTACAGTGGGATTTAATTATTGGTACCTTGCCCTCTGCCTTCATTATTCAGCACTATTATTCCCCTAATGCAACAGAAATCCTGGTGGGCACCTAGCTTTTTGAGTTCACCTTTCTGTAGCTTTCTGCTGAAAAGAAATTCTGTGTCAAAATGTTCACTCAAGCATTTCCAAGGGACAAAGTGGGCTTTCAAGAGATGCAGAAAGAAAGAAAAAACAACCCTCTTGGAAAAGTTTATTTTTTAGTGCAAGTTGTAGTCCTCAATTACTGCTGCTTCAACACCATTTTAGGGCTCACTTGGAGAGGAAGGAATGTGTTCATGTTGATGAGGCTCAGTTTCATTGCATGGCAGCATGGTGTAGCAAGGCATTTGCCCTGAGAAAGCTCTAGTTTCACTTAGTTAAGAGTGACAAATTGCAGAACATGAATGGGGGAATGCACATTCCAATGCACATCCCATTTAAAGCAATATACTATGCATGGACAACCATACAGCCAAATAAATATGTCGATCCACCACCCCATACTGTATTACTGAATGAAAGCACATCCCTATCCATGTTATGTTGAAACTAATCAGCTACAAGTTGTTATATCAGCACACAAGAATATCAGCCCAATTGCTTTGGCATTTCAGCTCACCACTATCACCCTTCAGTAGCCTTCTGACAACCTTGAAATATTAGAACAGAAGGAAATGACATGTATACAAAAGAAGTACACATCACATGTTTAGTCACCTTGTAGCCATTATTCTATGTTTAGTATTTTTGTACCTCTTACTTATGAGAGTGCATTTGACATCCAGCCCTCTTGGAAAGCTTGTGTCTTCTACAGTTTCATTTAATAGGAAACAGATTTTATACGAGAAGTTCTGAAACAGCAGATGGAGAAAGTTTTCCCATCATTCTTCCATATAACACAGAAACTCCAAGGAAGCTATTTGGTGCTACTATACAAATGTGGCAAAGAGAAGAATTGAGAAAGTAGAGGGGCGATGTGTGAACACACAGTGCTCATGTGGTGCACACTATTAACCAGTACAAATGAAAGAGTTCCATCATAAGCAAAGGAAGGGAGGGTATTCATAGCAGAAGCTGTGAATGAAAATAAAGAACACAAGTTCCCTTATAGACCTAGGCTCCAGTGAAACTCACCACTCTGATTACTTTTAATGAAAATATTATTATTAACTATTTAATAACATTTTACACGTCTTTAGAGAGGCGTCTAACACCAAAGCCTTTAATTTCTCCTTCCCTGGCCATAAATGGACTATCATGGTAAGTAACTGGTGATGTTCTATTTCCAGTGCAAATATTTGTTGTTCTGATGGTGACTGAAATTTATGACCTGTTCTATCCAATTTATTTTCTTGTCTGAGAGGGAAGAGTTGGCTGTTGGATGTGCAAAGTCTTGGGTGGTATTCAACTAACCTTTACTCAGAGTAGACCCATTGAAATTACTAGGCCTAAATAAGTCATAGACATTAATCTCAATGGGTCTACTCTGAGTAAAAATTAACTGACTAAAACCCTTTAGTACAGAGTAAAATGGACGAAGGATTGCAGTGGGGGTGAACATTCAAATGCAAATCCCCATCCCAAACCAGCTAAGATGAATACATCTCGCCTGCCACTATAAATGTGCATCAGTTTGTGCAACTGCTCTTTCAGAGGGTGGGGAGAACACTGGAAGAATTGCTTGGAAAAGCAAGGAGATCCAAGACACTCTGTAGACTTCCCATGGATATCTGAGACCATGGCGAGACATAGTGCAAAACTCCATGAAAATCCCCAAATGTAACAAAATAGAACTGAATTAAGACAGCAATGTATGACCATACAAACACACAGAAATACAACTGAGAACTCTGGAAAGAAATGTATGCAATATGAGAATTCAAACAGTATGCCAAATGAGGGAGGGAGTAGAAACCAAAGTTTTGAAACCTATGAAGTCATCCAAAAATGTTTTAAATAGAACACAGTCCTAGGCAAGGAGACAGTTTTCTCAACTTTTTAAAGGCTTGCTGCAACTAGCTGCTAATTAAAGTAATATTTTAAACAAAAGGGTTTCTTCATTTTCCTCCCTGCCCACATCTATGTTCTACAGTACTGCAAAAAATATGCAGTTGGATAAAAGACAGAGATATTAGTTCTTTTTGTGTGGGTTAGAGAAGGACACACAATGCAATATTCATGAGTAAGTTAGATTTTAAGTTTCTTGGTGCCCTAATTTTCCCTTTTGATCCCAGTGCTTTCCATCCTTTATGCGGAAGATGTGGTGAAATCAGAAGCTAGAATAAACAGAATGACAGAAAATGTATTTATTTTTTGTTTTATGGTAATGCCTCTGATATGCTAGTGACTTTAAGGACGTTCAAGATATTCAGCTTATGCCCAGGGAAATGCATAATTTAAAGGACACTCATGCAAGCAAAAATGATGTCCATGGAAAAGAATTCTGTTATTTCAGATACATCTAAATATGTTCTGTAGGCAACAAGCAAAGGTGTTTTTTAAACAAACAAACAAACAAACAAATGGGGGTGGAGTGGCATTTGATACCAATGCTAGGGACCTGTCACACTGGCAAACACTAGTTTATTAGCGATAGATGAGACTACTGGTGGAATGTGGAGTTTTTTGCAGTTTCCAATACAAACTGAATTATTCTGCATCTCCTAGATTAATGCACAGGTTGGAATGCAGCCATCCACTCGATTTCACACTGTGACATAGTGATTTGCTGGGGGGGGGGGGGTCAGAATCAAACTACACATTCTAAAATCCTTATTTTGATAGAAAATGCGTTTAGAAATGCCTATTTAAAAACATATTTAAATGGAAATTTTAATCCCGCTTGGTTTTCAAAATTCACTGATTAATACAGAAAAGGGATAGAACACACTTGAAAGTGGATGGAAACAGAAATAGTCCATAACTTCCTGCAGTAAGGTAGAAATTTACAGGTGCAAGCAGGGGAGCTGGGGGAAAAAGTCAATCCAACATACAGAAAGAGACAGAATTTGGGTGACTAGGTCAGATTATATTCAGGTCATACTGATGCACCATGTCTGCACTATTACCACTAACAAATAAAATAAAATCTAAAAAGCTACATAATTCAGGGGAAGGGGCTTGTTGTGCAGTACAGTGCCATCCATCTTAGTGACTGTGCTATGAAGTTACCGTATTTTTCACTCCATAAGATGCACTTTTTTCTCCTAAATAGTAAGGGGAAATGTCTGTGCGTCTTATGAAGTGAATGCTGCGCGGAGGAAGGACGGAATGGAGCCATGGTTCCTGTCCATCCCTCCTCCGTGGCTTGCTTTAAAGCAGCAAAGCAGGAAATGAGCCACTTACACAGGTGTAAAGCAAGCATAGCAGGAGCCATGTAATTCCTCTGCCCCCATGCTCGGCCGCCCCATTGGGATGGGTGGGCGCGCTCGTGCAACCCTCTTGGGACGATGCTTGCATGGGTGGAGGGATTCTACATACAAGACTAGCATATAAGATTCCTTTTAAACTAGAGGTTGTAATATATGCTAAGGAGCATGGAAATAGAGCAGTGGAGAGACATTTTGGGCCACCTCCAACTGAAAAAATGGTAGGAGAGTGGAGGAAACAGGAGGATCAGCTGCAAAAAGCAGATAAAAGCACACTTTTCATGGAAATGCTGCAAAGTGGCCACAGTTGGACATGGCCATGAAAGAATGGATCACAAATCACTGGAATAATGGCTTCTCAGTCTCTACAAAAATGATAACATAGGAAGCCAAACGCATTACTGTAGAGAAAGGCATTCACGATTTTACTGGATCACCATTGTGGTGCTACAGATTTATGAGGCAATGTGGCCTTGCTATGCACACCAAAACTAGAATTGCACAAAAAATGCCAGAAGAATATGAATCTAAGATTCTGTCTTTTCATAAATTTGTAAGTGATGCTAGGAAGAGAAATGGGTTTGAAATTGGCCAGATTGGGAATATGGATGAAGTCCCGCTAACCTTTGATGTGCCATCTAATAGGACTGTTGATCTGAAAGGTGCCAAAACTATCGTCGTGAAAACCTTCGGACATGAGAAAACCCGTTACACGGTTGTGTTGTCTTGCTGTGGTATCTTGTATGAAGATAGCGAAAGATGGTATCTTGTATGAAGATAGCGAAGAAAGTGATGTCAGTGATTGTGAGCAACTGAGCTTCATAAATTCTGACTGTAGCAATGATGAGCTCTTGGGGTTCACAGAAGACTAGAAGAGTACTCGAACCTTAAAGTCTCTCTTCATTTGTTAATGACAGTGATGATCGTTCTTAATGCCACTGTTGACTGCTGTTCACTTTACATGGTTGAAATATTATTCTGATATACCGGTAGTTTATTAAATAGTTTAGTACAACATTTGATTCAGAATATTTTTTTACTTGTTTCCCCCCTCTAAAAACTAGGTGCGTCTTATGGACACTTACTTTCCTGGACCAGAGTCCACGAAAGCTTATGACATAATAAATGTGTTAACCTTGAAAGTTAACAACCCTACAGTACTGGGGGAGAGGGCCCCCATCCCAGGGGCCATTGGATGTGTCAAATCTCCCTCTCTGGTGGCAGAGAGAAAAGGCCACCACTGCAGAGAAATATACAATGTTGCAAGTCCCTTCTGTAAGGATGTGGGAAAGTCCATTATAGGTAAAACCTCAGTGCCTAGGACTTGCCGATCGCATGGTCGGCGGTTCGAATCCCCGCAGCGGGGTGAGCTCCCGTCTTCGGTCCCAGCTCCTGCCCACCTAGCAGTTCGAAAGCACCCCTAAGTGCAAGTAGATAAATAGGTACCGCTTACCTAGCGGGAAGGTAAACGGCGTTTCCGTGCGCTGCACTGGTGCTGGCTCGCCAGAGCAGCTGCGTCACACTGGCCACGTGACCCGGAAGTGTCTCCGGACAGCGCTGGCCCCCGGCCTCTTAAGTGAGATGGGTGCACAACCGTATGGGCAGGGGTACCTTTACCTAGGGAAACTAAGGCCCAGGATCTGGCCCAATCGCCTTCTAAATCCGGCCCGCAGACGGTTCATGAATCAGCGTGTTTTTAAATGAGTAGAATGTGTCCTTTTATTTAAAATGCATCCCTGGGTTATTTGTGGGGCATAGGAATTTGTTCATACCCCCCCCAAAGAACATAGTCCGCCCCCCCCCCCACAAGGTCTGAGGGGACAGTGGATCGGCCCCCTGCTGAAAACGTTTGCTGACCCCTGGATTAGGCCGTCCATCCACCTTTGTTTCTTCCCTCCCTGTTAGATTGCACCCTTAGATGTTTTAACATGCAAACACGATTTAGAAAGTGCATGTCCTGCCTCTGCTTATTAACCTGCATTCCCTCAAAATTCACACACCTCTTTTAAGTTTGACTCTATCACAAAATGCAACAAATGTTTTATTTTTGGAAATGATTTATTAACAAGGTGTGGGCTCAGCTGTTCTAGTAAACAAAATACTGAATGTTATAACAGTGCACCAATTCTTTGTACTTAGCACCTCCAAACTGATTATTTATTTAGCAACTTAAAAGAACATCACATTAAAGCCTGCAGTCCAACTAGTCACTATGACAGAGTTTGCAACTCAACAAGGCAATGCTACAAATCAAAACCAGAAAAAGACATTAATACAAGGAGGCCTCATTTCAAAGGGGGGTGAATTTTGGGGCCAAATTAACTGCAGTAGTTCACACAGTGGGCCAAATACCGGTATCATTTCTTAATTTAGTATTGTCTATGCTGTTTGATGTGGGTGGGCCCTTTTTACATTTCAATGTAATTTTAGGTTTCTGGTGTATAAAATGAATTGTGTTTGACATTGTTTTATTATTTAGTGTGGTTTGACTTTCAGTATGAATTTTTTTCAGTTACATTTTAAAGCTGTTTTCATTTAACTTATTGCACATAATCTAAATCTAATAAATGTTGATATGCGAGTTTTGCATTTAACTCCTTATATGGTCATCTACTTGTAGAAGCAAGAAGCCATATTGGCTTGTGAGTGAAATGCACCTCTTGCCCCAGATACAATCACAGAAGACCGCTTTCTTAGACCTGGAAAACAGGCCTTCCCCTATGATGATGGCCCTCCTGTGGAGAACCTTCTATTACTGTCTGGGTACCAACAATTGATGCTGCAGGTGAGCCACCTAGTAAGATTTTGGTTCACCTTGGAAGTAGTTGTGCTGGGAGTAATTCCTCTAGATGAACTTCTTCCTTTCACATCTTAGGCTCATGCAAACTCAAGCATTTACATCATGAAAAGATGCAACTTTTTTGTGTAGCCAAATTCTGCAAATGCCCCCCAGCCTCTTACAAAACATTAGTTAAATGTATAAGGATTTCTCTCCATCTAAGATGTAGTGATGGGCTTTCATGTGTTTTCTCTAAAACCTTCCCCTCATCCAGCAATAATCTCAACATATTAACTCTCATCATTGCAGAAAAATATTGACCAAAAACAATAGCTAAAGTATACTTCCCAACAAGAAGTTCAGGGTTCCAATCCTAGGCATTATTACTGGGAAATATAGTACCCTTCAAACACATGCCTCCTATTCTGAACTAGCAGCTAATTTGGAAAGCTACAGCTGTAAGGACATATATAGAGTGAGAACATGAGAACAATTTATTTAATATATATTTTATACCAGCCTTCATACAAATCCCAAAGTAGTCTACAACAGTAAAATACAACTTAATAACACAATACAGGAAAACAAAGTAAAATCACAATAAACAAACACACTAAATTCATCATTACCAGTCAACGCCTTTCACCAGTGATCCATAAAAGGATATGGCCCGTTCGGTTGTTCACAACCGAGATACAAAAGTAGATAGCACACCAAATGAAGCTGTAAAAAATGTTCCTAGCCAGGCACTTGGGGCTCCAGTGTTAAAGGTGAGTTCCCCCAGGGCACACACCTGCTCCCTAATAGGGAGAGCCACCTCAGTCCAAAACAGGGAGACTAACTCCCAGAACTGGGGACCACCACTCACAGCCAGGGCCTCAGCTTTGTCAGCATTCAGCTTCAGCTTGAGGCCCTCATGCAGACCACCAATGAATCCAGGTACTGGGCTCAGAACTTGCACATCTGCACATTATTCAGTTGTGACAGAGCTGTGTGTCACTTGCATCTTGATGATACAGTACGCCAAATCCCCTAAGCACTGTTAAACTGCTTCAGAGACAGAATGGTACCCCGTGGCACCCCACAGTGGAACAGTCACAGTGCCAACATATAGTAATGTGCATGTGAAGTAGACCTTATTCTCACTTAAATCAGAAGGACTTGCTTCTGAGTAAAATATGTTTAGCCACTGAGTCATGCTAGCAAATATTTCTGCTGGAGGAACAGCAATGTAAATGCAGAAACAAAAGCTGAAAAAAATCCAAAGAAATCAATCATAAACACACACAGTCACACAACCTTTGGCTGTATGAAACTTAGAAGGCTGTGGAGGAGGAAAAGGTCAGAAGCAAGGGTCTCAGAACAATGGATATGGAACAGAGAAGCTAGGAAGCCGCTGAAGATAATTTCTGTTGAACAGAGCCCTAAGTTATTAATAAGACAGCATCTCTTTGACCTAGATTTTTTTTCCTAGCTACAAGAAGGAAAGAGACTGCATTTTAAAAAGAAGAAGAAGCAACATATTATACCACATACTGAATTATATTAGACAGATATGAACAAGTAAAACTAAAATAATATCTACAGTCTGCTGCTGGATTGCATATAATTGAAAGAGTGCTTGTACTTTGGGTCAAAATCCGGTTTATTTGGACTAAGGTTAAAGATTTATTTTCAAACTTATTTGATTTCTTCTTTCTCTTACTGTTTAATTAAATGTTTACATGTAGGCATCCCCAGCACAGTAGTATATAACTTCCAACAGTAGTATTTAACTTCCAACAGAGATGCTTGTTGGATTTTTGTTTTATTTATAACAGCTTTGATATTAATATATATTATCTGTGCAACAGATTAAACGTTGGGCTATCAAAAATAGTTTGCATTCTCATAATCTCATTTATTTTTATAATGATTTTTTTAAAAACCAGAAACAAAGCTAACACAAAAATTCGGGGCTTTTTTAAAAAAAACCACCCCAAAGTAATAGAATCTAAATTGAAAAGGCCTTCTAACGGAGATGTTGAACCTGTGGCTCTCCCTCAAAAAACCTTAAATGATCATATAATAAATCTCCTATTGTGTTATTCTGAAATATATTTTAAAAGCCAAATTCATCAGCATCAGAGAAACAGATCTATACTGGAATGCACTTTTGAATTAACAGTGTATCCAAAGTTCCTAATTTCCTTTTTTAGTATACAAAACCATATACATTTGGCTGTATGATTAATCAACAACAATTTCCTCCTGAACTTATTATGTGGATTGGAACCTAAAGTGAGACGCTGTGCACACATAGTCAGCCAACCAGGTGGTGAAAGTGAGCTGCTTTTTTGGGAGAAATGGGCATTGATTCTTCATATGTTAACTCCTTATTATCAAGTGAACTCTCACAGATTGCAACAAAACTATATTCAATAACTAAATTCAATAAATAAATAAATAAGCATGTAAAATTGCAAGGCAATGTTGTGCTGCATGGCCACAGCTGGAGAGATTCTGAACAGCTGTTGCAACTGAGATTCTGTTGCAGCATCTGTACTCTCCATAATAACAATAATACTTGGGAGTATCAACCCAAACTACACTTCAGTGTGATAGAAATATGTATTAGGCACCATCAGTATGCATGGAATAACACTACAAGCCAGGAAGAACTGTCCAACAAAAAAGTTTTCTCCTAAAGCTTGCTGAGAACACTCCAATACATCAAGCTACTTCAAAATTGACCTGAAGGCAGCTTGTTCTCTAGATGCTGTAACCAATAATTTGTTGTTACTATGACCACACTACCTTAACCCCTTACCTCATGATACACCTCTGAAACACAACATGAAAACTCACGTTCTACCTAATGCAGACTCTGAGCTAGGAGTCCTTACTCCAGGGGACGTAGAACACACCAGGCAAGTGTAGGACCAAAACAAATCCCAAGCTTCAGTGGAAATTTGAGGTTGGGGAGGCAACAGGCTTTATTCTTTCACCTCTGCGGCTCCAAGTTTCAGAGAAAGCTTTGAGCATACTCAGCCCCTGGGGTGAGCAACATTGTTGAACCCTGAGCATCACTATTTAGAATTATGGTTTTAAAAATACAACTCACAAGAGAGTGCAAACATTAATGTGACACACACACTGTATACTTAAGAGGGGAGCACACTATTAAAAGTATTTCACTAGTATCATAGAATTATAGAGTTGGAAAGGACCCTGGGGATCATCTAGTCCAACCTTCTGTAATGCAGCTGTCCCATATGGGGATTGAACCTGAAACCTTGGTGTCATCAGCACCATGCTCTAGGCCAGTGTTTCCCAACCTTGGGCCTCCAGCTGTTTTTGGACTACAACTCCCATCATCCCTAGCTAGCAAGACCAGTGGTCAGGGATGATGGGAATTGTAGTTCAAAAACAGCTGGAGGCCCAAGGTTGGGAAACACTGCTCTAGGCAACTGAGCTATCTAGGCACACAATCTAAGGCTCCAAAACTGAAAATCAGCTTCAGCCCTCCCAACTCTGTCTCTGTTCCCTTTGCCAGTTGAACAATACTACAGCTGGACCAACACTTCCTAGACCTCCAAGTAAAGCAAAGGTGGGGAAGCTGTTTCCAAGCCCCCCATATGCAAGTGGTGGGGAAAGTGGCTGGAACAAGGGAAGAAACATTTACTGACAGTAGGCTAATTTCTACACACATCCACCTCTATTTTCCATCCAGATAAGAAAGAGTTGTTATTGCAGTTCTAGGACACATTCCAACCAGACAAGAGCACTCAACAAGGGTGGGAAGCAGAGTTGGTGAGGAGGTGTGGCCTTAGGAGAGCTCCAAGGCTAGACAGAAAGGCCCATTTGGCCTCTGGACCCAAGGTTCCCGACCCTAGCAGTGAAGATACAGTATCTTAACACAAGAACACGATATAGCAGTTTGGAGTGCTATCCTGTCATAGTTACTATAAGAGACTTTCATAGAATCATAGAGTTGGAATAGACCACAAGGGCCATCGAGTCCAACCCCCTGCCAAGCAGGAAACACCATCAGAGCACTCCTGACATATGGTTGTCAAGCCTCTGCTTAAAGACCTCCAAAGAAGGAGACTCCACAACAGATCTTACTGTCAGGAAGTTCTTCCTAATGTTTAGGTGGAATCTTCTTTCTTGTAGTTTGGATCCATTGCTCCATGTCCGCTTCTCTGGAGCAGCAGAAAACAACCTTTCTCCCTACTCTATATGACATCCTTTTATATATTTGAACATGGCTATCATATCACCCCTTAACCTCCTCTTCTCCAGGCTAAACATGCCCAGCTCCCTTAGCCGTTCCTCATAAGGCATCGTTTCCAGGCCTTTGACCATTTTGGTTGCCCAAATGCTTCTCATCTCTGTTGTCCACTTTCCTCACTGACACTTCACGAATACAAAATTTCATCAGCATTTGCCTTTTCCCACACTAGCTGCTCTTCCCGATTTCCCAGGAACTGACCAAAAACAGGCACAGAGCGGATGAACCTGGCTAAATCCCAAGCCTGAGAAAGAAAGAGCCTATTGGTAAGCACATCTGGAACGAGTTATGTCAATGCGGTTCCTTTTCCCCTTATGAGGATTACATTTTAATTGAACTGGTTTGATAACTTTAATGTTTAAAGCTGGAAAAGTGAGTCCATGGCAAAATATTCACCCAGTTGCTCAGCCATGAGAACCCAAGCTGCCACCCACCTCACTTCTTATGGAAACCCACTGGTAGAAAGTTTGTACCGGAGTTATCAGATTATTGGAAAAGAGAATGGGGTTAAATGAAAAGAGCAAACACACAACACACAGCACCTTGAGCAGCAGCAAAACTACAGAAATATAGTTGATACTTTACTTTAGCATGTCCTCACATACTTGCGTTCTTATATGCCCCCCCTTTTTTTCCTTTTTGCAATTACCTCCCATAGTTTAGGAAGCTGCCTTAGGCTAAGTGACATTACTGGTATATTTAGCTCAGCATGTACATGGACTTGGAAGCAAGGACTACCTGGAGATTTTTAGATGATGGGACTCAACCTGGGACTTTCTGCTTTGCATGTGCTCTACCACTACAACTACAGCTTGCTTGTGCGGGGCCCTGGGGTGCAGAGAACAGTAATGTTCAGAGACTGTCACTTAAGATTTAGGCAGGTATATATGATATATTGATGCATTGTAAGATGTTTCTAAGGTTCATTTGATAGAGCAAGCTCTTTTCCCACAAAAGCATGTTAAAATTAATAGATATTAACCAGCAAGTCTTTCTCTGCACAGTTAGCAAATTTTGCTATTCCAGTCACTAAGTATTATAAAAGAATTACTGTAGTTCATGGATGATTTGCAATAAATTGCATGTCAAAGGGATTCTGTGGGAAGGCTCCATGAGCCCTGAGGGTGTGGCAGGTAAGGCTCATTGTCCTTGGGAATCCATAGATCTCCCAAACTAAAGTAGTTTTTACTCTAAAGAAGTCACATATTAGCTTCATAATGACATAAAACTGAAAACATCCTAATCAGAGCTACCAAAGGACTAGTAAGAGTACACTAAATTCCAAGAGATAAAAAACAAACAAACACAGATGCATTTCCATAGCAGAAAAATATTTAGCTAGCACAGCAATTGATTCTATGCAACTTACTCAAAAGTAAACCCACTAGTTTATTTAGTTATTAAGTTTATACCCTGTTCTTCCTCCCAAAGGAGCCCAAGGAAGCAAACAAACAATAAAACAATGAAAATATCTTAAAAACTAGTTCAATTATATAACTCACAATGTGTTTGTAGGACTGCAGCCTTAAACACCAGTCCCATATATTAAGGATTTAGATTCATTGGTTTCTCAATGAAAAATAAAAGAAGTCAGAATTAGACAATCTTTTTTTTTGGAGGGGGGTGAGAAGAGAGTAAGGAACATTCATTGGCTCCAGACAAATAAATATCCTATCTGGACTTGTAAATTATCATATCATATTAGTGATAGGAAATCCTTTATGATTCATCAAACAAGTCTCTTTCCTGAAAACACATGCCAAAAACACGGACATCAAAGGGATGAAGGAACCACACTAAATTCATGGCACATTTTTTTTTATCACTACAAATATACATACATGAACATTCTTCTCAGTATACTAAGAACTCAGTGCCCAGTGATATTTAACAAGCAGCTGCAAACACATCTGTACACAATGTTACTCCTCACATGACTGCCCCTCCCCATATTGGCAGCAGCTTGTCATCAGTTCAAGCAGTGAGTATCATGGTAGGAGGTGGCCAGTAAAAAAAAAAAAAATCAGCAGGATTTCTTGCAAGTGGAAGAAGGTGCAGGGTTGCAACCCAATGGCATGCCCACGTTTAAAATTTGCTCAATATACTGTACTTTTCTGTGTATAAGACAAAGGTTTTTTACACAAAAATAAAGTTAAAAATGGGGGGGCTCTTATACATGGGTAGTGCAGAGGGGGGACGGGCGATTGGTGAATGGAGTCTGCTGCAAGGGCTGCTTTGGATTGGCTGCTGCTTTGTCACATGGGTGGGTTATTAGCGGATGCGGCAAGGGCTGCTTTGGTTTTGCTTTGGCAATTTGGTGGGTGTCACGATTGTTAGCGTTCGTCAGTTGGGCGAGTGATTTTTGGCAATCTTCCCCCATTTTCTTTAATTTTAGTCCCCCAAAACAGGGAGCGTCTTATACATGGGGGCATATTATACACAGAAAAGTACAGTAAGTGCAAGGCATGGATCAAATGGATTTCTTTACTATTTGCACTTGCAAGGCTGCAACCAGGCATGTATAAATAACATTTCCATTATGTAGCGCCAAACCACATTACGGTGAGGGAAAATGTAAAAAGCTGTCAAGCTAGCAGTTCAGCTATACTTCTAAACTCAAAGGGGTAACTCCTTAAACGTAAGCCTTTTATCTTCTCCAATTTCATGCTAAATTTTACATTGATTAAAAGTGAGGAGGGGGAGCTTTGTTTTATCTCGTTTCTACAAAGCTTATGTTTTAATTCATGGAACTTGAGAGTGGGGTGTATTTTATTTTACTAACAGTGAGACTACAGAGTTAGCAAATGCTGTGTCACCAGTTCTTAATTTTGTCACTTTTGACCTAAACGGAACAGTCTCTTCCTGAAAGGAAGGATTGCTCTTGGAGTTACACAATTTCATAGATTCATAAAAACAAAGACAGTTTTGTTGCAGTAGTATAGGTTGAGTTTTGCTGTGGGCAGGAAGAGAAAGAAATGGTATCTACTTGTCTTATAATTAAATTAAATAAAAAGGAGGCAACAATAGATTTGCAGTCTTATGACTATAAACAGCCATGAATAGACATTAAAAGACTACCTTAAATCAGTATTACTTTGAGGCTTTTGCAAATGCTTAATTTTGCTGCAATACAAATCTTTAATATCTCACACAGTTGATTTGATAGTAAGCAAACAAGAGGTAAGACTGTTTAGGATCAAAATGTCATGTGGCATCAACAGTAAACACAAACAGAAGAAAGGAAAGTGTGTCTATACAGATGAATGTATGCAATTGGTGTCACCTGGAATACCAATGGCAATATAATATGAATATTGATAAGTGCGGGGCATTATTTGTAACTACACAGATTTCTCAACATTCACTATAGTTCTGGGGATCATGCCTAAAGCCAAAATTGCATATGGTCATGGGTTCAATGGCAGGTGGGATTGCCAAAGTCTCTTCCCCCCCCCCCAGACACTGACCCCTTTCCACCCCTTATTTGTTTTTTGCCAAGCACATAAAGCGGAATGTGCACAAGTTAAATGTGCATACGTTGTGTGCTTATTATATTTCCTTCTAACTGAATGTACATTATTTCCGTTGACAGAACAGACCACAAAGCTGCATAGATGTCCACATGGAAAATCCTTTCTACATAATGGGCTGTAGCCAAAAGAAATCAGGCAGGCTTTAGTTGGCTCCTGCAGAGCAGTGGTTCCCAAACTTCCTTTCGCCATGAACCACTTGAAAAGTGCTAAGGTTCCTGGCAGAACCTTGTTTTCTGCCTGTTGTAGCAACTGTAATGCACTTTGCTACATGCTGCATGATCTTTAATTGTATTTTTATTGATTCTTATTTTCTTATACAGTGGTACCTCGGTTTACGAACTTAATCTGTTCCGAAAGTCCATTCTTAAACTGAAACTGTTCTTAAACCAAGACGTGCGTTCCCTAATGAGGCCTCCTGCCGCCGGTGCCCTTGCACTGTTCAGCTTCTGTTTTTAGACTGAGGTAAAGTACACAAAGGGACGCGGGTGGCGCTGTGGGTAAAAGCCTCAGCGCCTAGGGCTTGCCGATCGAAAGGTCGGCGGTTCGAATCCCCGCAGCAGGGTGCGCTCCCATCGTTCGGTCCCAGCGCCTGCCAACCTAGCAGTTCGAAAGCACCCCAAGGTGCAAGTAGATAAATAGGGACTGCTTACCAGCGGGAAGGTAAACGGCGTTCTGTGTGCTGCGCTGGCTCACCAGATGCAGCTTGTCACGCTGGCCACGTGACCCGGAAGTGTCTGCGGACAGCGCTGGCTCCCGGCCTATAGAGTGAAATGAGCGCACAACCCTAGAGTCTGTCAAGACTGGCCCGTACGGGCAGGGGTACCTTTACCTTTACTTTTAAAGTACACAAACCAGGATACTATTTCCAGTTTTGCGGCGTTCTTAAACCGGAATAGTTCATAAACAGGGCTGTTGTTAAACTGAGGTACCACTGTAATGCATTTTATTGTAACAGAATTTGAATGCCATCAAATTTTATGGAATTCAAATTGTAACTGTTCTTCACAGATATGCTGTGGACCACCTGAATGAAGCTCGTGGACAACTACAGTGGTACCTCGGGTTACAGACGCTTCAGGTTACAGATGCTTCAGGTTACAGACGCTTCAGGTTACAGACTCCACTAACCCAGAAATAATACCTTCAGTTAAGCACTTTGCTTCAGGATGAGAACAGAAATTGTGTGGCAGCCGCAGCAGGAGGCCCCATTAGCTAAAGTGGTACCTCAGGTTAAAAACAGTTTCAGGTTAAGAACAGACCTCCAGAACGAATTAAGTTCTTAACCAGGGGTACCACTGTAGTTGCCTGTGGAACACAGTTTGGGAGTTGCTACTCTAGAGAGTAAAACTAGCCCAGAAAACAACAAGAAGATATCTGTGTAACAAAGAAACCAACAGAAACTAATGCAAAAATGTTTAGCCTGAATTTGCCCGTCCAGCTGAGTTGCAAATAGGGGTTTTGAAGGTTAGATTCAAAGCAATAACCATGGTCATTAATTTTCACATCAAGTATTTCCATAGAGTCCTAAT
The DNA here is from genome assembly GCF_964188315.1 of Podarcis muralis. NCBI lineage: Eukaryota > Metazoa > Chordata > Lepidosauria > Squamata > Lacertidae > Podarcis > Podarcis muralis. Next base: position 37,284,667 of record NC_135662.1, read on the forward strand.
CTCATGTTCCACTCATCTATGCAAAGCTTACTTACTTCTGAATCTGCATGGAAGTACAAAAGCCAGCATTCAGATATGAGAGTGAAAATCAACCTTGTTCCACGAAAGTCATCCTAAAGGTTTTACATGATTTTTTGAAGTTTGAGGATTCAAGACTAAAGAAAATCCTTTGCTGCCATGATCTTGGAGTACTGACACTGCATGGCAAACACCTCAGCACAGACTTTCTTAATCTGGGATCTTGAATACATCACAATGCTCTAAAAACATAAATGGATATATATATGACTGCAACTTGTTGTCTTGCAATCTATACATTTATTTATTTTACTGCACTTTTCTCCTGCCTTTTTGTCAAAGAAGCTTAAGCGGGGTGGCTTCTCAATGTCCCATTACCACATAAAAAACATTGTGTAGTGAACAGGATACAGTTTTCTCTGTGGTGGCAGCCCAACTATGGAATGCTCTCCAAGCATCAACAGTTCACTTTTCCGTGTCAGCTGAAATACATCTCTCTTTCGATAGGCTTTTACAGATATTTGATTCCATTTGACCAGCTACAAAATAACAGGTTACCTGTCTGCTCTGGTAATAATACAGTTTGCACTTGAAATGAAATTTTAATGGATGTATCTTATAATCAACCACTATGGTTTATCAATTACTTCTCCACCTCAACATAGGGCAAATTATTATCATGCTTCTGAGAACATAACATTATCAAATGAAATACAAGATTTCAGGCAACTCATTGATAAAGGAATATTGCTCAATTGACCAGTCAAATATTATCAAAGAGTAGACAAGTATTTAAATAATCAACTTAATAGAAGTGTGCATGAGACACTGACATCACTTAAAAAACAGAACCAAGTCCATCAACTGTTATTATGACATGATGAAATAAAATAGTTAACTATTTTAAGGGAAATTACCAATAACATTCTGTAAATACAAAGGTACATAATACTGAAGAGAATAAAGAGTTCTTAGTTTTCATCATGGATCCCCAGGAAGAGCCCAAAGAGTTATTTTAAAAAATGAAGTTAAACAAATAAAATACAGAGTGCATATGAAACACACATGTTGAATGCACAGCAAAAGCCAGATTTTAAATGTGGTGAAGGTTACACTAAGCAGACGTCAGGCCAACACAAGCATTTTTGCTTCATATTATCCAACTCAGATGCTTCATTGTCATCACCTTTCTCATCAGTATCCCCCACCCTCCTCTTGTATACTCCTGCTCACTGACACAAGTCTTAATCAGGCATTCTTCACAAATTAAAACCGAGATATGCGGATAGCAGTCTTACGACAATGGAAGGCTTGAAACTGATTTCTGGCTCTTGGAAAGTTGATTCTGCAAGCTGACCAATTCCATTCCACACTAGCAGCAACACAATAATTTCTGCCACTATGGCTGATCCATAAGGAAGTCTCCACCCTTTCCACTATCATGAAGGAGCAAGCTGCCTTGATTGATCTGCTGGAATTTCATGTCACAACCAAGAGATCCCCCCGCCCCCATTTCATTATTTGCTACCTCCATCACAACTGTCTGATCATTTTACAAATGGTTAAGACTTAGGACCCTGGCATTCCTGAAGCTGACGGTGGCAGGGTGCAGGGTGCAGCAAGGAGCTCTCGTTCTTGCATTTCCTATCAGGAGACATCATAATTCAAATAAAAAAGGTACATCGCCATTTCCATAAAAAGGATACATGACATATATTTGACTACTGTGAAACCAGTGCTCAGTTGACTGACATCCTACCAGTAACAAAACAACCTCTAAAGAGCTAGAGAATATATAAGGAAGTATAGTCTCTATGTACCTTTTTAGCATTTTGGCCCCACTAGGTTCACCTCTCTGAAAAGAAAGAGCATCGCTTTGAAATCTGACCAGTTACCAACCTTTTATTTAAAAAGTTAGCCTCATAGGAGCCTAATTTCATGTAGTGTTGTGACAGATGTGTACCAGATTTGGAACAGGACAGAAGTCTGGGTTAGAGGAAGGAACCTTGTGTTTATTCATTCATCATAAAAGAATTAAAGCACATTGGACAACCCCAAAATCAAGTCATAAATATGTAATCTTTCTAGGCCAGTGTTGTTATAGTTTTAAATTTTATTAACAGCTTTTCAATGGTCCTGTAAGGAGCAGCTTACTCAGGACCATTTAAGTGAAGCAAAATTGCTCAATGAATTAAATAAAAATAGTATTTCAGACATACAACAGGCCCAAGACAAATTCTTGATGTAAGGAAGAACTAACCTGGATTTATATTTGCACTGGCTCAATAGTTTTTCCACTGAGTTTGCTGCTCATAACATATCCTGAAGTCAAATGCTTATTAATGCAATTTTTCTTGATACCAGTGAGATTTTTTTAAAAATGCAAAACATTTTTGCTTCCATGTTCACAAAGCTACTAAAAGGTCCATTCAAATGTTGCAGCCCACATGTGGATAGCAGCGAAAAATGGTTTTGCAGAGGGCAAGAGATGCTCTACAAACAAGGCAGCACGTGGAATGGGCATGGAGAGTCTCTTATACCAGTGGTTTTAGAACTCTCTGCCTTCAGGAAACCTCTTCTGCATCAACTTATCTGCTGGGAATACATACAACTACATACTTGCTACAGAACATTAGCACATGACCAAAAAGTCCTTGTATACTTGCAAGGTTGGGGAACCTGTGACCCTCCAAATACTGCTGACCTAAAACTCCCATCAATTCCAGTCAGTTATGACCAATGGTCAGGAATAATGGGAGTTGTAGTTCAGCAATACTTGGACGGACACAGGTCCACATCTCTGTTGTAGGAGATCATGCGCTGTAATCATCAGGCACTGGCCACAAATTTTGAGTTCCACTGTTATCTTATGTGAACCCATAAGCGTGCCTTAAATGCACCCAACATCTTCTGGCAAAACTGTTCAGGAAAAAAAGATCAATAATGGAGGACTAAATGTAATGAACTTTGTCTAGCATTACAGGTCTTCTCACTAAAGAATGCACTGATAAGTTCTCCAAAAACACCAGGATTCCCTAGAAGGGTTTTAAAACCATGACTGGGCAGGGGGCATGGAGTAAATAGCTTTAAGCCTACTATATAGAATGCCACCACAAGCAAGAATTTTACATACCCTCTTCATGAGGCCCATTCATATCTAAGCAGTTCTAGTATATAACCTGTTGCCTAACTGATTGAATATTTCATGTTTTCTTAAAAGTTACTATAACAGCCCTATGCAGTAGGCCATTACTGTATTCTTATCCTCACACTACAAATGGGCTCAGTTAGCTCAGGTGGTTAGAGAATGGTGTTGATAATGCCAAGGTCATGAGTTTGAGCCCCATACGGGCCACCTGCCTATGAACTAGGTGACCCTCAGAGTCCCTTCCAACTCTACAATTATATGATTCTAAAAGGGGAGGGAGAAAGTCCCCCCCACCATAAATTAGATGAGATTTTAAGTAGAAACTTCCCACATCACAACTTATACTCCTAACCACTATATTGCATCTATGGATGAGACTGAGATCATAATGCTGCCATTACAAGGACCTGCACTAAGATGAAACGACATTGATGAAAGAAGTTTGGTAGGCATGTATCATGGATGTTTTAGGTAAGGAAAGCCTGTGTGAAAAGTCCTCCTCTGGATCCGTGCCATTACTAGAAGTCTAGGATACTGCCTTAACACAATTTAGTTATTGCAACTGTAACTCCAGTTCCCACCTAACAGGTGCACCTCAACTGTGAAAACACAGTTGTCCTCCAATAATGCAACCCTATGGATGTTTACTTGGAAGCAAGTCCCACTGTGCTCAGTTCCACTTACTCCCCAAGTAAATGTTCCTAGGACTGCAACCAAAAACACTGCTGAACTATTATAAAGAGAGAGAGAGAGAGAATGACATTAAAGCTGAAACCCTAAAAATACTTACTAGGGAGTAAACTCCAATGAGTATGGCTTCTGAGTAAACATGTACAGGACTGCCACGCACAATGCCAAAAGCGAACTATTCACAACATACATATTCCCAGGAGCCATACAGCCTATTCCTGTGCATGCTTACTCAAAAATAATATCACCTAAGGTGAAGAGAGACTGATCATCACAAGTGTGGTGCTGGTGCTCTCAAGCAAACTGTAGCAATTATTTGGGGCGGGGGGGGGGCGGGGAGGATGTTCGTTCAAAGCAGCTCCCCCCAACTTTGGCTGTCTTCAGTCCAAATTCAGGCATCCCCGAGTAAGTATGCACGTGATCCCAGCCTCGGGATGCAACGGTGATACTAGCAAGACTTTGGAATCAGACCTGCTGCACCTGGATCTCAGCAACCAACAGCTCTTCCGCTTCCCAGGCAGAGCCAACAGAATCCTCTTGGCAGCTCTGGGTATCCAACCTTTTGCTATTCTCCTGGAATTACTTCCATCTCTGGAGATCTGCAAGGAAACAAGCCTCCCTCCCTCTACGCACACGCAGATAACCCACCCTCCTCTCTGCAGTACAAACCCCGTTTACACGAGCAACCTCCCCCCAAAACCTGCCCCCACTTCCTGCTCCTAACCCAAATATCTCCGAGGGACTGGAAGAACCGACCAAACAATGCCCTTTTGGAGAGGGGGTGGGGAGGGCTCAGTCCAGGTGGCTGGCGCATGCACAAAGCAAGCGCCCCCCCCCCACCTTTCCCAAAGGACTCAGCTGCTGCTATTTCAACGGGCAGCACCGTTGCTTGCTGGCTTGCTTGCCTGTGCTTATGGCCATTGCAACAAAACAAGGCACAGGCGCTCCAGTCAGAGCAGCCGAGATGTGAGGGGGTTGGGGAGGGCAGACGAGACGGAGCTGTAGCTGCGCCAGACAACGAGCGCGACAGACAGCCAGCCACCCTTCTCCACACACCCCTCCGGGATTCTTCCGCCGCCGCCACCGGTCCCGAGGCGCCCGGCTTCCCTCTCCGTTTCTCTCAGAAGCACCCTTACCTGCCGCGCCTCTCCTCAGAGATACCAAGCCCCGCGCCAGGCGACGCCAGCTCCCGCGGAAAGGGGAGACGAGGCGGCGAACCGCTGAGGGGGCGCGGGAGCAGCGCAGCCCGCTAAGCCGTCCCGCCGGCGCGCGCGGGGCTCCCTCCACGCGCTGAATGAAACTCTCCCACGACCAAGCTGCTGCTGCTGCTGCTGCCACAGCTAGAGTCGCTGGCTGCGGCGGCGGCGCCGAGCTCCGTCCTTCCCACTGCCTCGCCAACGCGGAGGGGGAGTCGAGGGAAAGAAGCTGCCTTGCTCCGGGGCTGCCTTTTCTCCATGGGCGGCCTCGCAGGGTCTAGCCAAAAAGCAGCCAGAAGCCCCGGTTCGAGCTCCGGCCTTGAGCTCTCGGGAGAGCGCGGCTGGGCCAATGGGCTGGCATACTCCTTTCCCCGCTGCCTCTCGGGGCCCCCTCGACTTCGGGATGGTTTGGTCCAGGCTGAAATGGGGAAGGGGGCGGGGCGGGGGATGCTGCTGCCCGCACACAATAGGCTTGAATCGGCCCCCTCCGTGTAACGGAGCAGACGCTGCCGAGAAAGCGGCGCTCTCGCCTTCCCCTCCCTTTTCTTTCTTTTTAAAGGCAATGCTCTGGGTTTGGACCAAGACGTGTGAGGGGAGGAAGAGAGAGAAGGCAGCCAGCCAATGCAGGCGTCCAAATAAATGAATAGTAAGCCAGGGAAAGGTCCCCCCCCCCCTTTCCCTTTAAACCAGTCATAATTTGGATTGCGAGAACTGTGACGATCTATTCTTCCGCATTCGGCTTTGTTGTTTTAGCAGCATGTGCGAAGCTGCGCAAAGTGATTTGCGCGCAAGCCCTCGCCCTCCCCTGAGAACTAGAAAACTAAAAGCCTCTGCGCTTTTCCTCCGAAGTAACATCGGTTCAGTTGAAGTTTACTCTCAGGTTAAAAAAAAAAAAAGAGTATAGGATTAAAGCTTGAGAAAGAGGGTGTTTTCTCACACTGGTTTTGTGTGGCCTGAACCAGTTCTTGGTTTGGCCTGGTGTTGCTTTAACCTCCCCCCCCCCCCCCCGCTATGATGCCAATTTGAAACTCATTGCAGTACTGTATACAGTCAGTTTAAAGCTGGCCCTAGGAAACGGAATTCTTCACACTCTCTATGGATGGTTGGTATCCGTGATTTGTAAATAATGAGCCAATGGCCAAGGCATATGTCATTGGGGTCAGATATACTTACAGTGTACATAGACTGCAGTCTATGTCTACTTGGAAACAGACACTATTGAATTTAGTAGGACTTACTCCCTGGTGAATGGAAGTAGGATTGCAACCTAAGTCCCATTAAAATTACAGTGGTACCTCGGGTTACAGACACTTCAGGTTACAGACGCTTCAGGTTACAGACTCTGCTAATTCAGAAACAGTACCTCAGGTTAGGAACTTTGCTTCAGGATGAGAACAGAAATTGTGCTCTGGCAGCGCAGCAGCAGCGAGATGCCCCATTAGCTAAAGTGGTGCTTCAGGTTAAGAACAGTTTCAGGTTAAGAACGGACCTCCAGAACGAATTAAGTTCTTAACCCGAGGTACCACTGTATATACTGACTTGTTACTACCATGCTTAATTTTGGTTCCGCCCCCCTCCTTATAAAAAAAATGTATGAAAAGGCCCTGCCAATGCAATTCCAGTAAAAATGCAATCTCTTAGCCTGCTATTTCAGGATGGGAGACCATGGTTGAAGATGTCATTTATGACAGTCCTGTAGTGTAGTCAGTATTTCAAGTCATTGGTGGGGCTTTGGATGGAAGGGGATACAAAGCAGCCTATCATGCTGCAGCAAAGGTCAATCTACCTAAATTGTCTTTGATTTTCCACTATGTTGTATAGAATATTAATGTGTTACATTATTCCCATCCTTTCTATGTATAGCACATAGTTCTCTCTCTATATATGTACATTTTTTAAATGTGAATTGCTGGGAGACCCTTTGGGTGACAAGTGACAATTAGGTTTGATAATAAAAATATAGTTCCTTGGAAGTCTTCGCAGCTCAAATGAAAACCTTAGCTGAATGCAGCAGTCTTAAGGAATATGTTTAAAGCTTATATTGATTAAAATATAGCAAGGGCAGCTTGCACCAAACGAAGCAGAAGTGCAGGAAAGTATAACCTGTGCCTGCTGCTAAAGGCCAAACCACCTCAGAACAACTCCCTCATGCAAGTTATCCTGTAGGAAGCCAAACCATCTTCCCATAAAGGGAGGCCATGACCATCCCACCCTATGCTGTTCAGCGTTCCACAGGTGGCACCTATAGATATGTTTGTAGTGAAGGAGCTCTGTATGGAGTAGGGACACTCTGTTCATTTTCTAGTCTGCTTCTATGGCTCTCTAGACTTTTCCCAGAATGGAAGTATGCTGGGGACTAGAATGACGAAGTTCCCACTGCAGCGGTTAGAATGCAGAAGTGTCTTAATAAGACATATTTAAGCATATGAGTGTTCTAATTCAACTTGCACTTTTTGAGAACATCATGTTTCATTTTGAAATAAATAAATAAATTGTCCAGTAGCACCTTAGAGACCAACTAAGTTTGTTCTGGGTATAAGCTTTTGTGTGCATGCACACTTATTCAGCTACTTACCTGAATCATGTTTCATTGTGTATGTTGCACCACAGAATTTTTTTTTGGGTTCAAATCCCTTTCACCCATGGACTTTCTAGTTGCCTAGACTGGACTTTCCCAACCTTGGGTCCCCTCTCCAGATGTTGTTGGACTATAACTCCCATCATCCCTAGCCTGCAGAACCAGTAGGGGAGGGGGAAAGCCGGTCTAGACAAGTCACTGGCTAAGCCTCATTTTCCTGTCCATAAAATGAGACCATTAATTATCTAATTAGGGATGTTGTGGGTATAAAGCATTAGGTTGGGAGTCTTATAGAAGTGATAATTGCTTTCTTTATGTGTATTTATTTGTATTTCATCTACAGCATACTGCACAGATGTCTCGCAAAGCTGCTGTTAATATGACTGATTTTGAAGAACATGGCAAAGCTTTATTGCTAATCCTCCTAACTCTATGATAAATCTTCACTGTTTTGTTCAAATACACACAATGACACAATGTGGCTGTGCTTCTTGCCACATCTTATCATGTTTCATTTTGCAAATCTCAGGACCTCTAGATTAGGATAAACACTATAAAATTTAAATGCTGTGGCTTAGCCTTACTATATATATAAACTTTTACTCCATTTTTAATGTATGATTTATCTTGCAGGATTTAGTTGCAGGATTTCTGTATTATAATAGATTTACAAGCTTTGGGAACCAAACAGTTTTGGAATCTATAGGTGGATTCAAGAGGCAATGATGAATCCATAACCTGCTTTGGTACCAAAACCATGCTTCCAGCAGAAAAAACAAATCTAGTGAATTGCTTCCAGATTTGGGTGGTGGGATTGGGTACCACTCCTCCACGTGTCCCTTTGAGATGAATGAGGGGCTGACTATGGAAGATAGTCTAATGGCATGCTTGTTGCTGTGTGTTGATTTTATTGCTCTTTCCATTTCTGGTCCTAACTTGGCTTCTCCCAAGTTGTGTTTGCTGACACAGGTAGGACAGCTTGCTGTCGTTTAGTCATGTCCGACTCTTCGTGACCCCATAGACCAGAGCACGCCAGGCACTCCTGTCTTCCACCGGCTAGGGATTCATCCAGCCCAGCCTTTCGCATGATGAATTCTGCATATAAGTTAAATAAGCAGGGAGACAATATACAGCCTTGTCGTACTCCTTTCCCAATTTTGAACCAATCAGTTGTTCCATATCCAGTTCTAACTGTAGCTTCTTGTCCCACATAGAGATTTCTCAGGAGACGGATGAGGTGATCAGGCACTCCCATTTCTTTAAGAACTTGCCATAGTTTGCTGTGGTCAACACAGTCAAAGGCTTTTGCATAGTCAATGAAGCAGAAATAGATGTCTTTCTGGAACTCTCTAGCTTTCTCCATAATCCAGCGCATGTTTGCAATTTGGTCTCTGGTTCCTCTGCCTCTTCTAAATCCAGCTTGCACCTCTGGGAGTTCTCGGTCCACATACTGCTTGAGCCTGCCTTGTAGAATTTTAAGCATGACCTTGCTAGCGTGTGAAATGAGTGCAATTGTGCAATTGTGGGACAGCTAGAACAGGTCAAAAGCACAGTGCCCTACTGATGGCCAGCAGAGGCTCACCCAACTGGGTTGTGACTTGGATGACAAAGTGAGAGGAGCTGGAGGAAAAGGGATTGACCCAAGGCCCCTATCCCAAGAAGGATAGAGATCCAAAAGGATAGAGACTCATGAAAATTGAGGTTATCCTCTATACAGCACAGGGCATGTATTAGCTAGGTCTCTGTCTCTTTCCAGAAGAAAACACTAAATAGGTACTGTCTACCTGTGAAAGTATAATGGGGAGTTTAGATATTTAGTAAATTATTGTGTAAGGAATCTCCTGCACATTACTTCCTGCTGAGCCATGAAACTCCAACTCTGCCCATTTTAAAAAATGCAAGCTCCACATTATACACTTTTTACCGGGGGACAGTATCTATTGAGTTAGTGTTTTCTTCTGGAAGGAGACGGAGAAGGGGGACTTGGACATGTCTTGTTCTTGTTACTACATTCCCTCAGAGGTAAAAGCTGTCCATTTCTGCACTGTAGTGCAAATGGGATCCATTCACAAGAAAGTTGGCTATAAGTAGTTATGCTTTTAGCCATCATAACCTTTATATCCAAACATCAGTTCCCTTGGTATATTCTAGCAACACTTTTGCCATCTGGTAATCTTGACAGTTCACTGGTTTTCATATTTCAAACTATTTCATAGCACAGGTTGAAGAAAAGCCTTCATATTAGAACCCCTAACTTCAGGCACTACTTGAAATGTAAGCTGCTAATAAGCCAATGATACAATCTTGGTGGCAATTCACTGTACTTCTGAGATCACTTTTTAAAATCTGCAAAACAGAAATCTCTTTAATTGATAATATATTCATCAGTGAAAGTTCCTGATTAGATGAATATATTTTAGCAGCATGAATTTTAATATTTGTATTTTCCCTTTGTTATTAAATCTCACTTGATGGAACAGAATTTGCTCATTTTAGTGTAATGAAACTACCTAAAACTAGTAAGCTTTTGTCAACTTCAAATAAGAGAAGACTTAACAATCAAAGGATGTTTAGATCTGACATCTCTTCTATAGAGGAATGTCTCCTGTTGTAACCATAGGAAAATTGGGAAGCAGGCTCACTCCATCAGCTCTGGTGAAAGGCCAGCTCCATCCCTCAACTTTTCCCACTCTTGCTATTATAAGAGCTTTTACCTTTAATAATTGGTGCCTCCATTTGTTTGCTCTCCTCTTCACTCACTATATTTTCTTCCTTTTGTTTTGTATCTGCCCGCAGGCAGAGACTGTTTTTGTTTCTATGGAGCTTATATGTAAGCTCCTCCAAGAGTCTCTTTAGCTTAACAGTGCAGGTAAAAATGCTCTGAATGAATAAATAATGCATTCTAAAGAAAATGGCTAAGATTAGCTTGTCTTAATGCAAGCCTTGAAGATTTTTTTTTAGAATATTGCTCTCTCATTTTTTAAAAAAAGAATTCCTTCTGCATCACACTGACATATCCTTGCCTGGAAGAGCCTATAGCAAACCTTTCAGCAAAGCACCAGCGTGCATGGGATTGTGGCTTTTGTCATTATTAAAAGCTGCTGACCTCATAGGACACCTTTGCAAGACAGCCATAGAAATGAAGACTTGGAATCACTGCCATAAGTTGAGTAAGCAATTGTCTGAAAAGCTCCTCAAACAAAAGGAACAAGCACATGTACATCAGAGTGGAAAGAAGAAATCCAGGTGTATTTGAGGATGCTATTCCATGTGTTTTGCAATGACCTGATTGAAGGGGATGATACAGAGTTTTAAGGTTATCATTACAGTAGCAAGTCCTGCCTCTAAGAAGCCCTTTGCTTCTTATTCAGGCACAGGCAGAGATCTGTTACTGTTGGGAGCTACATTGAAACATAGGTTGTATTATGAGTCCCAATGATACATCTTGGAGGGCCTGATCAAGATGAGGGATGGGAGGAGTTGGAGGAGTTGCTGCTCAACAATCTCAGGGAGGATCCCAGTGATGTGTTACCCCGACACGCTGCTCTGCCCATCCTCCTGTCACTCAGGGACTCCATGCCAGCATCACTGCTAGTTCCAGCACTGCCTTCCATGTTGCCAGAAAGCTTGCCTCTGTCCTTACTTTACAGATGAGGTGACCAAAGATGTACCTAGTGACACCTCCATTGCCTAGGACTCGGAGATACCAGCACTGAAAGGGTTCTTGTTTACTTGTACAGTCCAAAGAAACATCCCATTTGCTGCAGTAAAACCATGCCTGCCCCTCTGAGGTCCAGATCTGAGGGCCTTCTGGCAGTTCCCTCACTGTGAGAAGTGAAGTCACAGGAAATCAGAGAAAGGGCCTTCTTGGCAGTGGCACCCTCCCTATGGAATGCCCTCCATCAGCTGTAAAGGAAGTAAATAACTACACAACTTTTAGAAGACATCTGAAGGCAGCACTGTATGGGGAAGTTTTTAATGTTTGCCCGCGTGGCTGGGGCAACCCAGTCAGATGGGTGGGGTACAAAATATAAATGTTGTTGTTATAAATAATAATATAACAGCAAGCCAGGGGGCATGTCAACTGTTGGATCAACAGAACAGCCTGTGTAGCCATGCCTTGAACCTGCTGCACCTTTGAACTTTGCCTTGCTTATGTACCACCATACTGACTGGTGGTACATAACATTTTTGGCAGAAAATGTAATCGTCCTTTGTCCAGCATGAGCCAGGACAGGTTGTGAGCCTCTTCTGGATCCCCAGTGCAGCCCTTTGCTGTTAGATAGTTCAGAAATGAACCTATAATGAACCGTGCTGACAGTAGGTCATTTGATTTGTGTATTTTCTGGTGCAAAGATGCTAAATAATGGCAAGTTCAACTAGCACTGATACCGTGAAGGCACTTAAAGCAATGTTTATGAGCTTGATACAGGAAAACACTAGGACACATGTTTCATTTTGGGCATAAAGTCTGCTTCACTAAAACACGAACAAGGTGGAATTACACATTTACCTGGAAATAAGACCCAATGAACACAGTGGGGGTTATTTTTGCATAGACATCATGCTGCACAGCATAGATATAAATATCATCTAGCTTTCTAATTTGTGGGAAATGCTTAGTACATTTAGAACATTAAAAGAAAATTAAAACATGTTGAATTTTTCATGATGCCAAATGTAATAGCCCTTTGTTTCCACAAAAGCTCTCAGGCAATCAAGATTGTTATTACCAATAAACTTTCCCTAGTGAATGTGTCCTTATTTGCAGAAAAATATATATTTAATTCTTAACTGGTGCTATTTTCAACTGATCTTTTTCAAAAAAATTATTTTATGCCATCATCTTACACTTCTCCTAGTAAATAAATAATGGACAAACCTTTCATTCACAAAAAGTGTGCATATTCTTTTAAAGCAATGCATAACCCATTCAATTGTTTGTTTCCTTGAATGCAAGACCCACTGAGTTAACTGAGATGTATTTGAGTAAGGATACATAACATTGAAACAAGTGCTTCCAAGTAATAATATAATAATAAATTTTATTTATATCCCGCCCTCCCCAGCCTTAGCCGGGCTCAGGGCGGCTAACAACAATAAAACAGTACAAAAGTACAGCATAAACAACACTCTAAAACCATTCATTCTAAAATTAATTTACATACATTGTATACATACATTGTCATATAATTCAGGAACTCATCAACCATTTAACTGCATAGATACACCAGCTGGAAATTATTAGGGTAAAAAAAATCAAATCAACCTGACCTCTCTTCATTTACCATTTTGTAAGCATTTTATAATGTTTTACCCCAGAACCACCACCACTCCAACTTCCAAAACGGAAATGTATATGAATGCAGCAAATATTTATGCATTCAGTATTTTAAAATGGTAGATGAAGGATTCTGTTTCCTTACAGTTCATAATGTACTTATTTCTACTGTGGGGTTCACGGCTTAATTCAAAACTAAAGAGAGATTGTACTGATTAGTGTTAAAGTGAGCATATAAAGAGCCACTGTCTGTGCAAATTCTAAATCACACAGTTTTGATAGGGTCTCATGTGGGCTTCCTTTGTGCTGCAGCAAAAGAAGCAAACCCTGGTAAAGGGGAGACTGCATTGCTTAATTTAAGCATGGTCTCTTTCCTGGGAAGACTTGTGACTAGGTTTACATGCTAACTCTGAGTAATCCCCCAAATAATGTGGTGTGGTCATAAGGTCAGCAGGGTTTGGACGAGATTGTTAAATTCATCCTCTCTACTGAGCTGTAATGCACATACCAAACACCAAACACAAATGCACATACTCCTCAACCCTGAAGTAAATGAAGAAACTCTTGTTTGCACAAAGTTCTGTGTGTCCATTAGTGCCTCTGCAAATGCCCCTTGAGCAATGGCTATGGGAAACTGACTGCTTGATTGTGATTATGGTTTAATGACACAGTTAAGCATGTGGATGGGTTGATCAGGATATAAGAAGAACCCTGCTGGATCGAACCAAAAGTTTTTCCTTGACTATTCTAGTTCCCTCAGTGGCTATACAGATGCTCTAGGAAGTCTATGTGCAGTGCATGTGGGCAATAGCCTTCTCTAGCTGTTGCCCCACAAGGCTGTTACATGCTGATGCTGGAGCTTCCTGAACGGCACCTCCTGAGCAGCATTGTGAGAATGTGTCAGTTGTGCATTTGCAATAATAAGCCCAGTTAGAACTCTATAAAATGTCCTTTAAAAAGCAAAACACCCATTCACAGATGCCACTCATTGTTCCTGGCCCATTTATGATTTGCATCAAGAAAGCTTTGCCCCATCTTGACAGGTTCTGTGGGAAAGTGCTGAAACACACAACTGTCAGTCACATTTATAGTCCACAACACTTCACAGTGTGCCCCCCCCAGTATTTCATTCCATACAATGAAAAAGCTGAAAAGTAGAATAAAGTCAATATATTTTTCATAATGAAAAAATTAAGCTAGATTAGGGCAAAATTAAAACCAGTAACAACTCTGGAAAAGCTGCTTGTGCATCTTTATAGCTTGGAACATAAATTTGCAACAGATCAGTATTTACAATAGTTTTGTAAAGTTCTGTTTCCATGACCAGGAAGGCCATATAACACTTTCTGGGAACCACTTAGAACCATACAGTCATAGAATGGTAGAGCTAGAAGGGTCCCGGCGGTCATCTAGTCCAACCCCCTGCCATGCAGGAATCTTTTGCCCAACATGGGGCTCGAACCCATGACCCTAAGTTTAAGAGTCTCGTGCTTTGCCGACTGAGCTAGCCTCAGTGGGTACATCAGCCAGGCTATTCTGTCTCTCTAAAAATCACACAAGAGTAACACATAGGCCCCTGCCCTATACCGAGGAAGACCTAGCTCACTATTGCCATGCACTGACTGGAAGTAGCTCTCCAGGATTTCAGACAGAAACAATTCCAAGCCTTACCTGGAGATGCTGGAGACTGAGCCAATAACCTTCTGCATGCAAAGTACTGTAGAAGTTATTTTTCTGCTGAGCTACAGCCCTTCCCCAAATGCATGCAATTTGCATATGGAATGCCATTAAAACCAGCTTCCAAAGCAGATGTGGGGAGAACATTTAAGTGAATTAGTATAAATGCTTTCCTATATTCTGGAAGACATAGCCTCAACAGGAATTCCATTATTTTTATTATAAACTTTGAAGTGAATTAGTGTAAATGCTTTCCACTATTTGGGGAGAAATAATGATCTCAACAGGAAATTCATTACGTGTATTGCTAAATCATTAACTGGCTACTTAAAAGTAACATTTTGCAGTGTGTGTGTTTATAGAATGGATTGAAATAATTGGCTTAATTACTGAAAGAAGGTAAATCACTGAAAGAATTTTTTTATTCCATTTGCAAGAAAGTATTGATCTACCTTGTGACAGGTGAAGGCAGCCCTGAATTTGGGCTCTGTGTAAGATCTAAACCAGCATAACCTGGATGAAGCCAGTTGAAGTCTTGGACAAAGAAGTTCCTATCTGTTCATAAGATAGGTATGGACTGCAGAGAGTCAGTACCGTGTAGTGGCTGCAGTGTTACACTAAGCCTGGGAGATCAGAGTTAAAATCCCAGTGTAGCCCTGAAACTCACTGGATGCCATGAAACCCACCCAGAGATAGTCACAGTTTCTCTCAGCCTAACCTACAGGATTGTTGTGAATAATTGGAGGGAGTGTCCTTGTATAGCAGCTTGAGCTCCTTGGCAGAAAGGTGGGATATACTGAGGTCCTCCTCCTCTGAAGGTCTTCTGCTGGTTCACTCACTGAAAGAAGTGAACTCACAGGGAACCAGGCAGAGGGCCTTCTCAGTAGTGGCGCCCTCCCTGTGGAACATACTCCCTTCAGTTGTCAAGGAGATAAAGAATTACACAACTTTTAGAAGACATCTGAAGGTAGCCTTGTATCAGGAGGTTTTCCCCTCATGTTCCAATGCCTAAATTAATACCCACCTACAAAAGCAGAAATGCAAATGGAAGAAATTGACACAAAACCAAATGCTAGATGCAGACATGGCCAAACCTGGTTTTGTTTGGCCATAGGCAGCCCTGTGTAGGGCACATGCCACTTGTGGATGGGTTCAGAGGCTAAAGTGAGTGGAACAATGAATCTAAATTTTACTTTTTACAATTGTCCCTAACACACATTCACCGCCCCCTTTATCCTCTATTCAGGCAACTGTGAAGTATTATCAGAGGTCAAGGATACATTCCAGCCAGAAAAAAACAAAACATTCCAAGATAGTATGAAGCACAGCTGGTCAGAGGTGTGGCCTGAGGGGAGAAGGTATGGCCTGAGGAGGTGGTGTGGCCTGGAGAAAGTCCCAAGGGCCAGAAAGGCCTGGAAGGACACATTTGGCCTGCAGGCCTGAGGTTCCCCACCCCTGCACTAAGGGCTGCATGTCTGTGGTGAGTATGGCAAAATTGCATACTCTGCAACATTTCTCTAATGAAAATAGGGACGTTCTATTTCATCACCATCATCATTTTTTTATTCATACCCCGCCCATCTAACTGGGTTGCCCCAGCCACTATGGGTGGCTTTCAACATATATAAAAAACATCATGAAACATGAAACATTTTAAAAAAGCCTCCCTATACAGGGCTGTCTTTAGATGTTTTCTAAAGCTAGTATAGTAACTTATCTACTTGGCTTGGGGGTCGCATAACTCTGTACCCTCCACCATTTATCTGATGAAAATAGGGATGTCCTAAGGAAAAACAGGACATTTCAGGATCAAATCAAAACCTGGGACAATCTTGATCAAATCAAAATCCAGAACTTAGGGACACTTAAGAGGGTCTGAAATTGGCCAGTACAAACACCCTCTGTTTTATACACACACACACACACACACACACACACACACACACTGCTAATTCAGAGAGAGAATGTCCATGCACATTCAGACAAACATGTCCATGGACACACACACACACACACACACACACACACACACACACACACTCAGTAACTAGAGCCTTTGCCCCTGAGCTCCTTTTTCCAGAAGGCTAGTTTGTGTAGGGATGGAAAGTAGGTCCCATTCCACAAAGAGAATTAATAGATAGCCACCTTGCCACAGCCAGTGTTCCTACATATTCTTCTTAATTCTGAATGGGCCACTGGGAACCATGCCCCCAAGGAAGCCACATTTGACTCTGGCCTTCCTAAGCCTTAAAATTGTCCTCCTCATACATTAACACTTAATATAAACCTTTGTCACACAATGAAGGTTTGCAACCTTCACTTCCTTTGTGATCTGTGGCCACAACCATTCTAAATATAATGCAGCTTTTCATAATTTAAATGATGTAACATAACATGTAATTTCATCAGAAATTGGAGTTAATACAGTGTGAATTAATAGGCTACATCTATTTCCTGTTTATTTAAGACGTTCTAGGAGAGAACCACAGCGGACCCATTTGAACGAAAGCTCTGTGGCATTGGTTTACACAGTTATACGCAAAGCGGCAATAGAAAATTAGATTACATAGCACAGCCTTGATAAAATGTTTAGTTAAAGCATGTTTAATTTGACCTGTTGGTTTGAGGCCAAATTTTGCAGTCAGCCATGAAGCAGTTGGGCAGCATGTGTGAAATTGAGGTTAGAACTGCTGCTGCTATACTTAAGTCTGCTGCAAGCTCATTAAATCGCTGCTCTGTCCAAAACCCAAAAAAGGTCAATTAAAAGAAGAGGGGGGAAGTGCCACTTTTGGTGCACCCACCGGATTTAGCAGGACCAGTGCTATGTTGTGACTTGTTTCCTTTTTTAGATTTTATAGTCACTATTTATGTATGTATGTATGTATGTATGTATGTATGTATGTATGTATTTAAAAAAGGCTTGTCGTGTGGCACAAGGAGAAGCTGTTTGAGACACATGAGACCAAATTCCCCTAGGGCATGGCTTATCTAGTTGCACAGTTTTGGTTTTGGTTTGTTTTTTACTCCAAGCTGTTATATTTATCTGGCCTGCTTATTTTTGCTCCAGATTTGGACTTTAAACATAGCAACGTGGCACAATGCTATATTACTTAGAATTCAGTCCCACTGAATTTAAGGAGACTCGTGTATAGATAAGTGGGCATAATATTGCAGTCTTGTGTGATAAGCAGGAAATTTACGCTCACTTGCCATAAACTAAGTCCCCTTGAACACAATGGGATTCATTTGTGAGAACAACTACATTACACATTCAGTAGGGATGGGCAAATTCGTCAATTGCAGTTTCTCATTTTTCAAGTCTTCAGTTATCCACATTGCAACATCAGTTTGCTTTAACTTATGAAAACTCACCAGCATTTTAGTGCAAAATTTCCCAATGTTTCTGTATGCAATTTTACCTAATACACACATTTTTCAAAGCAATTTTGCATAGTATAATGCATTTTTATATCTTATTTTCACTATTATATGCATTTGATGCAAATTTTATCCTAGCATATGCATTCTGTACACATAGGGTTTAACATGCAGCATGGTAGCTGCCAACAAATGGACCTCAGTCAGCAACACTGCACTATATGGAAACCTGCCTGCATGAAGCAGCTCCTGCTGGCATCTTCCAACTGCTCCCAACTTTCTCCTCATTCAAAATTTTCCCAGGATTGTACAGGTCAAAATTACTTGGTCTTGTTTCTGAAGTAGAACTGATGAATTTGAATCCATCATGATTTGATTTTTATTTTTCAGTTTTGCTCAGAGCACTGTGAATGCACAGCTATCGATTCCTTCAATTCATTTGTGACTCTTCTCCACCCCACTCTGTATTACCAAATGTGTGTGTGTTTTTCTAAAGCACTGCCAAAAAGCTGCACTCTCAGTGCGATTATTATATAAAATCATAGAGTTGGAATAGACCACAAGGGCCATCAAGTCCAAAAATATGATTGCATCCAGATTTTTGTTAATGTGCGAGTGCATATGTGTATATTAATAAAAAGCTGCACAAAAGTTGTTGTTGTTGTTGTTGTTGTTGTTGTTGTTGTTGTTGTTGTTGTTGTTGTTGTTGTAATATTTTATTACCCACCCTTCAGCCTAAGATTCCATACTCATATTATTATCACACCAAGGCTTCACTTATTTTGGCAGTGTGCTAGCTGTACACACATGCACATTTGATTATGTACAGATTTTAAAATATGGAAATTTTCTGAAGGAACTGAACTCCATGGCAAACTAGACAAGTTCCTATTCCATAAATAGTTTCAAAAATTGTCCTATTTTAGCAGCTAGAGAGACATGTTATTTATTGGCCTGTCAGTTACAATTTAATCCATATGCTCACATTAAATTAACCATATGGGGTAATGCAGATCTGAAGACAGAGAAGTAGTCTTGGGAGAAATGGTTAGAATGTGGAATATATACATTATACCAGCTGAGAGGCTCAGATTGAGATTTGCCAATCGGAATGTGGGCAGTTCGAATCCCCGCAACGGGGTGAGCTCCCGTTGTTCAGTCCCAGCTTCTGCCAACCTAGCAGTTCAAAAGCACGTGAAGTGCAAGTAGATAAATAGGTACCGCTCCGGCGGGAAGGTACGGTAAATAATGTTTCTGTGCACTGTTCTGGTTCGCCAGAAGCGGCTTAGTCATGTTGGCCACATGACCCGGAAGCTGTCTGCAGACAACCCCGGCTCCCTCAGCCTATAGAGCGAGATGAGCGCACAACCCCAGAGTTGTCCACGACTGGACCTAATGGTCAGGGGTACCTTTACCTTTAAACTGTTTGGTACTTACAGAAAACTAAACCCATATTTAACCCATGTTAAATGGATTTTGGTAAGGTAGAAGTTTAGAAATTTAGAGAAGTCTAGAGCAGGGAATTAGAAGGTATTATACAATGTAAACAATTGAAAATTGGTATAGAGTCTATACAAAATGTTTCTTTAGACCTCAAATTGAGATTGGTGCAGCAAAAGGCAATCTTTTGAGCATACTACAACATTTGCATAGGAAAGCATTTATAATACAGATGTGGAAGATGTAATGCTGAGAATGCCTCTTATGACGTCAGCTTCTCCAGTGATATCTACCCTTTGGTCTTAAGTTGTTACAGCACTTTTGTATTGGTGAAATCCTTGATATTTACAGATTTTCATGTACTGTTAAACTATATTCCTGTAGTATGGGGATTAATGGATGGACAGTGAAAGTTGAGTTTTTGCTTCCTTATGGTGGCTAAGATACTTATACTTCAAGCCTGGAAAGAAAAATACCCAATGGTATTTATAGTGGTCTTAGGATGTCACTGCCCTAGCTACTTTTCATATAGGCATCCATTTCATATGCATGTTGTCTGTTAAATTAATATACTTTCTGATTTGCTGAGAGTAGGGTTGGAAGGATCTGCCAATTTAGGTTCTCTCTTGTTTCTCATTTTTACAAATAAATTAAGTTCTCCACATCTTGCAGCAATTTGCAACAAAAATCCTCATTAAAATCCATTACCATTTTAGTGCAAATTTTTCCTAGTAAACACACTTTATATGCAGTTTTCACTAATGTGTGTAAGTTCCCCTAATATAATGCATTTTTGTATGTTCCTTTCATGAATATGATTGTTTTTATGCACACTTCCCCACAATATATGCATCTTTGTAAACATTGTTTGGTTGGAGAACTGCGTCACAATGTGTATTCCGGTTCATATGTTGTTTTGGAAAGTGTGGGTTCAACAGTGTTAAATGAATCAAATTTCTCCTCCATTCCCTAGTTACAGTGGTACCTCGGGTTAAGTACTTAATTCGTTCCGGAGGTGCGTACTTAACCTGAAGCTGTTCTTAACCTGAAGCACCACTTTAGCTAATGGGACCTCCTGCTGCTGCCGCGCCGCCGGAGCACGATTTCTGTTCTCAACCTGAAGCAAAGTTCTTAACCTGAAGCACTATTTCTGGGTTAGTGGAGTCTGTAACCTGAAGCGTATGTAACCTGAAGCGTATGTAACCTGAGGTCCCACTGTAGTGGAAAGGTTAGATAATGTTGTATCCAAGCAAGTGTTGCCCACCCTTTCCAGTGCAGTTCCCTGTCACTTTCCTTGTTGCCAAACGTTCGATGCTTTGAAGAAGTGGGTTTGTTGCACAGGACCTTCCAATCAAGTATAATTGTGCAACGTGCTGGTTTGTGATTGACTCTCACTTGTAAATAGCAACAGTCTAGAAGCATCCCATGTCCATATTCTCTAAACTATATATAACTTTAGACACTTCGATCATGTCACCACTTAATATATGGCACCATGATTGTGTATTTTGTCATTGGCACATTATAAGCTGCAGCTTCAGATATCTGGAAGAAGGCAGGTTATCTAACCAGAAAAAAAGAATAGCAAAAGATAACTCTCCTTCACTTTTATAATTAACAGTGAATAATTTTTTTTTGCACAAATGTGTAGCCATCTTTTGTGACCTAGCGCCGCTTGAAGAGAATGGGAAAGAGATCAGTTTAAAAGAGCCATTGGAGTCTGCCCTTGGGACAGACAACAGGAATGAATAAACAACTTGGATCAGATATAATAACAGTAATGGAAACTTGCCGTCATAGAAATGAAATGCCATTCTGCATACAAGCAGGACTCGGCTTTTTGAATCCATCACACTGATTCAGGCAAATATTCACAAGGCTATGAATGTGATTGAAAAGAGGGATGCCAAGGTTACCCTCTGCCTACGCAGTGTGATAAATACACTGACACATCTCCTGAAGTGACAAACTTGCATGTGAAAATGGAACTTAACTCATTGGCATAGGATGATGGGGATGATGCAGCCACAGGGGTTGGGTGACGGATGGAGCTGACATTTGGAGGTTATTCTGAGTATGAGCTCTCGCCTGAGCATTTCATAGAGCTAAATGTGTGGCAAAATGAGGTTCTGATGTGCTATACTAGTATTCTATGAGACGTGTTTCCTCAAGATTCCATGCTAGTTATCAACAGATGTGTTAAATCTTCCTGTACGGCATTCCAGGATGATTTGCAAAGGGAGGGGATTGCTACGTTATGGGAACCTAATATAACAATATTTAAACAGGACAAGGTCTGCCACTTTGGTTGCTAACATGGTGACCTCCAGATGTCGTTGGACTACAACTCATTATTTAGGATTAGATTTTATTTGGCTACCCTTAACTTACTTAGTATAGATTATAAGAAGATGTACACCTGGAGCAGAGCCATCATGACCACGAGAGTCTTAGGAAGATAAGAATTCTGACTAGAATTCAGTGCTTCACTGGGGTAGGAGTTTGGGAATGGCAGATAAGCTGTTAAATACATCTGCCTGCCCAGTCCTTAGCTACCCTGCTAACCTGGGCTCTTTCTTTGTCTTGGTTGATCTTGGAGGGAGAGAACTGAAACCAGCTGTGGGTAACGTGAAAGACCTGGCCCATAGACTTATTTAAAGGGTGCTGCTGTTTGAAGGGTCATAGATCAGTGGCAGAGTGTCTGCCTTGCAAGCAGAAGTTTCCTGGTTCAATCCCTAACATCTCCAGTTAGGGTTGGGAGAGACTCCTCCTTGAAATCCTGGTGAGCTGCCGACACTCTGTGTTGACAATACTGAGCTAGTTGGACTAATGGTCTGACCTGGTATAAGGCTGCTTCCTAAGTTCCTAACTCTCAGTAGTAGATTATTATTATTTTTAAACTTCTCTTTCTCTTTCCTTCCCCTTTCTATTTTGGGTTCCCACCCTTTCTTCTTCCTTTCTTCTCTTCTTCCCTGCTCAGTTTTCTGTTTGTTTTGGAAGGTACGAAGGTTATAGTAGTTGGTCTGATGGGTGGTTGGGAGTGGGAGTTCATAGCTCAGGGAAAGAGCCTGAGCAGCTGGAATATTGGTGAGATAAAGTTGCTCATTGATGTTTGGAGCAAGAATTTTATCGACACAGAGCTGCCTTTGGGGATGAGGCAAGGAGACGACATTATTGATTTATCTTTACTTTAATTCCAAGGCTGTATGAGTTGTTATCTGGTCAGCTGTCTTTGCTTGACAAAGTGATTAGGATTTTCCAAGCATTACTGGTTTAAAAGTGGTTTATTTGATTATTCATATTTCGTACTCTTTGATTTTTCTTTTGTATTCTGTTTTGAGATGTATTTATTTATTGTCTTTGAGTTCTGCTTGGTATATTGTTTGATTTTTTGGTACTGTATTTTGACCTACACTTTGCATGCAGTTTTCAGATTCTTTTATACATACTACATTTGATTTTCATATTCTGCATCAACTTGAGCTTTTGTTTATTCCATATTTTATCTATATTTTGTCCATGGCTTTGAGGTTCTTTCATATACTACAAGATCTCTACTTTGTATTATGCTTTGAAACACTGGTTTATTGTATTTGATTTTGATTTTCTGTACATCACTTTGAGATTCTAAAGCAATTGGGACATTTTCTAAATACCTAGATAGAGCTATCCTATAAGGGGGTCATAACTGTTGGACAACGAGGCCACACAAGAATATTGATATACAATTTCTTTATTGTCATTGTCCCATACAGAACAATGAAATTGAAAATCTACATAAAACATTCAAAAACCCCTAACAACTCTGAAACCCCATTTTAAAATATAATATACTATAGAGACTCCTTATGCTGCATTTAGAACCAGAATTGCATTTGCGGAATATCACCAACTTTGTTGGTTGTTTTATATTGCTACTGTTTGTGGGGCCTGGAAGATGATTCATTTCAGTGAGAGTGAAGTCCCAGAGGAAGAGGTGTAGAGTTTATCCCAGTCTCTAGATGAGAGCTTGAGTTTAAGGGACAGCAGCTTGCCTGGGAGTAGGGCTGCTGCCCACGCCCACACATCTATATGATTTGGATGCTTGTTACACTACAGATCTCTTTGTAGGCATTTCTGTTGGATCATAGTCCTCTTGTATGCTGGCCATGTATTTTTATGAAGTGAGTGGAGAGAATAATTATTGGACTATTCTTGGTGGTAGTGGTGAGTATAATAATGCTTAGCTCACTTTTTAGATGCTGTATTTTTAAAATAGGTTAGAATTATTTATAGTTGTCTTATTAATGACCTGCTAATTATATAAGCTGTGCTGTAACTATGGTGTTTTTTGCTTTGTTGTTGTTGTTTATTGCTTGCAGGCCCCTTCGGCTTATTTTGAATGGAAAGTGGCATAGAAATGCAATTAATCAAATCAATAAGCAAGAGGTTCAAATCAGGGAAAGCAGAATATCCAATTATGAAGACTGAATCCTGGCAGCAGAAGTGGCATGCAATAGGGAGAAATGTGCCAACACTGACAGTTCAAAAGGTGCATGAAGAAACAGAGGAATGAGATATGCAAATAATGCAGCGGCCCAACTCTGTATTAAAGGGACGTTCTCCCCAACACTGTTCTGATACTGGAAGCAACCCAGGCTGGGGAGGAGGTGAAATGCATGAAACAAGGAGGGAGGAGAGTAAAAATGGGGGTGGCTTCAGCTCATTTTGGGAATGCATCCATTTGCAAATTGTTGTTGTTTAGTCGTGTCCAACTCTTCGTGACCCCATGGACCAGAGCACGCCAGGCACTCCTGTCTTCCAAATATTATTTATTTAATAATATTAGTTTTATAGGTGCAGAACAAAAGGAAAAACAAATCCCCAACTCTTCCTCCTAGGCCTCTCCTTGGTTGCACCAGTGAGCATTATGTAATCCATCCCATCCCCAAATGCTTTTCCACATGTGTCTATGCATACCTGGTGGATGCAATCCATGATCTTTTGCTGTCATAAAACTTGAAAGAGCTTGGTATAGAACTTGTCAGTTGAATGTTCATTTCTCATGAGTCAAGTTTCCCATTAATGCCCAGGTCCATATTTAGATAGTTTATTCCAACAAGTCTCCGACCACAGTTCTCCAGTGCTTAGCAATTGTTAGACCAGTTGCTATAATAAGATACTGTATATCACTAAGTCTTTACAGAACAATGTTTCAAAGACGGGATCAAAAAGAGAATGGAGAGTGGACTTAGGGTCAGGCAAAATTTTCTTCTTAATTATGTGTTTGATTTCCTGAAACCCTTTTCAGCAAAAATAAAACAACTTTAGGGTAAGATCACCACATGAAGTAAAAGGAGTTGGAGGCCCCTGCGCCCTCTTTGGTTCCTAGTATATTGATTCTAATCACCCAACGTCCACAGAGTGGTTTACATAAAAAAAGAAGATAAACCACATCATTACAACTAACAGAACACAATTAAAACATGTCCTTTAAGCGCTCTTCATGTGTTCTCTAAATGTATTAACTAAGCATACAGGGGGGTTAGTAGAGATGAGTGTGACACCCACTGTTATCATTTTCCCTGGCAAAGTTCTAAAAAGTGCTGGTTAGCTACATAAGTTCAGGGGTCTCCCGACTTCAGACTGTGGCCCTCCAACTTGTGAATAATGATGTGGGGCTGGAGCTAGTATGCTCCTCCCAACTACCCCCCTTGAATGTTCAGTTAACACATTTAGATGATGCCTGGAGAGGGCTACATATGCATCTGGAACCAGAGTAGGAGCCTAACTTCTGCGGGAAAGCGTGTGGTGTCCTTGCCATTTTGAAAACTCATAAATCACAATTTGCATAGAGTTTGCTACTCCCTAAATGCTGGTGATTGAGTTATAAAAAATTCTGTTGGACAAGGCAGTAGTGAGCGCATTAGAAAGATCTGTAATGACTGCATTGCTGCAAAAGAAGTGTTAGAGATAATCCACTGCCATCTGTCTTTATTTTGCAAAGCCACTCAACTGGAGACCATATTTACAAAGGAAAAACAACAACACTTATTACAAGAAAGAGCTGGAAGACTAGTGCAAAATTATCTTCACAGATACAGCTGCATTCCAAATAGGACTATGTTCATTCAGTTACCCAATTTTAATTTGAAGCCTCACAAGCAAAGCTTTTATTAAAAAACAAATAAATGTAAAAATGCAGATTTTTGTGTAATCAGAATACACAGGATACATAGGTGTGCACTGAGTGTTACTTCTGGGCATAATTTTCTTTTCTGTTCAGTGTGTCGTGTAGCGGTAAATTAATCACACAGAGTCTTCTTCATAAACAGAATAAAACTTTACTGAAGAAAATACACTTGTTCATAAACAGGCTAGTTAAAGAGCATACACAGAGTGCTCATAGCTGCTATCTGACTCTTCACAGAGGCATAGTCTTAGTTAGTGATTTACTAGAGTCCTGGAGCCACCAGACAGCCTAGCTTTACATAGCAACACCACCACCACCATTCCACAGACTACTGCATAGAGCTCTCTGACTGAGGCCCATAGCGAGACTGGCTACTTTTATAGGGAGAATAAGTCACAAGTCACAGTGACTTAGCAGTTTGCTGTTAAAAGTTAGCAGGCTTAGGCTTGAATGATTTTGTAGGCCTTACTGCTTCTTCTGCTCTCA
The DNA here is from genome assembly GCF_964188315.1 of Podarcis muralis. Taxonomy (NCBI): domain Eukaryota; kingdom Metazoa; phylum Chordata; class Lepidosauria; order Squamata; family Lacertidae; genus Podarcis; species Podarcis muralis. Next base: position 37,310,731 of record NC_135662.1, read on the forward strand.
AGAACCTTTGTCTCATGACACAGTGGCCACAACATTATCACACAGGGTTGCTTTACTAAATATGAAATATGAACAGCATACAATCAAAAAGAAAAATTGTTGAACATCCTACAAGGTGGAGCTAGATTGCCTAATGTGCAGAAATATAGTATATAATTTGCAAGAAAGGAAAAGGACTAACAGTGCTGAGAGTGCCATTCTAAATGCACCTACAAGCCCCATAATTCCAAGTATAGGATTACCATTGCAAATGAGTGACTTGTGGGGAAAACTGGCAGCGAGCATTTTAGACGCATCCAGTTGACACATGATTGGCAACACGTGGGTGCTTTTGGACCTGGTAGAAGGCAGAATGGGGGGCTGCAGGGAATAGAACGGGGCTATTAAACGGTAAAGGTACCCCTGCCCGTACGGGCCAGTCTTGCCAGACTCTAGGGTTGTGCGCCCATCTCACTCAAGAGGCCGGGGGCCAGCGCTGTCCGGAGACACTTCCGGGTCACGTGGCCAGCGTGACATCGCTGCTCTGGCGAGCCAGAGCCGCACACGGAAACGCCGTTTACCTTCCCGCTAGTAAGCGGTCCCTATTTATCTACTTGCACCCAGGGGTGCTTTCGAACTGCTAGGTTGGCAGGCGCTGGGACCAAGCAACGGGAGCGCACCCCACCACGGGGATTCGAACCGCCGACCTTTCGATCGGCAAGCCCTAGGCGCTGAGACTGCTTGGAGTACAATGTTTACTTTTTCTTTGGTTTTGATCTGAAACAGCAATATTGACATTTTGTTGTGTTTTGTTTACTTCTTAATACATAAATTTAATATCAGTGTAGAATAGGTGATTATGCCTATTTGGCAAGACAGGTGAGATGTTATGATTTGTTTATTCGTTCATGGAAGATCCTTATATCCCACCATTCCTCCCATCTGGAGCATAGAGCATCTAACATCCAATAGATAAACAATTATACAAAATAACACATAGCTGAAACCACAAAATTGCACTCTGCCTCAAGTGACAGCTGAGATTTCAGTGTGTAGCACTTAATAATCCAACAGCAATTCAACTAATAAGTGAGGCAATAAAAATATAACCATCAGCTAATAGTGGAACAGTAAAATAAATCCCAAATAATCAACTAATAACAGAAATAAAAGCACACATTATAATTTACCCTCTGCCTTTCCCTTCCTCAGTAGCAACATCATTTTACACACACACACACACACACACACACACACACACACACAGAGAGAGAGAGAGAGAGAGAGAGAAAGAGAGAGAGAGAGGGGGGGGGGGCTTGTACAGGATTTAGCAGCTCAACCACTAGCATTTCCACAATTGATTTCAGTACTGGTGACTACAATCTTCTACCCAGTATCACATTTTTTCTCTTCCACTGACGTCAGGGGTTCTTCTCCCTACCTCCCCACTGGAAGCAGTCTACACCCCAATCTCCTATCCTGGGGTGCCTTTTCTTGGCTCTCACTCAATGATCCCTTCAACCCATCAGTCATTTTTAGAGGGGTGCTCCATCCTTGTTGCTTCTGAAGCAGTCACTTTCCTACTTCCCAAAAGCAGTTCATGGGATGCAGCAGAGTCGCTACACCAGCTTCACAGCAGGTGAGTCACTGCTGCTTACCAGGAGACACGAGGCAGCACAACACAAACACATCAACAGAGCCAATCTGCACCTCTGCCAATGTGTCTGCACCACACTGACCTCCCTGTCCCCTCCCACTCTCCCTCCTCTTCTCTCTGTCTCCTGGAGACAAATGGAAACATCCATCCTCACATTCTAATGTAGCCGTGATGTGCTATTTTGCTTCCGTTAGAACAGATTAGAATTTTATTGTGCATTCCCTCTGTCCACACCTCATACTAAATATGCCTTCAGTCTCACACTGGTGCAGGCGCAGTAGCAGATACAGTCATAAACATTCTGTCAACGTATCAATGCTAGCATAGTAAGCAAATTATTCTTTTCATGCCCAGAGATGGCGTCATCCATTTAAAATGACTAAAACCCTTCTGCATTTGCCAGCTGTGCAGCATATGGTACTTATTCTTTGACCTGAAGCTTTGAGCATCTCGAGAGAAATTCTGCCAGGTACTATTAACACTGATCTCTTGTGCTGACTCCCCAAGCCATACCTTCATCCTTACACAAGGTTTATACCTAGAGCTATAATCGCATAATGAGCATAACCTACTAATTGGAGTGAAGAAGAGAGGAGAGAGAGGGAATAAATTTCCATATTTCTTTATGTAACTTTGTTGGGATAAACTACGCAATTTTTATAACTTCTTCTTTTGAATTTTTGAACTCATTTGTTCACCCAGGGTTTCCCCGATGGATAAGCCAGCTATGTTGAATGTCCTAAGCTGATCTACTGATTTGTGACAAATTTTGTTGATTTTATGCTGTTTTATGCACTTTGGTATTTTTGCTTAATACTGATGCCATGGAAAAATCTGCAAATAAATAAATTATAGGTAACCCCCTCTCTACAGATACTGAGTTCCCAGTGCTAGGCCTAGCTATGCTAGGATTCGCATGTGCACTTTGTTACCTTATGCCCAAATTCCTGTGTCAAAACAGCAACAGCCATTAACCAGTCTCCATAGATGAGGCCCTGCTTCCAGCTTAGAAGTAAGCTTTGCAGAGGTGTGGGCTAAGATACTTTGATCTACATTTTTGGGGTGCCTTCTGAAAGAAGTTCACCTGGCAGTACTCCTTTATGAGTTAAGGAGAATGAGAAAGCCACACTTTTGCTGCCGGGTGTTTTGCCAGTAATTGGTAGCTGGAGCTGGTTGGATCTGTAATCTTTTTGGATATAATTAGTAGCAGCTGCTTTAAACTTTTTTAAAAAAAAAACACTATGTCAGCTGTGATTATGGGTGTTGCAAGCATTTGATCAGAGTGCTTGTAAATGCAAGCACCCCTGACTGAAAACTTGAGAGTCAGGGCCAGTCATACTATTAGGCAGAGTGAGGGAACAGATACTGGAGAGCAGCAGCTGTACTTCCTGAGCCCTGGGAGCTCTCCTTTGCTTTTTCCTGTAAGACCTATTGCAGTCGTTAAGAGTCGTCAACAGGCTCATCACAGCTATCTGCCAATCACCCATTCCCACCACCCTTCTGAGTAATACCCCTCCCCACCTTCTCACTATATAGAAGGATCTGGCAACTTCTGTTTCAGTGTATCTGAAGAAGTGTGCATGCACACGAAAGCTCATACCAAGAACTAACTTAGTTGGTCTTTAAGGTGCTACTGGAAGGAATTTTTTTTGTTTTGCCTATGGCAGACCAACACGGCTACCTATCTGTTCCTGAGCCCCAGTTCATTCCCTTCTGTTGACACACAGACTATTATGCCCCACAATCTGGCCCACTGCTTTAGATTTGGTGTGGGATCCGATCCCATCACCATGGTCAAGGTAAGATATAATTGCCAGGCCAGTCGGCTTCTGTACATGGGATAGGGAAGGGGTGCCACCCCAGAGGGTGGAAAGATAATTTAAAAAAGGAAATAGTTCTAGTACAACATGTCCAAACTAATTCCAGTTCACATTTGACCACTTACAAAACAAATTAATTTGGGTCACATTCAAATCAGAGTTCCAGTTCATCCAGATGATCCTCAGCAAACATTTTTTAAAATTACGGTAAGTATTTTAACAGTATTTTAGTATTTTTCTTAGAATGAAAAGTGAATATTGCCTCCTTTTTATTTATTTCCTCTTCAGCCAAGCAACTTCTTGCTATATATTCCAAGGAAAAAACATGTTACTTCCTATCACTCATGCAACTACTTTCAAGAAGGAATAAATGCCACATGCCAATTATTTATTATTACTATTATTACTACAACTATTTATTATTTAGTTTAAAATAAAGCTCTTCAGCAAGCAATATGTCTATCATATTTTGGAATAATGTGGAAGGGAAAGCGGCATTTTGATTCTATAAGTATTGCACTGATTTCCAATTTGATTTTATTCATGAGGATAATGGGTTTTGATGGTTCAGCTTTTTAAATACAACTGAAGGTTTCACAGAATGAAGAATGGATCTATTGTGTGCTCTGACACTACTAGTCAAAATACATAACAAAACAAAAAAAACTTTTAGTAAGGAGAAGCAATACTTTCAGTCTGTGTTCCTTTTTTTAAATGCACTCCTTCCTTTATGAATGATTATTATTTGAACTTACTAGTTATTTTCTACACAGCAAAGGTCTCCAAATGACTTACAAAAATACAGCAATGAAAACATCAATAAAATAGTGATTTTATGTTGTGGTTTTTCCTACTTGAGGAAGGGGCTGAAATGAAACAATAATCTATACCAATCATGAAAGTAGTTAAGATGTGTGTGCTAATTCTAAAGTGATGTTCTTAAATGAAGAATTTGAAATTGTGCATCCTGTGTGGTTAGAAAATTTCAATGATCTGTCTATAAAGCTAGTTCAAATGAGCTTTATTTATTCCCCCCCCCCCTCATTTTTAATGGACCAATTGTGCATTGGCTTCATGCCTACAAACACAACTGCCATGAGCAATCTAAGGTGCAATTCATCTTTAAGATGGAGAATCCATATTGCAGGCTGACAGTGTTGAATTATGAAAGGCCAGGATGGTATTTGTTCTAGATGTCACAGTTCCCCTGGTGTTTGAGGTACCAATGAGTTATTCCTTCCACTTTTTCCTGAATGGCCTGGGAAGTAGGGATGAGTCCAAAGAAAAATTGGCATGCGGGAATATCCTAGGGAAAATATATGCAGTCAAGCCCAAGATGTCTACTTTGAAGACAGTACAATTAACCTGTATCCGTTCAGGAGAGGCAGTTGAGGTGCTATCCTGGTTCTTGGAGGTGGTAATGGCTGGTTGTGTGCCAATAAACTGAATCCTAAAAAAAAAAAAGGCATTATGTGTTCCAAATTCTCCAGTTTGAGAGGTGGGGAAGACATTTGTTATGGGTGTCATTTGGGCCTTGTCCTTGAAAGCTACTGATATTTCAATATGATTGTACCAGAGAAAGAAAATATAGTAAATTGCTTTGGTTCTGCAGATATTGATTGAAGGTTCTGAACTTCTGAGTACTACTGTTTATGCCTGAAGCAACAATATGCAGTGGTGGACTTTCAAATTTCAGCAGCACCCTGTGTAATGCCCAAATTCAGAGTCCCCCACCTCTCACCTTCTGTTCTACATCATTGTTGTGGTGCCCCTCAGCACCCAGTATGGGCAAACTGGTTGCACTCCCCATAATCTACCTCTGCAGTCACAGAGAGAAAATTTACTTAATGTTGCCACGCTGTGCAGAGTAAATGGGAAGCCATGTTACCTGATGGGTTTTTCCAGCTCATATTGCAATGGTAAGAAAATTTTGGTACCTACTGATGCGTCAAGTGTTTACATATGCGTTTTGCTGTATTATCCATAGTGCCATACCTTTTCTGGTGATCTTTGGGAGCTCTCCTTTATCTAGTTTGTGAGAGTGTATCATTGCGTGTTTGATAAAACTGGCTGATGTGCATGTTATTGTAATTTACATGATGCAGAGCGCTGCACATTCTATATTTGAGGGTTCAGTTAACCCCTTAGCACAGCAGAATTCTCTCAGTACAGCAAGGGATTTGATAATTGGACAAATGAAGCATGAAGGAATAAGGCGAAAGTGCAGGAGCCAGATATTCTCATTTAAATCAACCAATCCCAGCACATTTTTTTTTAAAACTTTAGGCCTAGGCTATGTATTGGTGGAGAGGGAGGTCTTCCTTGCCACCAGTACATTCTTCAAGGTTGCATTCTTAAAATAACAATCACCCCACAGAGCAGAAACTAGTAATGTAGCTACACAATGTTGAAAATATTAATGTGTCATGTACATATAATTTTAAATAATATATTCCTACCTAAATCTGTTCAAATTCAACATGAAACTTGCTAAAATCTTATAAACTTTTTTTAAAAGTAAGAAGTATTGATTCATTAAGTGCTATGTGCTGAATTAAATCAGAATGCAGAAATTGTCATAGCCCATGATCTGGAGACTAGCATGTGGTGGACTCTAAAGGGGATGCTTAAATATAGTGCCACCATCTCACAGCACATCAGTTACATGAATGTCTACAAATTACCCCAGATTATCTAGTGGGGGACTACGTAATGATTTGGAGTCTCAGGTAGGATTTGATCAAATAAACAAGAAAGATTGTATTAAACAAAGGACACTTCAGGTTATAATGTTATTTCAGGTAACTGTTCACCTAATAATATTTATACTAAATCTAACTGTTGTTATGGACTTCTAATCAAGCACAGCTTCTTTTAAACTTCAGTTGCTTATGTTCAGTTACTTAGCTTCAGGTAGATGTTACAGCTTTTTAGACGAAAGGGTAAATGCTCAGCTTATTTCCAGTTATTTCACTTCAGCTCTTTCTCAGTTGTTGCACAGCTGTTGCCGCTTAACACTTTGGTTCTTAACATGGTGGTATTTTCTGACAGTTACATACCCCTTTGACAACCCCTACTCCTGAGGTACTCCAAGTAACAGACCCAAGGGATCACCATGTCCCTCTTAACTGGTTTGGGAGTCTTACCTTTTTGTAGCAGAATCTCTCCTCTCCTGACTGAAATGAGACCTAAGTAGACTGTATCTTTCCAGCTTCTACTTCTCCTGGCTCAGCCTCAGTCTCCCAGTTAATTCCTGGCCTATTACTCTCACTGGACACCACACACTGTCCTTCACACTAAGCTCAGAGACTCCTTTCTGTAGCTTTTGTTACACTCCTCAGAGTGGATGTTTCTACGCAGAACCAACTCTCGCTCCTCTCCCAACATGTCTCCCAACCTCTCCTTTTCAACTCCCTCTCCTGGAACCCCAGCCAATCAGAAGCTGAATTTCATTAACCGTTTGCTGGCAGGGAAAAAGAAAAAGAAAACACTTGGTGACCCAACCCACCCAGCACACCCCGTCACACCCCCTGGCCTGAAAACAGCCTTCCACTATCCTCTGACCCATAGGATAATATCCCCACTATATCCCCAGCCATGCAGAAGCTCCAGATTGCAAAATAAGGTGAGGGCTTTTTAGCCTCTTAGCCAGTTCCTCCGGAGAGGTGGAGCATCCTACACTGCAGGTCTAGACAGTTTCAGATGGCTCTAGGTCCCTGCAGAGATAACATCTTCTGTAGCTGTCTTAGGGGGGAAGAAAGTTTCTGAGCAGAGACCCTCTTAGAGCTGTCCAAGGTGCTGTTCTCTTCTGACTTAATTCTTTCTTAAAATTTCTTTTTCAATTTAATGAAAAACATACAACGGACAATCGCCATCTCACTCCCACCCCACAAGAATCTTTCCATGCATATACAAAGTAAATGATACAGTCATGCAGGTTTGATTATAGCAGTTAAAGTTCTTCTACACTTTCTTCTTAACAGATTGTCCCAGAGTGAGCCATGGGTAGCTGGTGGTAAGGGGACAACATTGCCATTGCAGATGTACTGAATAAACACGGTTAATACATTTTCAAAATATACTTTGGTCTTTGTGTTTGTCTGACTTCTTAACTGGACTCTGCCTCCTTTCTCTGTGAGCTTCAAGTCCAATGGAAATGAACAGAAAGATGAGAAAATACCCCCTCCACATTGGACTTTTGAAGACTAACTTTATTTAATGGCATGAAAGATATCATGTGTGCTCTATTTGTGTTCTGTTTGTCCACATACTCACCATACTGGGTTGAATAGGTGGAACATGTCTAGCTAAAACACCCCTTCCCCTGGTCAAACCTGGCCTTCCTAGTTACTCATTTACACCACCCATCCCCTTCTAATGAGAGGGTAACATGTGCTCAGGTCCCCTTTGGTCCCCTATAAACCTATTTGTTAACCCCTGTCCTTGACACTAGAAATAGCATCAAGTCTGGAATCATATTAGTGATAGCCTTGCCCTCAGTGGAAAGGGCAGGCTCCTGTATTTTCTTCTGTTATCCTTATTTCTATTCAGCCCATGTCTACAGTGGCTCCGTGGCAATAAGAAAAAATAGTCAAGATAACTGATTTAAACCAAGCCCAAACCACAACAGACAGATTCACGAACCATCAACTCTAGGAGATCACCATCAACAAAATAAAAATACATCTACCGAGTTAGGCTTCATGATAGACAAGATAGTATCAGTATAAGAGAATTATAAAACAAATCAATAAATCTGCCAGAAAATAGAAACATTCCTTCCCATAATACAAAGTAAGAAGCTAAGCCAATGAGGGCATGGATCCATAAGGATGTGTGTGTCTTGAACTGGGATTCCTGGCAATCAGGGTCTAATGACTAAAACTCTACTACCTCCACATATAAGGGTGCCATCTAACCTACAGTACCTCTGCAAGCTGGTGGTGCAAGGGTGTCATCTAGGCTGTGCTGGACTAGATGAGCCTTTGGTCTGATCAAGCAGGCTCTTTTTAATGTTCTTATTTTTGCAGTACTGCTAGCAGATGCTATGTTCTAAATGAACACTTTTAGAGGTGTTCCTGGACACTCCAGGGTGTTTTTTCTTTCTGTAACATAAAAGACTGCTCTGACTGCAAACTCTCAAACATGAAAGATACCCAGGAAAGCTAGTCTCTGACGATCTTAGTTTCTAGTAATGGGATTTGAGAAGTTTCTGAAAGCAGACTTTCTTTCATTTATCACCAATGGGCCAAGAGGGGAAAAGAAACTGAGTTTTTATGAAATGTCTTGTGAATTACTGACCTAGAAAGACAGTCCTGAAAATCTTTTCTGTGAAAAACATGTCCAGAAAGTGATTGCATTCATCTCCTTCCATCTCTCTGCTGGATTATTGGATTGGACAAGAAAGGCAGTGTCCAATTAAAGAACAGGGCATTCAAAGAAAGACTCCACATTGCAAGGACTAAACCCAGAATACTTTGCAGAAGACACAATAAAAAAGAGAAAACAAATTCACATGGAAAAATTGTCTATTAATATTACTGAGCTCTAAATTCCTGTTCAAGAAGAAAATATGTTATTATTTATTTTATTTTATCTATTTTGTATTGAACAAGTAACCAGTTCAATAAAGACAAAAATCAGTTAAAACTATAAAATTAGAATTCAATGCCTGCTGGAAAGGAAAAGTCCTCAGTAGGTGCCACACATTCAGCAGGAAGGGGGCCTATCTAACCTCAACTGGAAGGGATTTCCATAAAATGGGGCTCATAGTACTAGATGCTGGTGGATACAAACCATGCATCTAAGCCAAAGGAGATTATAAACAGTGATTCCCCGAAAGACCTCAGTTATCTTGGGCAGGGAATTGAGGAATCATGTGGTCCTTGAGGAATCCTGGACCCAAGTTCTTAAGGACCTTGTAAATTAACACAATAACCTCGAACCTCACCTGCTAGCATATGGTTGAAACAAATGACTGATCTGGATGTTAGGAATAAAATAATTACATCTGAAAACTTAGTTCTTTGAATCTTTATCAGTGTGTGTAGATCTGGTTATTCTGGAGCCATTGTTTAGTATACTGTTTGAAGTAACTAACAGAATTTACTGAATTTGAGTGAATTGTGTTCTCTTTAGAACTAGGGATGTTGGAGGAATTCATTCTTTGTGTATTCTGATATTGGTCTTGCGGGCACTTCCCACCAGTACCTGGTTGTCTGATGCTGCCAGAGGTGGTTGGCTCCAGCTGACTGTCCCCTCCTCCAGCTGCACTGAAGATGGTGGCCTCCCCGGACCCACCACAGTCACGGCAAAGACTGCCCACCCAGAGCTCCAGGTGAGTGGATATTCTCTTTGTATTCTGATATGAACCAACATTTATTTATTTATTTTTTAATGAATACTGATACAATCAAAGTGGTTTACAACAATTGTACATTCCTGAATGTTCCAAGACCTTTCTTGGGTCAAAAACATATACAGTGGTACCTCGGGTTAAGAACTTAATTCGTTAGATCTGTTCTTAACCTGAAACTGTTCTTAACCTGAGGTACCACTTTAGCTAATTGGGCCTCCTCCTCCTCCTCCTGCTGCTGCACTGCTGCCCAATTTCTGTTCTCATCCTGAAGCAAAGTTCTTAACCCAAGGTACTATTTCTGGGTTAGCAGAGTCTGTAACCTGAAGCATCTGTAATCTGAAGCGTCTGTAACCCAAGGTACCACTCTACAAATGTCTTTTAAGATGTGTATTTTGAGGCGGGGGGATGTATTTTAAATGCAGAAATGGGGTGGATTGGACTTAAGAATGAAAAATGTGAAAATGCTGTACCCTGGTCATCCATGCCTTTGTAATAGTAACAAAGGAAGCTGGTTTATACCTGGTCAAACTATGTGCATCTAGTCAAGTTGTGTCTCCTCTGCCTGACAGCACCTCTCCAGCCCTGAAGGGAAGAGGAACAGATGGAGTTAAGTGGCAGTGAGGCCAAGCAAGGCCTGTCAGGCCTCATAGCAGCCCTACTGTCTCCACCTGAGCCCGAGCTCAGAGACAGAGATGGAATCCCCACCCTGCCCATTGGGCCAGTCACTATATCTCAATGTAACCTTCCTCACAAGGTTGCTGTGAGGATAAGCTAGGGAAGAACCACGTCTACCTCCTTGAGCTCCTTGGAGGAAAGACAGGATATTTACATGTGTGTGGGAGGACCCCAATTAATTTCAGCATCACTAAAAATATTCTCAAAAAGCATTATAATTATGGTATAACACCCCACAACAATGTTTCAGCAATGATATGTTAGAAACAGTGCATTATCCTATCTCCCCATATTTCTTTTTAATTAGGGTGCGGAGGGTGGTGGGATCACTTTGCAATTCTTTGCCACTTAAAAAAAATAAATAGTGACATGTATGAAATGGGCAGCTCAATTTCAAACTATCCAACCTTCCTTGCATGCACTAAAAAACTTTTATAAAAGCTTTTAAAATGGCATGACATCACACAGTTTTCAAACAATTAAGACTGCAATCCTATCCCCATTTACCCAGGAGAAAAATTCAGAGGAACTTCAAAATAAACAAGCATCGCATTACACTATATGTCTCAGTGAACACTGTGGAACACTTCTGGGTAAACAAGCATAGGGTTGTACTAGACAGTCTAAAAACAAAACAAAAAAACCCATAATTTAAAATGGATTAAAAATAGATCAGTATGCTTGAGCTACTAATGTAATATTGTTGAAGGGGAGAGATTCTGTCACTGGACACTAATTACAGAATAGGTGACATTCAGGCAACCGCATTCCATACTGCAATGGCAGTGGGTACACAATGTGAAGGAAGTATTGTGCTTTTCTAGGTAAAATATGCTTTGACTGCCTGGAAAATGCATTGACCTTGAGACCGAAATATCTATAGATTCTTTGAAGCCCATGGGGATCTCTTGATTTGGGATTTGCAGGCTCATGGGGAGTGCAATCCTCAGGCCCATCCCCTTTGTCAGGACAGCTTCTAGCTCAAAGCTTGTTTTCATTGTGGTTTGACTGTTATCAACTGCTGTTGTGCCAGGGTCGGATGTTTTTTAATCATTGTCAACCCCCTTAGAGGCTCTTATTGGGGCTGAAAGGCACTATATAGCTGTTTCTACAAATACATCAAGGGACAGTGGAGCTGAGCTATTCCCCATGTTGCCTATGTCTTGGAAGAAGATCTGCTTCCTTGGTCTGGGGTTTGGAAAGCAGACAAACTGAATGACTCAACTCCCCCATACAAGCTTTTACAATGTGACAGCATTAAGACTCAACATATCCTATTTGCCCTTTCCTCAAGAGTTCTCTTAGGATTACTTGAAGTAGACTTGCATTTGGGAATAAGCAGCAGGGCTGTTGTATCATCAGCCCCCACACACTTTGGGAGACCCTGCCTTTATCCCAGCCACACACACACACACACACACACACACACACACACACACACGAAACAGGAAGCCAGATTCACACTGTATATATTATACACACAGAGAGAGACTGTGCAAAAGTCCAATAACCATTTCCTGTTCTTTTGTTGTGTAGAATTACTGTGTAATTCTAGATTAAAAATAAATAAATTCTGCCACCGGCAAGGCAGATATGATGAATGCTGTGTTTTATGAACATCTAGCTTGCTGCTCAAAGTATTAAGGTCACATTCCATACATTCTGGAAATAGCCTGATTCCACAAAACTTAAGTGAGATTCCAAAGCAGAAGGGAACTGGGACAAGGTATGTGCTGACAGTGACCTAGAGATTTTTATTAGAATGAAATTGGCTTTCAGGGCAAACATACCTGTGATCCATCCTTGGCTCCCAGAATCTTTGGCCTCCATGAAAGACAATTGCCTGGGACTTTGTTTTCAGTAATGTGAAGTCTGTCCTGTGCTAGCAATAGGGTCAAAGACGTGCAGTTTGCAAGAGTTTCCATCTAAGATATACCAGCTTTGCTTTCAAGTGGATCAGGAAAAGATGGCTATATGAGGAGCAACAACGTTTTGTACAAAGCAACAGTGGTTGAGGTATACCTAGGTAAGTAGTATGCCTACCTATAGCTTGACTTGCAGTAAGTATGGTATATCTGAAATGTCTTATTTATTGGCCTGCTCATTGTGGGCAAATAATCTTAAATTTAGATGGATGAATTTCATCTCTTCTATGTGTATATTGAAAATAGAGACAGATTCACTTTCCCACTTCTGGATCTACGAAGATGCTTGTCATGATTAGAAGTATTTCCACTATAATGTGTCAAATTGGCAAAGCAAAAAGAATGCCCCATAGTGACAGAAACAGGAGCAAAAATTGCCTGTGTTGGTTTCTTCATCCATGACCAGAACAGAATATGGCTGGCATCCACTGTTTTTGTTGCTTTCAGCCTTCAAACCGTGCATAATTGATCATACTCCTCCATGAGGTAGAATAACACAATGACAGCATAATTTATGTAATTAATTACATAAATGACACAAGTTGCATAATTTTGCCACAGAGGACAGTGAGGTGAATAAAGTCAGTTTTGGCGGAAGGCAAACTGCAGCAGAACAGAAATGCCAATAAAAATAAACAGACACTTATTTTCCCTTCAAATCTCCCTTGTAATTTTGAAGGCTTTCTGAAAACAAACAAACAGCAACACTGTGCCAAAATTCTTGAGTCATTCTGTGTGATGGGCCCATAATCCCTGCACCACCAGCAGGGTGAGAGCTTCCTGTAAGTACATTTCATAACACTTAGGAAGCGTGCAGTAGCATTTGAAGAAGTGAACTCTTACTTAAAGAGCTTACTATTGCTCATGCAGAGTTTGGAAATCTGAAACACGTCATGGAAGCTGCAGAATCATTGTCCCTGCCAGATATGCAGAGGGAGTATCAAGGTTGTTATTTCTCTAGGGTCCATTCAGCAGAGGCCTGTTAATTTATTTGGGAGTTAATCCGAAAAACCTCAGAGACAGGGTGGAACAAAGGAGGATTGATTTCCAAAAACCAAAAACAGACAGAGCAGTCATTTTCTTACTGAAGCGGCCTGAATTAAAGAATAGTAATGGGTTATTCCAACAAGCCTTGCTTTATTGTTTTACCAATAACAGGATTTCTCTTGTCATTTCAAAGGGGAGGCATGCCAAGGGTTCAGCGAAGTTTCTTGCCCTGTAGAGATAGCTTTCACTATGTTCCTCCAGGCAAGAGTGGGCTGCTGACTAGTTAGAGAAGCATAATCCTGCTGCATGGGCTCTTTCATTGTGAGTCAGATGTTTTCTTTCCCTTTTGTTTAGGAAAGGAAAATACGTTGTGGGCAGGGAATTATTACTTTTTCCTGACGACATACACAATTATGCCTCATGACTGTTCAGAAGAACGTCAAGATGAGGAATCAGTTCGTTCCTGTGCGTCAGCTCTTCTGAAAACAACCAGCCATCTCAGAGTCGAGAAATGCTTTCTCTTCAGAGCAGGAGTGGGTGGGCAGATGTCAGGCTTGCGAGATCTGCTATGTTTTCTGCTAGGACCCCCAAGATCCACCAACCGCAGCCTGGCACAAAAGGTATGGACATAGAATTAAAGAATTCTTAGTCCAGGAATTTGTTTTGAGTTCCAGAATGAACAGAGGTCATTGTCTTTCCATAGAAAAAACCCACTGCTGGTTATCCCACTTTAATTCTAGCAGTATACCTTAGGCTAAAACATTCAATGACATACATTCAATACCAGGGAAGCAGTCATTTTGTTGCTGCTTTTATTTAACAACTGGGAATCAGAAATACTTGCAAATCAACCTTCTGCTCATTTGAGATTAAGAGCACAATGCAACAAGAAACTACCCTGCACACCTTCCATTGACATGAATGGGAGAAGTGCAAGGGGTCAGAATGTGAGTTCTTGGACAGCCTCCCTTCATTTTACTGGTGCAGGTGTGTTGCCTATAGAGACTTCTAAAAAGAAATAACCTGGAAGATTGTGTTTACCACTGTTATCTTACAGAAGAAGACAGCTGCCACCAAAGGAAGTAATTCTTGAGTTATCCTTTGGGCAGTCCTAGTCAGAATCTCAGAAACTGCTGGAGAAAGCAGGAGGAGAAAAAGAGAAGTCATGTTGGTAGTGTCTTGTTATTTCTGTTGTTTTCATTACAAGCTGCTTTTGATAGAATTATTTTGATAGAAAAGTGGGTTTAAATATTAACTTCTAATCTAGTAGGCAACATGATGGTGCAGTGCATTGGACTCATAGCATTTAAACATTTTGTAAGCTTTCTAAGTCTGACAATTCATCATCCAAAAAAAGTAGCCCAAGCAACATTAGAACAATTTCTTACGTTTCCGAGCACAATTCAAAGTGTTGGTGCTGACCATTAAAGCCCTAAACAGCCTGAAGGAGTGTCTCCACCCTCATCATTCAGCCCAGTCACTGCGGTCCAGCGCCGAGGGCCTTCTGGTGGTTCCTTCACTGCGAGATGTGAAGTTACAGGGAACCAGGCAGAGGGCCTTCTCGGTTGTGGTGCCCACCCTGTGGAAGGCCCTCCCATCAGATGTCAAGGAAATAAACAACTGACTTTTAGAAGACAGCTGAAGGCAGCTCTGTTTAGGGAAATTTTTAATGTTTTATGTTTTATCGTGCTTTTAATAGTCTGTTGGAAGCTGCCCAGAGTGGCTGGGGAAATCTAGCCAGATGGGTGGGGTATAAATAATAAATTATTGCTATTGCTATTGCTATTGCTGTTATCTCTGGACTACTCTTTAGCTGCCTGACTATTCTGTGTTGAGAACAAGGATCATAGTATTTTAACAAAGTCCTGCCTCTTACAGTGTTGTTAGCTGGGCTGGATTGGAAGAAGGACTTTAGTTTCTATAAGCCATAAAAATGAAGCAAATGAGGCCAATAACTTCACAAGGGTAGGGCAATGCTCATCATCTTGCATTTAGGTTTCAAAGGACTCAAGTTATGATTGTTTCTCTCACAATACATGCCACAGAACTGTCAGGCACAGGAGGGGCGCTAGTGCAAGGCCCAAGCTCCACTTAAGGAAGGTCAGCAGTCCTTGATGTTGTGGCTGCATCAGTACACTGCAGTGATCAGGTGAGTCATAGAATCATAGAAATGGAAGGGACAGGAAACTTTTGAAGGCCTCATGCAGAAACACTGTTGTATTTTTTCATGGTGAGGTGTTTTGAGAAAAGGTTTCAAGTATTTTTCTTTGGTGTGGTATCCCCCCCCCCCACACACATGGAGGCTATTCTCAAGAATACCTCACCATGTGAAAATAATGTGGTAAGTCATTGCATGAAGGTTTTGCTATGTCAACAAATAATGTGGGAACTGAGCTTCATTGCTTAGAGAGTTTAAAAAGAACTATCAGGGAAACCTGGCTGAAGGCTATGCACAAACACTCTTTCTCTTTATACATCCCTTCTGAATCTCACTGCAGCTGGAAAGTATCATAGCACAGATGTGTTCTCAGGAAGCTATTCATTAAAATTCAAGAGTGGTATAAATCAAAATGCATTTTTCACGTTTTTGAAAAGAAAAACAAAACTGTCTGCATAAATTCCTCTTGTTTTCCTTCCTCAGGTTTCTCTTCCGTCCCCACAACTCAGGGATGAGATAAAATAAACAAAAGAACATCTGAAGATCACCTTGTAAAATTAATTTCACTTACAGTTATTACAGGTGATTCATTCTCACACATATTAAAAGTGGGAGGCAAGGCTGACAAATCAATGTGACTTCTAGAGGAATCCGGACCATTTTCTTAAGATCTTTCTATGTTCACTTTTGACCTTGCTCCGACTACTTCCATCACCAGTCTTAATAATTCTTACATTAATAGCCTGCCACCATCTATTCTAGAAGACAATTAGAAGATCATCAGATTCACTGTGGCAACAAACATCCGGAGTCTCTTAAATGTTGTGCTGCCTGGAAAGAGAACAAATGCCTGGGTCGCTCATAACCTTTTCAAATGTTTGTTCCATGTTCAGTAGTGAAAGTGGACAGGGACAGGAAGGGGCAGGGATAGAGTTGAAGCAAAACATTGCCGATCTTCTGCTGGCACAGTCGTGCTGTCATTGCTTCCTACACTGGTGTCTTGTTTCTTTTAAGAAAATGATACTCGCTGTTCTCAGAGTACCTGGGTTAGAAGAGTGAATCAGAGACTGATTCTCTGCATCTTCACCTCACAGTCAACTAATGGAAGAAGAAGAAGAAGAGGAGGAGGAGGAGGAGGAAGAGGAAGAAGAAGAAGAAATATAAAGTTTAGAGCTGTGTAGAAATGGCCTCTCAAAATTCTCCAGCATATTTGTTGGCAAAGAAATTTGGGGAATTTCCATAGGAAGCGTAGAAATTCTTTAACTGTTTCGGGGGTGTGTGTGTCCATTACTAGCAGTGACATTACCTTAGCTTCCTTCTTTTAAATTCCTTCCTTTCTTCCTTTGAGCCAATGGGGGGACACATGATGGGGAAGAAGAGGGAGGAACACTCCCCTCAAAGTGAAAGTCCTTACATGGGCTTCTGCTAGCAGGAACAGTTTGTTGAATCTGGCTCTAAGCTTCCAGTTATCCATTCTCCTCTGGGTGGCAGATAAAATGCTCTCATCCTCTGCTCGTGCAAGACCCTCTGCCAACATTGGATAATTCCTCATCCTCGCTGAAGCCCTGTAAGGCACATCCCACAATGCCCCCTAGGTCCCCTCAACTCTCTAGAGAGATTTTTTAGGGAATAGATGGGGTTGCAGGGAAGAGGAGGGGAAGGGAAATATTTGTTGGCTCAGTGGCACTCTTCTTGCATAGTATTGCGTGCAACCCATACACCATAGTGGACCTAGAAGGAATATTAAACCAGAAATGATAGCAGAGGAGGAGGAGTTTTCTTGGCTCTGATAGAAGGAGAAGGCAATGCAATGATAACATGGTTCCTGACTACACTAAAGACATGAGGCTCTGTCTACCCATTGGATTGGTTCAACTCAGAGTAGACACATTCAAATTCAAGTGGCTTAACTTATTCATTTTGCAACTAGTGTACACTGAATTTATACAATTCTGGAAGTGTTACTGCATGGTGACCTTTTCTTGTTTCTGCTTCATGGTGCATTTTTCTTTTCCCTCACCATCAATCAGATTTATATAAAACTAACGTCAGAAAAGCTAAAAATTTCTTTGGTCTTAGGACATAGTTATATATAAATTTGACTGCCTCACAGGAGTGCATTATTCATAAGAAAACATCATCAAAGAAGACCATTTTAAAATCTCAGTAACTTTCTATGATCTTTTATGACAGGATAACTTTCAGTGGGTACAACCAGACATTTGTATAAAGTTCACAAAATATTTGGCAGCACCAGTTTAAAAGTTTTGCTACTTGTGCTTCAAAATCCTTTGGATAGCCTACAGTGCTAAAGGTCTCATAATTTTGCTTTTATAATTTACTTTTGATATGTGTGCATATGAACATGTTGATCTTTTGGGAATCAGACATTTTCCTTCTGAAAACTGAGGACAAATAACCCCTTTGATTTGGTTCAGAATTTATTTGCAGACTGCTTGTGTTTATTGAGTTTTCAAAAACAACAACGTACAAGCAAGACAATAGAAAAGAACCGTGCCGATCACATTATTGCAGTTAGAATAAAATATGCAGAAGGCTTATTTTTTGCAGACGTTCAAGTATCATATGAGGTCAAGTGATTTTGTTCTCAGAGTACCTAGCAGGCTTGTAGCAGGCCTTGGATGATTCTAACACCCCATTACCTGGGGCAGGGGACAGCACCTTCTTTATCACACAAAAGAGCTCTGCTGAGTAGCTTCTTAAGCATGTAATGGAGGCAGCAATACCAATATTTTTTCCTGCCTTTATTGCCATATGATAGAAACAATTATACGCTCTGATATTCAGTCAGCTTCACACTGGATCTTGCACCACTTCTGCTATATAACCTTTAGAAGACTTTTCTGTCTGGATTTTCACTGTTTGAAATATGGCAACCCTATGTATAGAAAAGCTTTTTAATGTGTAATGTTTTATTATGCTTTTATATACATTGGAAGGCACAAAGAGTGGCTGGGGCAACCCAGTCAGATGGTGGGGTATTTCTTCTCCTCCTCCTCCCCCCCAAAACTCCACAGTTACAGTTTCCAGTTCACAATTTGGAACAAATTACTCTTAGTTTGTCAATTTAATTTATTAAAAAAGTTTACACTCCAACCTTCTTTAGTTGAACTTAAGGTGACCAACAAGGGTAACTTAAAACAATTATAACAATTATAAAATAAGAGTAAATCACTTGAAAGCAGCAATAGGAAAATTGCCTCAATATGGAGAATGGTTTCTTGGAGGCTTTTGCATTAATATTTATTTATGAAGAGAGTTTTCTGTCACCTTTTGATCTCTAATAGGATCTACTTACTGATATTTTTAAGGGAATTCAGAATTCAGTTTGATTTCAGCTGAACTCAACAGACAGGCAAGAATGCTGAGGAATGAGACCAGGGGAAAACGAAAGCTCATATCACTCACCAGAGAAATTTTAAAATGCCTTTGCCTATGGTGGTAGCAATGTGTGCTTTGGGACCACAGTGTTGTGTGTCATGAACTTCAAGCTTGTTTTAATGTCAGCCAACGAGCCACCATTTCATCTCTAGGTAAGTGTTCAGATGGTGCCCAGCTGTAATTCAATCTGATCACAATCTGTCCAGGATTTCTTATTTGTACAACTAACCATATGAAGGCAAGCCAAGCTGAGCTGGGGGTGTAGCTGGCATAGACATTTTAGAGCACTGAAGGCAAAGGGAGAAGTTGGCCATTGGGTCATGTTTCCTTCCTGTCTTTTAGGGAAAGAAGAATGTTTTTTGTAAGGAATTAATTTTGCTTTTCTACCTCAGTATCCCTCTTTCAGGGCATTGAATGGCTTGCGATTTGGCACCAGCTGAGGCCAGAGAAGTCCATTTGACAACCTGACGTTTATTGTGCTGTAATCCATTTTGAAGGAACAGTGAAGGAAAATGGACATAACCAGACAACGGGGCCTATTAAACAAAATGAAAGGTAGAGCAGGCTGCCAAGCTGGCTGGAGAGTTGCCTTTATCCAGTGCTGTGATGTTTACACAATAGATGTGATGTAATGTTCAGCTGCATTTTACAAGGATGCTGACACTTAGAGAGGGTCCTGAACTTCTACAATTACTTTTCCTGTCCTTTGAAGACCACCTGGTTTTGTTTAACAGATTTTAAAAGGGCACTAGTAGGATTTGGCTGAAATAAACCACGTCTCATGTTTATGAGAGCCAAATGGAAGGGTAGTACTGTGGACAAACAGTGCACTTAGAGATATTTTCCCAAGATTGGTGCAAATGCTCTTTTGTTTTTCTTGGTGGAAGTATGTAAAAAGGGCTTATGGCAAGTTGGGGGAGGGGTAGTCCCTCTGGTGAAGGACACATCATGCTCCTTCTGGGGTAATTTGTACACCTTTGGTCCCCACCCTGCACTCACCTATCACCTGTGGCTCCTAGAAGCTGTCACTATGTGACAGCAGGCACAGCTCAGGAATGGCTTGGACTGGCTGGCTAAACCAGATGACAGTGGCTGATGAGTCTCAAACCCTTGGTGAGTTAGGGATTTCTCCTGCATGCAGGCTCCGGTGGATTGAGCGGATGAAACCAATAGTGGGTCCAACAATCAAGAAGGTGGTTTCTGAACGTGCTATAGAGGGAAGTGAAGGGCAGATGGGGCTCATCAACCTGGAAAGGAGAAGAAAAGCTCTTATCCTAAACTACCACTGCCTTGTGCGATAACTTCGAGAGAAGAAACAGTTGATGAGGAAACCCTATACAAATCTGGAGTGGAGTTCCTAAGACAATTGGATGGCACCTTGCAGCCAAGCTGGTGCCAAATGTATTGCTATGCTTTCCTTTGGACCACATCAGCAAGGCTCTTGTTGTCTGGGCACCCCAGAATCTCTATACTGCCCAGGCTTGCACCCTGGGGAGGTCTCTTTGGTGCTGTTAATGCAGTGGTTTGATTTCACTCCCAGAGGTGCACTGCATTGTCTCTTGAGATGGATGGTTGCCAACAACAACTTGCTGGAAGTGATCAACCAGCATTACAAATTACATCACAGAACCTTGGTACAACCATGAACAAACGAAACTGGAGGGCTAAAGTTGGAATTATTGTAAAAGGTAATTGAGAATAATAATAGTAATAATAAAGATTTTTGCTCCTGTGATGTAAAAGATACACCAGTATCCAATTGTTATTTTAATTCTACCATATTTATTTTAATTCTACCATATATATTTACTTATATTTAAACTTGTTTCCTGAGCGAATCTTCGTTATAGACACTTTCCTAGGCTGCTCTATTTTTTTTGTAAATTTTCTAAGTTTGCCTTCTGTGTGTATTTCAAGAAAAAATTGCACACGAACAAATGCAGTTCTGCTATATGAAAATATGAACCTTTTTTCGCCTCCTATGGGAATCAAAGCATTTGTAATATTCAAAAATGTGTTTATCTCATTTCTTCCCCACCTTTTCTTCAAGGAGCTCATGGGGCAGAATCTATGGGCTTTATTCTTTCAACATTTTAGCCTTTCAACAACTCTCTGCAGTGGAGAAAGAGTGACTTGCCAAAGGATATCCAGTGCACTTAGTGGCTGAGTTGGAAACTGAATCAAGATCTCTGTGGTCCAAATCCAACATTCTGACCACTATGCAGTAGTGGCTGAACTCTGTTTTGGCAGGACAATGATCCACTGAGTGGGATTTCCCCCCACAAAAATCAGTTGCCTTTAAATTTTATTGTGGGCAAGGTCAGGCTCCCAAACAGCCAGAACAGCCAACCATTTTGTTTCATTGTTGTTGTTGTTGTTTAGTCGTTTAGTCGTGTCTGACTCTTCGTGACCCCATGGACCAGAACATGCCAGGCACTCCTGTCTTCCACAGCCTCCCGCAGTTTGGTCAAACTCATGTTAGTAGCTTCGAGAACACTGTCCAACCATCTCGTCCTCTGTCGTCCCCTTCTCATTGTACCCTGAATCTTTCCCAACATCAGGGTTTTTTCCAGGGAGTCTTCTCTTCTCATGAGGTGGCCATTGGAGCCTCAGCTTCAGTATTGGAGCCTCAGCTTCAGGATCTGTCCTTCCAGTGAGCACTCAGGGCTGATTTCATTAAGAATGGATAGGTTTGATCTTCTTGCAGTCCATGGGACTCTCAAGAGTCTCCTCCAGCACCATAATTCAAAAGCATAAATTCTTTGGCAATCAGCCTTCTTTATGGTCCAGCTCTCACTTCCATACATCACTACTGGGAAAACCATAATAATAATAATAATAATAATTTATTATTTGTACCCCGCCCATCTGGCTGGGTTTCCCCAGCCACTCTGGGCGGCTTCCAACAAAGATAAAAAAATACACTAAAATGTCACATATTAAAAACTTCCCTGAACAGGGCTGCCTTCAGATGTCTTCTGAATGTCAGGTAGTTGTTTATCGCTTTGACATCTGATGGGAGGGCGTTCCACAGGGCGGGTGCCACTACCGAAAAGGCCCTCTGCCTGGTTCCCTGTAACTTGACCTCTCGTAGTGAGGGAACCGCCAGAAGGCCCTCGGAGCTGGACCTCAGTGTCCGGGCAGAACGATGGGGGTGGAGACGCTCCTTCAGATATACTGGACCAAGGCCGTTTAGGGCTTTAAAGGTCAGCACCAACACTTTGAATTGTGCTCGGAAACTTACTGGGAGCCAATGTAGGTCTTTCAAGACCGGTGTTATATGGTCTCGGCGGCCGCACCCAGTCACCAGTCTAGCTGCCGCATTCTGGATTAGTTGTAGTTTCCGGGTCACCTTCAAAGGTAGCCCCACGTAGAGCGCATTGCAGTAGTCCAAGCGGGAGATAACCAGAGCATGTACCACTCTGGCGAGACAGTCCGCAGGCAGATAGGGTCTCAGCCTACGTACCAGATGGAGCTGGTAAACAGCTGCCCTGGATACAGATTTGACCTGTGCCTCCATGGACAGCTGTGAGTCCAAAATGACTCCCAGGCTGCGCACCTGGTCCTTCAGGGGCACAGTTACCCCATTCAGGACCAGGGAATCCTCCACACCTGCCCGCCTCCTGTCCCCCAAAAACAGTACTTCTGTCTTGTCGGGATTCAACCTCAATCTGTTAGCCGCCATCCATCCTCCAACCGCCTCCAGGCACTCACACAGGACCTTCACCGCCTTCACTGGTTCTGATTTAAAAGAGAGGTAGAGCTGGGTATCATCCGCATACTGATGAACACCCAGCCCAAACCTCCTGATGATCTCTCCCAGTGGCTGCATGTAAATGTTGAAAAGCATGGGGGAGAGGACAGAGCCCTGAGGCACCCCACAAGTGAGGGCCCAGGGGTCTGAACACTCATCCCCCACCACCACTTTCTGAACACGGCCCAGGAGGAAGGAGCGGAACCACTGTATGACAGTGCCCCCAGCTCCCAGCCCCTCAAGACGGTCCAGAAGGATGTTATGGTCGATGGTATCAAACGCCGCTGAGAGATCCAGCAGAACTAGGAAACAGCTCTCACCTTTGTCCCTAGCCCGCCGGAGATCATCAACCAGTGCGACCAAGGCAGTTTCAGTCCCATGATGAGGCCTGAATCCCGACTGGAAGGGATCCAAATGGTCCGCTTCTTCCAGGCGTGCCTGGAGTTGTTCAGCAACCACTCGCTCAATCACCTTGCCCAAGAATGGAAGATTTGAGACTGGGCGATAATTGGCCATCGTGGCCGCATCTAAAGATGGTTTTTTAAGAAGCGGTTTAATAACCGCCTCTTTCAGCGGGTCTGGGAAGGCTCCCTCACGGAGGGAAGCATTCACCACCCCACGAAGCCCATCGCCCAGTCCTTCCCGGCTAGCTTTTATAAGCCAGGATGGGCAAGGATCCAGGAGACAGGTGGTTGGCTTCACTCGTCCAAGCAGCCTGTCCACATCCTCGGAGGTAACAGGTTGGAATTGATCCCACACAACTACTATACGGTAGCTTTTACTATACGGACCTTTGTTGGCAAGGTGATGTCTCTGCTTTTTAAGATGCTGTCTAGGTTTGTCATCGCTTTTCTCCCAAGAAGCAGGTGTCTTTTAATTTTGTGGCTGCTGTCACCATCTGCAGTGATCATGGAACCCAAGAAATGCCCTTCTATTTGCCAGGAGGTGATGGGACCAGTGGAAAATACAGTGGAAAAAATTGAAATTAAAAACCCTTCCTAATTGTCCTTGTTTCATTCTTTCCCTCTGTCTTTTCTGTATTAATCTTTTCTTCCATGATCTATCCATTTTTGCAGAGTATATTTTCAATTATAAATAGCCCTTCTTATAACAACACACTGAACTGAAGCTTCTGCAATTTCTAAACACATGTTCTTCTAACTAAGGGAGAATTCTTTATCTCCAAATGTACAGGAAATTGGTTCATCTGGTATTTATTTGAGTTCGGGAAGATGAAACAACATCCTCTTTCACAGTTTTTACACGATATGATTTTTATCTGCACTATACAAGTGTAAGTCTAGAGAACCAAATAAACTACCTCTTTTGGGTTATGGAGAAACTGAGAGGAGACAGGGTGGGGAAAACCCTGATAGTCTTGGGGAAATCAGTTAAATGTCAAAGGACACATTTATTTTGTATTTATTTGTTAAAACTATTAGAATTTTTGGTCTAAAAAGCCATGGATGTGGCCATGGATGTGAACTAACAGGGATGATGAGAGTTGCAGTCCAAAACCACATGGAAAGCCACAGATCCCTGATCCCTGTACTAAGCTGTGTATTCTTCTGAGTTTGTTTTTACACTGAGAACCTGTTGCAGTGATGCAGGAATGAAGAACCTGTGCATCCCCAGCTGTTGCTGTCCTCCAATTTCCATGGCTCTGCTGGCTGGGACTGATTGGAGTAGGAGTCTAACAACATTCAGAGGAGCACAGGTTCCCCATTCAAGCAGCAATGGGTGGTCAGCACAACCGCAGAGTGCTACCTTTCCAAAAAGGCCATGCTCCATGGTCTGAAATAGTAGCATGACACAAGCTTCTTGCCCTCTCCCATTCTTCCTCAGTAAACACAAGCAGCAAACCAGATGCTCCTTAAAAGGTTCAACTCCATGGGTATTTAGATACAGATTGCAATAATACAAAAAGAAAGAAATTAATCCTGTCCATATGAAATGGTAAATTACTACTTTCTTTTTAAACTGTAAGAAATAAATTAAACCTAAATACCAGCTGTCAGAATTAGGACTTCTCTTCAAAAGAATGCCTATTGTTAGAAAATGCTAAAACTGTTTCTACTGATGTAGTTGCTGCTTGAAAGCTAGATGGTTTTTGCCGACTTCTGAAGTGGTGGTGAGCAGTGCTGGCAGTTCCGTAACTTTCTTGACAATGTGATTGTTCGTTTGCCTCTGCAGCATATGGGTCATTTCCTCTAAGCATGGAGATGTCACCAGGCGCCCAGCTGCTGCTGCGGTGCTGAACACCCTTCCTGCTATCTCCTGGCCAAGCCTCTTCTGCTTTCAGTCAAATGCTGCCACGCTTCAGCTCTGGCCCAGGTCTTTTAATGAGGTCAGCCAGGTGGATCATGTACAGTGGTTGCTAAGCAACGTTCATTTTGACTGAAAGCTACAAAATTTAAGACGCAGCTCTTTTTCTTTTTAACCTAAGAGATTTGTATCTTATTCATTATTAAAGTTGTTAGGTGCTCTGGTTTCTTCAGAGAGAGAAAGAGTGACTTAGGTTACAGTCCTGTGCAGTTGCTTGTGTCAGGTTCCTGCAGTCTAAGCATCCTTGCTGTATTCAAACATTACCAAATAGGAGGCCTTGCTGCTTTGATCATATCTGTCCTTTGCAACCCTTCATTGTTAATATGCACCTCTTAATGTAAATGTTAGGATGTACAACTGGGTATACTGCTGGAGGAAATGGATCGTGTCTGTTAGCTCCTCCCTTCTCCATGTGTTTGGATTGGCACAACTTCTGGAAGTTTCTGTATGTGTATGTGGGCCCTGGTGATTGCAGGGCTCCCATACACACAGGATATACATTCAGTCTGTGCTCATGTTGGCTTTTTCAGAAGTTATGAAAAGCAGCTTCCTGAGTGGGGCAGAGCAGCTGGGAGCTGGGCTGCTTTTGCTTCCTGGGCTGGAGAGGTTTAGGTGGTGGGGAGGTTGGTGCAGTGTGAATGCACTGGCGGGGCCAATTCCAGGGATGAGTGTTTTTGTTTGTCACGTTAGGAAAGGCTTTCCCATGCTGTACTGTTTCTTACTAGCCATAGCAGTCAACCTTTCTACCTGCTTGCTAGCTGGAGTAGGTCTCTGGTTGTCACCCACTGCACTATCAGCCCTCATTCATTTTGTTCGTCTCACCTGGGCACGATTATAAATTACTCAACTCTCAGGTAATTGTATAGAGACTCCTTTATTGCTCCGTTTTATGCTGTCATGATGCCCTTGTTTTCCTTCTTCTTTTCCTCCACTACCTACATGGCAGAGCACTGGTGAAGGTTTTTAGAGACTCTGATATCCAAGGGAATTGATAATGGGATGAGATTATCTTCCTTTCTCATCACAGTCTCTTTCATCCTCCATTATCCCTAATTGAGAAGGAAGCTGTAGAATCAGCAGAAAATTAATCTGCTTCTAGATCAATAAGAGAAGATTCTACTTCTAAGGTTTCCTCAATACATATTCTTTCTGCAATCCAATCATTAAATGAGATCTGACACACTTGAATCAGAGATAGATTAGCTTCTGATTCAAATGGCTAATCCTAAATGATGTAATATGTTCATTCAACAATCTACACAAATCCGGGTAATAATTAGACCAAGATCTATGTGAAAGAGTGTATCACATGAAAGAATGTGCGCCAAATCACACATTATGTGGCCATCAACTCTCTATCTTGCCAACTCCCAGTTCCTTTATTTCACCTTGTCATATAAGGCTAGATGATCAGGGGATATAAGTAGGGCAGCTGTTTCCAGAATAATTGCAGGACAGAATATTTAAACATGCAAAGTAGGAACATACCGTATCTACCAGAAGCCTTGTGCAGGCATTTGGTACTCATGGATTCTCAATCCTTGAAGGGGCTACTGAGAATGTGCTAGTGCCACACTTTAGAAGGCAACATGCACAACAGCCACATTCTCCGGTTGATTCATAATTGGCATGGTTGGTGGCTGAAGTTATGAATGGAATTGTGGTAGCTACTAGGGATGAGGGAGAAATGTGATTCTGTTCTCATTTAAAGGAGAGCTTATCTAATTCAAACTTCTCTAAGCAAATTGAACCAAAACACAGCTACCTTTTGAAATTCACACATCTCTGATAGTGTGCAATTGAGTTCTCCCGCCAGGTAGTGGTACAAAAACCCACGTGCTATGGTAAAGAATGTCTATAATGAATATTAGTGAAAATGATTTGTAAATCTGCACTATATTAGGAGAAATTGCTTTGCAAAAAGTGGGCATTAGATATACAAAATGCATACAAAAATGTGTGTTAGGAAAAATTTGCACTGAAATCCTGATGAATTTCCACAAAGACTTTCTTTTCTTTTTCTTGAAAAAACAAACCCTCAAACTGGTGTGGAAATGTAGAGAACTGAATTCAAGATTAGAAAAAAATAAAAAAATAAAAATTGGGAGATGCAGAAATGGACAGATTAACTCATTTCTAGTCCCAGTTCCTGTCAATTATACTCTCCAACAATACCTAAGTGTTCTCCTGCCACTTCCTGTTTTTGTCTCAACACACATTTAGAATCATAGAATCTTAGAGTTGGAAGGGACCACAAGGTCCCTATTTCAACCCCCTGCAATGTGGGATGTTTTTTTGCCCAATGTGGGGGTTGAACCCACAACCCCCAGAATTGAGAGTCTCATCCTCTACCTACTGAACTATCCATCTCTACAAGCCACTCTGTAGATAAAATTTCCCTAACCACTTATATAATCCCAGTGGTTCCTTGAGAATGTTTGTATAGTGTAACAGTATGCACATTTCCTAGGTAAATGGGTTTCGGATTGTAGCTTTAATTAAATTCACGCATTTACTTTGTCTGTTCTGACAAAGAATAAGGATCACTGACAAATATTCCAGGTGCCTGTAAGACATAAAATAACCCATTTCAGGCATCTATTTCCAGCTTCATCCCATCATTTCTTTTTCAGATCCCTTGCCAGTGTTGTACACCCCTAAGCATCCATGCCACCTTGAATTTAACCCTTGCCCAGACAGCTGTATAAAAATATAGTGGCTGATGTAGCTCTCTGGAAACTCATCTCCTCATCCTTGATCTTGAAGTGAAGTCCTAGTGCTACATACAATTGTGGCATCCCATCCATTTCCATGGCAACAGATTGCAATTTCACAGACACAGGATTATCACAGACACTGCAGGATGAAAACAGCGAGGCAGTGTTACGGAGGAAGGAGTTTGCATTCAAACAAAAAAGAGCTTTAAAATGTTGCAAGATATAATTATTGGCAAATAAATAAAATAGAATTTCACGATGATCTCTATTTTTATATCACTTTCTTTTTACAATTGTATGAAAGTTTCTAATTTAAAATTGCAGCTGTGGTGATGGAAACTGGGGAAGGGCAGTAGATCAGTGGCAAAATATCTATGGCAAAATATCCTCAGGATTTTTTCTTGTGTGGGGGACAAAGTAAAACACTAGAACAGGGAGCAGAGTAGTTTCTCTCACACAAAAAAAAAAAAAAAAAATGAGAGAAGAATATTTTACCTCATAACAGATTCTACTAATGCTAGAAAATAATCCTTAAAAAGAAAGAAAAAAAATCAGAGATATGGTTGAGTATTATGGTTCATTGGGGTGGGAGACCTCTTCCCCGTTTAGTAGAATCCCATGAGAACATCTGCTTTGCATGCAGAAGGTCCACGGTTTAGCTGTCCAATGTTCCTTGGCAGCTGTCTGTGATGTGTGGTGAAATTCTTACCATTTGGCAAGAAGATATAGCACAAAATAACACTACGGTGTTCACACAGTGCACAGTTAAGCTCTGGAATTTGCTCCTACAAGAAGCAGTGATGGCCATAATCTTGGATCCTAAATAGGATTAGATAAATTCATGGCGGATAAAAGGCTCTCCGTGGCTATTGGCCAAGATGGCTGTGTTCTCCCTTCTTCTGTCAGAGGCAGTATGCCTCTGATTGCCAGCTGCTGGGAATCACAAGTGGCAAGAGTGCTGCTGCATTCAGGTCTTGATTCTGGGCTTCCAATAAGCATCTGGTAGGTCACTGTGAAAACAGGATACTGGGCTAGATGTGCCAACATGCTCTTCTTATGATACCGATGACCCAGGTATCCTAGAGTGAGAGAGAATCTTTTACCTGTGTGGACTCCAGATGCATGTCAGTCCAATTGAACCAATAATACACTGATTATTAATTTGTG
The DNA here is from genome assembly GCF_964188315.1 of Podarcis muralis. Classification (NCBI taxonomy): domain Eukaryota; kingdom Metazoa; phylum Chordata; class Lepidosauria; order Squamata; family Lacertidae; genus Podarcis; species Podarcis muralis. Next base: position 37,339,655 of record NC_135662.1, read on the forward strand.
GTCTTTTGTTCAAGTGTCCACAGTGTTGGTTAATCACAGGTGGTATTCAGCATTGATCATGAACTGGCTATGAATAGGAATCCTTTTTCTATACACTTCTCTACCATAATTTGGTTCCCCGCCCCCACCAGTAGTAAATCCTGCCATGTTTTTCTTTACCGTGAATGTAAAATGGGGCAATATAAGTTTAAGAATCAGAGCTGTTGTTTTAAATAACATGTGTAGTAAAATGCATTTTGATTTCCACAGGTAGCAGTTTTCACTGTTAGTAAGAAACAGAGTGAAATACTAAGCCATGGGCAAAAAGACAAACAAATCTAAGAGTGCTTCTTTGTAAATCCCTGGCATATGCATGTAACACATCTTTGTACTTACAGTTTGTAGTACCGGGTTGTTGTGATGTTGTCATCCAGCCTCTAAGAGATGCTTTGACACCATTTTGTACTTTTGGCAGCTGATCAATGGAGGCCTTCTGGCATGGTAGGTATGGACCAATTTTCCATCAGTGGGAATGGAGCAGGAGTTTGTTTATATAATGTGGTTGTCCAGGGGATGAACGAAACCAAAAAGGCAGGGGATGTTTTGCGGGATTAATGCCACAGCAACAAAGCTACAGTGAGTCTGAATCCAGAGCAGCTTACTTTCTTCCACATAAGGGTCATTGTTACTGGATACACTGAGTGTTTATGGGGATTAAAAATAGTCAATAAAGTGTACTACTTCCTATAAAATCAAACCTTTAAGCTTCAGTGTTACCAGCTACATTCATATTCAGTTAGTACCTTCAAACTTTCTTTTCTGGAGCCCCAGCCATGTGGGCAAGGGATACAGATTATTTATTTCACTTACCGTATTTTTTGCTCTATAACACACACCCGACCATAACATGCACGTAGTTTTTAGAGGAGGAAAATCCGTAGGCATGCCACCCGTAGGCATTCCCTCCATAACACGCACAGACATTTCCCCTTACTTTTTAGGAGGAAAAAAGTGAGTGTTATGGTGCAAAAAATTCGGTATTGCTCATATATGTGTGAGACATAATTTAGCCATTGAGCTAAATTGGTGTTACGGCAGAGATAAGCATGTGCAAGTCCTTACACTTTAAAGTTTACATACATGTATATAGGCACACATCAGAAGGGGTCATTTCGGTAGCATGCTTCCAGGCAGATTAGTTGAAAAGTAATCAATAAGTTTAGACAGAAGCACAGAATTTCACACTGCAGAGGTTTCACACAGTGTGTTCCTGCACTATGTATTATGTCTGCAACATGGAAAAGTTGCCATGCATAACTTAATTTAGCCATCTTATAAAGCCTATTCAGGTGTTTGAGTGAACATGAGTGGGATTAAGGGCACACTCAGATGTGGGGAGTATTGTGTTAGTTTTCTTGATTATAATGATAATGCTTCCACCCCATTTTCTAATGGTCCTTTTCCACTGCAGTACCTGTTGCATGATGGAGTTGTGGCTTGTTGACCACTATACCAACATGTCACACTAAATTTGTGGCACATGATGCAGCACAATGACAAATGTCATTGGACAACATCACTACTCCCCAATGCTTTCTTCACATGCATGTTTCCGTTCCCCACAATTCACCCACGGAAATTGCAGAAAAGAAAGATATTCTTGTAGACTGCCTCAAATTTCATCATTTTTCTCCCAGAGTTTTCTGTGGGATTGCAAACAGACACTTTCTGGAAACAATGAACATGGAAATGAGTCCTAAACATCTACTATATTCTGCTAGATTTCTAGAAGTGGCTTTTACATCACATGACATAAACAATTAGGGAAGCAGAATCAACTGTCATGTGAATGCATCTTTACGTGGGGGTGTATAATCTCACAGGTCTCATTTGTAGGGACTCTTCCAAGTATGTTTGGTCACTAAATGAGTAATGGTATGAAGTGGAGCAGCAGCACATGGGGCATTGGGGTGGGGCCCTCTGTTAGCCCCTCCCCTTCCCAGTTTAATCCCATGTGTTTTTGCTGAAATGTCTGAGTATGGCTTAAGTGGGCAATGCATAATGTAGACCAGTCTTTCCTAATTTGATGCCCTCCAGGTGCATTGGATTACAACTCCTATCATTCCTTCACCATTGACCATGCTGTCTGTGGCCTATGGGAGCTACAGCCAAAAACATACAGAAGGCACCAGGTCTGGGAGAACTATAGATTAATGCATTTAAAGCAGTATCATACCACTTTAAATAGCTGTGACCCCCAAAATACTGAGGACTGTAGTTTGTTACGGATGCTGAGAGTTGTTAGGAGTAAAGCACAGATGGGATATTATAATCCTTTATGTAAGGAGTTTATTTCTGGTCTTTGTGCAGTAAGAATTCTTATAAATGAGTTAAACTCACTGGGTTGCCAAATGTGATAAACACTAGGAATAGATTCATCTCATGCTTCCTCCTATCCATTACTGTCCATTTTCTGATGCAAGTGGATGACCTACTTAAATTCTGGTCAGAGGAGTTGTTATGGCAGCCGATTGAGACATCCCCCCACTTCCAAAAAAAAGGGGGGAGGGCGAGAAAGGTGCCCTCTTCCATCCAAGCTCACACAATTCCGTATCTGCTCACCAAAACTTTCTCACCCTAACTACCACCTCAAGAGGTTGTTGTTTTTATTCCACAGAATAATGTTAAGGAAAGTTTCCCTATGATGTCAGTGAAACATCATACAGTCTTTTTAACATGAAGATGCTACTTAGATGATATTGCAGCCTACTAAACACTAGACACTTGCTTGAATCCCCTCCCACATTCCTTTTGCTGTTCACATAACCAGATGTTTGACATAAGTTAGGGAGAGATACATTGTATCATTTAATAAATAATTACCACTTTCTAATTCAGATGAAGGAATTATGATCCAGAAATGAGATATCAATTGGGAACTGAAAGAGATTATTGGGATCTGCTTTCCTGAGATAACAATGGAAAATTACTTTGGTGTGAATGAATCTTCGTTTATTTTTGCAAAGACTGTAAAAAACTTCAACATTTCAAATAGCAATTTTTCTGTGGCTGCTAGCTTCCTCTTTAAAGGTTCAGTGTTCTACTGAACTGGAATCAGCACAGTGCAAAATGTGTACATCACAGTTGCCTTTTAATTAACCCCATAATTATATGCATGGCTGCAGAAGCGTAATTAATATAAGCATGCCCCATCTGTCCCCAGCACACTTGCAGTTTTAAGGAAATTAGATTATTTGAATGCTTTTTGCACTTTCTCTGCTACTGCTATTAGCATTCCAAATACACTGATACAAATTTAAATGAAAATAATGTGTTTCCATCCTTCTGCTGTTTGAATGACAGTCTGTAGGAAGGGAGGAGGGAGAAAGCACCATGTTGAATATTACAAAGATGGGGCTGAAAGTATTTAATTTTTTAATCACTTACTGTAATTAGAAGGCTCCATTACAATGATATATGCAATTTGTTTCATTTCTTTATGAGGCAAAGTACATACAGAGCTGTTGCAGAGATTAAAATTCTTTTGTAGTTTTAAGCATGATTTTACAATCACCTGCTGTTTGATGTACCTGAAAATACCTGAACATTGAAGTACCTGAAAAACCAGTCCCAGGGTAGAATTCAAAGTTGAACTAAGGAGATCACTCCTGCCCCCCCAAGCTTGGTGGGGGGGGGGGTTTGAAGGGAGGATGGGGGAAAGTCCCATTGCACTAGTGGGTTTTATTGCATTGGCTCCTGTTAGTGCAACTATTTAGTTGAATCTAGCTTTTAACCTGCCAAATAAAGTGAGGTGGGTAACAATATGATACCTTTCCTTATTATGAGGTTCATCTTGTGCTTTCCTTATAGCTTTTAAGGTACTCAGGCTCTTTAATTGAGTTTTAAATCCAGACTGTAAATTCTGTTATACTGCCTCTGTTGTAAGGGAGGTTTATTTGGTGCATTTTATTGCTGTTTTTAATTGGTGCTGATTTTGGGCAAGATTGCATCAATTTCCAGGAAGATCTTGCCGAAATCACACGAGATCTTGTGGAGCATGTGACAGCCCAGGTGGTTTCAGTGCAATCTTGCTATAAATCAGTTCATTCTCACCTGAAACCAGCACTGGCTTCTCTCCCAGTGGCAGAGGTGGCGGGTTGGGCAGTACAGTTGGCGGTGGCAGGTCAAGTGGAGAAATGGGATGTGATGCCTCTAGTAGATGCCGTCATGCTAGTCCCTGTGTTGTGTGCAACAGACTGCCTGATGAAATGGCATCTGCAGGGTGTTCCCCTGCTACGCAGCACAGTGAACACTTGAGTATATAAGAAATTTGAGATGGAAGAATCTGTTAATTTCAGTTCTCTCACTTTCTCATTTCCCTAATCTTTAAATGCAGATCTTCACGTTTTGCAGGAAAGTTGCTTTATTTTAGATAATTCTGTCCTTATACACAGGAATTCCAGCTCATGTGGAAAACCTTGAGGGGACACAGAGCCAGATTTCAAAACTGCCTTACTCTTATTTAGCCAGTTAGCTGAAAACATGGCCAAAGATTGCACAAAGGAGCAGATGGTGAATGAGCACTTTTGAATGTCAGTTCCTGTCCCCCCACTACTTCTTCTCATGACTGACTGCTTCTGAAAGTGTAAGAATTAGAACTTGGAGACAAAAATGGGGCTTAGTCGACAGTGCTGAGTTTGCCATAATCACTGGCACACATCAGATTCGACAATAGGATCCTGGGATCTGCTTTTGGCATTTGTTAATGTAAAGTGTTTAGTGAGCTCGACTGTTCTCTCTGGTCTGTAAAACTGAACAAGTGGTGATAGGTAATATCCTGTTAATGGGAGACTCTGTTTTACACAGGCTATGGAATGAGGTGGTGGAATGCTTTAGATCAGGCATCCCCAAACTCGACCCTCCAGCTGTTTTGGGACTACAACTCCCATCACCCCTTGCTAACAGGAGTAGTGGTCAGGGATGATGGGAATCAGCTGGATGGCCGAGTTTGGGGATGCCTGCTTTAGATGGCCTGAATCATTTAAGAGTATTTGTAGAGGACACACACACACAAATAGAAACCTCTCTGCAATTAAAAAAAGAAAAACTAAATTAACCCTGGCACATCAGGAAAAGAGCCTACCTTCTTGATAGGCTAGATTTCAACTTGCAGAGAGTTGTGAGGGTTGTTTTTGTTTTTTTTACACGTTTTAGGATGTGAATCAATCTGAAATTTGAGCACCACATCCCCCCTTCATTCTACTATGTGTCCAGAGCAAATCAGCATTGCAAAAACTGTACATTGGCAAGTACCACTTCCATACCCGTTTAATTCCAATCCATATGCTTTATACCAGTGCATCTTAACGTCATTTTCACTTTCTATCTCTTTAATTCTATCTGGATAATTAGGAGAGGGTTTTCTTGTGAAAATATAAATGAAATTCTTTTTTTTCTTTTTTCTTTTGCGCTGTAGCCAACACAACTGACGCTCATACAACTCTGATTGAGCATGTTAAGCAGTTTTTGTTTTGTTTTTTTGTAATGAACAGATGATATTCTTGACAACAATAATGGTTTAAGGGAAACAACATCTTTTAAGAGCTGCTTTGCACATTATACAGCAGCAAATCTAGATTTGCCATAGAGGGAATATTCCCTTTCTGGCTTCCTGATTAGCGTATCTGTACCATGCATTTAAGCTGTATGTCCACAACATTCATGTATTGCACTATAAGTTTACATTTAAAGCATCTTAGGTGATATACACCAAAATACAGTGTTCAGTTGGCCTAAGGTAACTTGAGTACTTTGATATTTGTAACTATTAGGTATTAGAGATAGCTAAATCTGCCCTGCTACAGTTTTTAAAGCCCAGAAGAAAATATACCCAAACAAAAGAACGATGCTACTATTTATAATTCAGTTCACTGATCACTTACCAGCAGGAGCTCAAGGTCGGGATGGGCATATTTGCCAATTTCAGTTTCAGTTTCTCATCTTTTCAATCTTAAATCCAGTTCTCTGTTTTTATGCAGAAATTTGCTTTGCATTTTCATGTGAATTTTCTTCCAGTAAAGTCATTTTTTCAAAGAAATGTTCTCTAATGCCCTGCATTTGTATATATTGTTTGTATATGTCGTACATGTACATTTTAATGCATCTTTTCCCCTAACCATCCCTACTCGTCCATGAAGCTCACTGGGTGACCTTGGACCAATCACATACCTCACAGGATTGTTGTGAGAATAAAATGGATAAGGGGACAGCCGCTTATCCCATATTGAGCTCTGTGGAGAAAAGGTAGGATATAAATGCATAGGTAGATGGATAAATTATGCATTTTTGTCCTTGTTGTTTCATTGGGCAACGGAACCACAAAATTCAGAGGCGTGCGAATTTGAAAGGATGGCAGTGCTACAGTTTGCATATTGATTTGGGAAGTGTGAATTCTCATTAAAATTTCTCTCCTAGCTGTAGCTCATAGCAGAGCCCATGCTTTGCACACAAGACACCCCAACTTCGTCCCCTGGTGTCCCTAAGCAGGGATGAGAGAAATCCTGTCTGAAAGACAGGAGAGCCATTTCCAGGCTGTATCAATAATACCAAACTAGATGGACCCTTGGTATAGGGCAGCTTTCTATTTACTTCAGTGGCCCGCACTACTCAATTATCCATTCAACTGTTTACCCACTTGATACTTGGGCATAAGATGTCAGCCTCAATTATTATGGCATGCACTGCACCTCTCTGTGTAGATGGGCTGTTCAGTTCCAAAGTGGCATTCTATCTTCAGTGTATTGTGTGACTGTTTGACATTGGATGCACATCTTCTGAGACTCAGCCTTCTAGGATTCTGAAAGGAAACACTTTATTCTCTCTGTGGCAGCTGTACAGCCTGGCATAGGCTAGCGGGAGCTGGGAAAATGTTAGAAACCAAACAGTAGCTTCTAATATTTTGCCTCGCCACAACTGACTTTGAGAAATGTACTTCGGAAAAACTCCCAGCTGGATTTGTAATTAAGTCCATCTTCTATAAACACTGGCTGACACTCTCTAACTAATGGCAAATGCTGGAATTGGTGGCAAGAGTATGAGCCAAACATTATTTTGAGCAAGTGGAAAATGTAGACTGTCTCCGTGTTACAGTGATAGCCTGAAGGATTATTATTATTATTTTGCATACAGTTGTTTCCCTCCTATTTGGAGGTGGAAGACAAATCCCATTGGGGGAATATGCCTGAATTACATAAAAGTAATGCTGCATTTCTGTAACCATTTAATTGAGATTCATTTGGCAAGACCTCATATTTCTATGAATTGATTATACCCCCCAAAACCCTTCAGAATGCATTGAAATGTTACTTAGCAATTTAATAGATGCAACATCTGCTGAGAATATTTATACTGATGTACTAAAGGGAATTGTCAGTGGAGCTATGTTAGGCATATGGACAAACACCATCATCTGCATGTCTACTTGTACACCAGTCTAATTGAGTTCAGTGGGATTTACTTTTCGGTAAGTTTGAATAGAATTGCATCAGTAATTTACTTGTTTTGGTTTGACCAGATCATCTAGCCAGATCAACAAGAGCCACCATAGTAGACCTTGACACCTAGACGATGAGAAAAGCATTGTGCTTGATCAGAAGCAGTAAGGAATATTATCAGGCAGCACAGCAGATAGAGACACTACAACATGCTCAATTATGTTTTGATATCTGTAGGGCCACACCTTCTTCATCCTTGTACTAAGGCTCATGCCCTCATTAATCTGAAGATGAAGTCTAATGGCATCTGGAGGGTCATAGGTTCTCTATCCCTGCCTTAGTTTGGGGATACTTTTTCATTGCATCCCTTTGCAATTTCCCTCCAGCAACACAGCTTGCTAAAAGAAATAATCACACACTGAGCATACAGCACATTGGTAGTTCTAAATGATTTTTATTTGAATGCAAATGAGTTGTGCAAAGATCAGGAGGAAGAGGATGTTATTTTCTTCATTCCACATTTAATTTATACTTCTAACGCATGATTTTGAAGTTTTTCTTAGTGGAATGTTAAAATGAATAGATCATGTCAAGAGCCCTGGTGGATACATCCAATGTTTTCCTTATGCTTGTATCACTTCAAACGAAATGCTAACCTCAGGATCTACAGTCAAGCTTATTTTCCATTATATTCCATTACACTCACATAATTCTCACTGGTGCCAGTAAAAATAACTGCACTGATATATGCAAAGATCACAGATGTGAATAATAATTACCGGTACTCGTTACTGAAATTGTTGCAGAATCCCTATGGAGAATAAGAAATAACATTTGTGTGTTCATGTCTGCATACATGCAGACGTCATTTATATTTTTTAAAAAAACATGTTTTGGAAGATATCAGTGTGGAAAATTTAGAATATAGTTTCAAATAGTTATGGCTTCCATATATTCAATAATTGTGCCTGTGACAGTTTGGTGTACATCCTGGAGTGCACACAAAGCTCTAGAGTAAAGGCAGTGTGTATTGTAAAAAGAATGATGTTCTAAAGTAATATTTACACACTAGGGACCAGTGACAATCTGTTCATAGGATGTGAAGAATTTAATCTAGTCACCTGCTCCTGTTTTCATCAGTAATGTCATCTACTGGTAAAACTCAAGACTAACCTTTGGCTTCTACTTAGACCTCATTTCAGTATTACCTAAATGCTATGCATCTCCTTTGGAGTCTGCGCATCATCTTTCTCATCACTGCTGCTCCTCAGCATAATTTAGCTCAGGTCCTGCCAACACCTTCTCATAGCTTCTTCAGAAGCTTAGAGAACCCTAAGGTTGACTGCTTGCCTGCCTTCATTCCTTACAAACAAGTACTTTCATTAAGGCACAGCAAATACTTTTTGTTGTGGTTGTTGTTCTTCCTAAATTGAATATTCTTTTCTGCAGCATTGATTGATGTGGTAATCTTGCCAGTGAAGTTTGATCATATCAAACTATGCAGAACAATGTGGTATTGTCTATACGACCGTTCCCTACAATAACACAGAAACTATTATAAACATAACTGCAGAGAACACTAAAATAATTAGATCTGATGGCACACATAGCCAACAACACACACACACACACACACCCAGCTGATAAGCACCCTTGAAACGATTTGTATGTTCATTTAAGGCTATATTGGTTTTATTCTATCGCTAGCTCAATCTGAGGAAGGGTTGGACATATGGCATTACCAAATTATTTTAGTAACTTGGGTTTGATTCAGCCAAAAATAATTACTTTTCAGCCATATTATTTTCCTTAGGAGAGGGAGGGAAGCATGTGCTAATCACTATTTCCAACTGAAAGCAGTTGTTCAGAAGCCCTTTAAAAGTTGTTTAGATAATACCTTTATATTTTTAAACATTTGGTTTTTAATTGTAAAAAATACACATTTTCTTTTAAGAATTCAGTCGTTCAATTGAATCAGACCAAAGGCCTATCTAGTCCAGAATCCTGTTCCCACAGTTGCCAGCCAGGTACCTATGAGAAGCCTGAGAGCAGGAAGCAAGCACAGCAGCGCTCTTCCATTTGTGCTCCACAGCAAATGGTTTTCAGAGGCATGCAACTTTATCCTTCATGAATTTGTCAAGTTCTCTCTTAAAGCTGTCTGTGGTGCCGGTTATCACTCCAGCTCCCCCCTTAAAGGCTCAGCATTTAAATTAATAAAGAAATGGTTCCATATGTATTAAGTAAATTCAGGCATGGACTTTACTTCAGTGTAGTGGTCTGGATTCCTTTCCCTGGTAATAATTATACAAGAATGGTTAACTTAGCACTGAAAAAATGTATAGCAGGTTTACTCCTGATCAATGAAGAGTTTACATTATACCAGATAATATTTGCAGTGGTTGCTCTTAAAACTGATATTTTCAGAGTGCCATCACTGTACTTTAAAGAAATATGCCAGCAAAATCTGGAGGATGCACAACAGAGTTTCAAACATCCTAAGGAAAGATCCTATTTCAACCCACCTGCATAAAGAAAGCCTACTTTCGCCAGGAATTCATCACTCTAAGAAACCGCTATGACCTTCACAGCAGAGACGCAAAGCAGAGGTCAGCAAAAGTAGTCAAATCATCACTGAAGTGGTGATGCAGTCCATAAAGGTGTGAAGTGCTTTACTGTAAAGCTAATGTAGAAATGAGCTGCAAACATACCCTAAATATAGCAAGTCAGTGACACAGAAGGTACTTGAGAGGTGAACTAGAAGGAGGTCATATGTGTGAATACAGCCCAAGCAGCGAATGGATGGCTTTTCAGGTAAGCTTGATCAGCTATAAAACACATACCTGCCATCCCCAGGTAATTTTTCAGGGAGTTCTGGAAAAGGGACTGAAATAATTCTTTCATCTACATACGTGAAAGCTATGCAAAAAGGAACAGAGTCTGACAAATTTCAAAACATTTGGCACGTTTCTTAACAAAGGAAGAAAATCTTCTCTATCCCACGTGAAGAGCAGCTAATGAATTATGCCAACTGTAGTGTTAGACAATAGCTCTCATTTCTGTCATAATAAAAAACTATTTCTAGTGGGACTGATAGCATACATTGATGCTGGTAGTCGTACATAACATTTCTACATCCGTTTGTCCCAGTCCTGCAAATGGGATATGTACCTGATATGCTTCACTGCTGTTTGTCCCCACTGTATGGAATGCAACATCTGCCTCTGAGCATGGTTCTTCAAAGAATCTGGTGCCATCTTCATGTGTGCACTGTGACATGCTCTCATCCATCTTGCAATGTGGTTACAGAGGCATGTTGCTGCCTGCTGTCTCAAGCTGCCAGTCACACCCAACACTGTATGCTATTATCTCCAGATTGGGACCTCGCTTAATCCAGTATCAATGTGTTGCATATCATTAGCTAGATGTTCTCCATATTGGCTTAATTCAACTGTAATCTTGCTTCCATTAGCCAGCATTGCAATTCAAAGGCGATGAATAGAAATAGTTTGCTAATAATTAATGGGATATTTTTTTTAAAGAACTTCATGACTATATGTGGATGTGTGAGGAGTTAATGGGAAATATGCCAAATCCTTTTGCTTGACGAGACTTTAGAGCCTCATAAAGCTACTCAGATAATCATTTTTCAAACAAGGCAATTTGAAAGATTATCCAAGCTTCTTGGTTTTGTGTAACTTTCTGATTGCTTGCAGGGGAGCTCCTTTATCTTAGGGAAAGACTGCATTTAATTTAAAAAAACCTTCATAGCTCACATTTTCACTGTAACTCTTCTGCTTTGGTGGCAAGGGTAGGCAATATATTTCCGCAAAAATGCTACTGTGAAAAGGATAAGTGGTAGGTTTCCAGTATGAGTTATTACAGCATCATGTCTAACAGCGCATTGTCCTTAGTACTGAAGATTGAGTTCCTGTTCTCTGGATTGCTTAAGATATATATATATATATATATATATATATATATATATATATATATGCTTTCGTAGATTTTCACGGGTACAGGAATGCAGGTTTTGGTGTCCTCGGGTGTCTTCCCGTGTAAAAGTTGGGGTGTCTAGGCGACGTTTCGACGAGGTCTCACTCGTCATCTTCAGGCTGGTGTTTTCGGCTTCTTGTTACTGGAACAGAGCAGGATCTCAGTGTTTGAGTTCCTATAAATACTGTTGAAGGTGTGGTGTATAGCCTCCAATGTTTTGGGCAGAGAGGAGGTTCCCAGGCTAGTGTGCCTTTTCTTCTTTTGTTCCTTAATTACTTGAGGGATATCTTGAGTGATTTCTTGAGCGATATCCTGAATCCCACTTAGGTGGGTCATTAGGTGTGGATTAGTTTCTCAAGCCTTTGTGTCTTGAACTCTTGAACTTTGTGAAGAGTTTTTTTTTTTTGAGAAGATGGCTGTACTGCATTTGGTTGTGCTCTGGCTTGGCTTCGTGTATAGGGGCGAGCTGTGGTTTTGTGGCCTGTGCCAGCCAGATCTGTGTAGGGATTGCAGGGGGGTGCAGCATCCGGAGGTGCCACCATGGTTTGGCTACTGGATGGTATCTGTAATTCATCTGTGGAGAGGGTCTGGGTTTGGGTCTGGTGTGGTTGATTGGTGATGGCGTTCTGTGTGCCTCTGGATCTGGTGTCAGATTTTGTGGGGAGGGCTAATTTCCAGATGTCTGGCAAGCGGGATGTGTCGTCACGCTTGTTCATGTTGTGAGGGTGTTTCTCTATCTCGATGGCTTCCATGATTATTCTCTTGTGGTGATGTTCCATGTTAAAGAGCAATTTGGAATCTGCAAAATTAATTTCGTGTCCTGTTTCTTTCATGTGTTGGAAAAGAGAGGAAGTTTTTTCTTCTTTTTTGACGGCATTCTTGTGTTCTGCGATACGTGCATTTATTCGTCTGTTTGTTTGTCCAATGTACGTGGCTGGGCAGACTTTGCAGGGTATTTCATAGACCCCTTGGTTTTCCAACTGGATTTTATCCTTGGGGTTTCTGAGGATATTGGCTATTTTTTGGTTGGTGCAAAAGGCTGTTTTGATATTGTGTTTATGGAGGATTTTGCTAATTTTATCTGTAGTGCCCTTGATATAAGGAAGGAGGGCCATGCCATTGTTTTCTTCTGTGTCTTGGTTTTTGGGGGGTGTTTCTTTTTGGATTAGCTTCGTAACCCTGTTTTGCTGGTATCCATTGGCAATTAACACATTTGAGAGATTCTGTAACTCAGTTGTCAAGTGGTCTTCGTCAGCCAGGCGTTTGGTTCTGGAGATGAGAGTCTTGGCTACGGAGTTTATTTGTGCAGGGTGGTGGTGTGATTGTGCATGTAAGTAGCGGTTGGTGTGTGTTTTTTTCCGGTAGATAGTGTGTCCTAGGGAGCCATCAGGTTTTTTGTAGATTAGGACGTCAAGGAAGGGAAGTTGGTTGTTGGCTTCTATTTCCATAGTGAATTGTATTTTGGGGTGTAGGCTGTTGAGATGTGTGAGGAAGCTATCCAGTTTTTCCTTCCCGTGTGGCCAAATTACAAAGGTGTCGTCAACATATCTGAGCCAAAGTTTGGGTTTGTGTTCTGACTTGTCTAAAGCATTGGTTTCAAAGTGTTCCATGTACAGGTTAGCGATGACCGGTGAGAGGGGTGATCCCATAGGTGCTCCTTCTATCTGTTTGTATCTTTGTCCATTGTGGATGAAGTACGTGTTGGTTAGGCAGTGGTTGGTCAGGTCCAAGATGTATTCGGGGGGATTGTATTTGTTTTGAATGGCTGTCAAGGCTTCATTAATGGGCACTTGTGTGAAGAGAGATACAACATCGAAGCTCACAAGTAGGTCATTGGGTTGTAGGTTTTGCTTCTTTATTGTTTCTATGAACTGGAAGGAGTTTGGAACGTGTGAAGAGATGGATTCTGCATAGGGCTGAAGTTGCTTGGCGAGAAATTTAGCGAGATTTTGTAGAGGTGAGCCTATGGAGCTGACTATTGGTCTGAGTGGTGTTCCTTCTTTGTGTATCTTGGGGAGGCCGTAGAGTTTGGGGCATCTGGATGATTTTTCTCTGGGGATGATTCTTAGCTGGATTTCTTCACTGATAGGAGAGGCTTTTATTTTGGATTTGGTGGTTTTTTCCAGATAGGTGGTGGGATCTGTTTTTATAGGTTGGTAGGTAGGGTCTTGGAGTAGATTTGATAGTTTTGCTTGGTAGTCCGATGTGTTCATCACAACAGTGGCATTACCTTTGTCTGCTGGGAGAATGATTATGTTGTTGTCTTTCCTCAGGTTGGTGAGTGCTTTCTGTTCTTCTTTGTGTAAATTGCTTCTGGGTGGTTTGCTGGAGCAGAGGATGTTGGTGACTTCAAGTCTGATTTTATTGGCTTCATCTGGGTTGATTTTGGTTAGGCTAGCTTCGACTCCGCATATGATGTTTTCCGTGGGGATGCGTCTCGGGGCGACTGCAAAGTTGAAGCCTTTGGAGAGTACTTTGGTTTCAGTTGAGGTGAGGATCCTGTCTGATATGTTATGTACTGTTTGTTTCATGGGTTGTTGTGGAGGGTGGCTGGGCTTCTGGCGTTTCTCTAGTTTGTGGAGTTTGTTGGTGTGTGTGTCTGTCTTGTGTGAGGTCTCCGTTTCAGCTCACACCTAATGACCCACCTAAGTGGGATTCAGGATATCGCTCAAGAAATCACTCAAGATATCCCTCAAGTAATTAAGGAACAAAAGAAGAAAAGGCACACTAGCCTGGGAACCTCCTCTCTGCCCAAAACATTGGAGGCTATACACCACACCTTCAACAGTATTTATAGGAACTCAAACACTGAGATCCTGCTCTGTTCCAGTAACAAGAAGCCGAAAACACCAGCCTGAAGATGACGAGTGAGACCTCGTCGAAACGTCGCCTAGACACCCCAACTTTTACACGGGAAGACACCCGAGGACACCAAAACCTGCATATATATATATATATATATAGCATGCTGCCAGCTCCAAAGCATTCCCAGCTGATAAATTAGAATCCAGAAAAGCTATTAGAAAGTAGTTTCTCTGAAGACTGTGCAAAAAAAGGAGAACACCCACTGCAGTGATTTAAGTTCAGTACCCAAATTATAATACCAGTGTCTGCAGAAGTTGTTATGGCTTGCTAATATGGTAAATTGTGGCTATTAAGTGTATAAGGCTGACTGTTAATGCAAGCAGAAAATCAGCTCTGGGAAACTCTGAGCAGATTTGGGACTAAGTTCATGACATGAGAAAAAGCAGCCTGAGAGAAGAGATTGCCATCCATCCATCCATCCATCCATCCATCCATCCATTTATTTATTTATTTATTTATTTATTTATTTATTTATTTATTTATTTATTTGCCCTCCCTCCACTACAAAGTTTCCAAGGCATCTATCATTTCAACAGCACTGTTGAAAGTCAGAAAGATTGACATGGTAGTAGCACAGATTCCCTCACTACCACCACCTCCAATTCTGCATCCACCTCTTTGTCTCCATCAAAATGGAGCTAATCAAAGCTATTCAGCTGATTGAACAGTGTTGATGGAACTTAGAATCTTAGTGCTCTGCTGCCTAGGCTATTGCTGTGATAGAGCAATGAAGCTAGTTCTGTCCAGAAGATCAGAGGAACCTCTACCCATCTGGACCTATTATGGGGCAATATTGAGCTCTCAGTGCTTATCACTACTTAAAACAAGCATACAAAAATCGGCTCAACTTTTCTGTGATTGTTAAATGCATCCACTGAAACAACTGAGGTAGTACAAATTGATAATTTACCAGAAGAGATCTATTTGAAGAAGTAGAAAATCAATTGAGCTGTCTTCTGGGTATTGATTACTTGACTAGCATTCATATTACTACAATATAAAATGTATTTTAAACAAATGGGTCAATAGCAATGTTTACATCAGGGTGGCATGGCAAATTTGTTTCTTGTGCAGCTAAACATTCCTCTGTCTCCCCCTGCTGCCTTGACCAGCTCTCTATTACAACATGGCAAAGAACTATGCAATGGTAGTGTACCCCTGGGAAAGGCAGAAGGACATAGCCGCAAGCAGACTGGCGTGGGATTAAGATAGTTAGATCAGGACAATCAGCCAAAGCAAAGGGATGGAGGGCAGGGAGCAGGAATACTGCACACACCTTTTTCATGTTATTGCCCTCAAATCTTGAATGAAGATTTGACTGACACCATCCTTTGTTAAGGATGCTGGGAATTGTAGCTCTGAGGGGGAAACTCCAGTTCCCAGGATTCTTGGGGGGGAAAGCCACAGACTTTAAATGTATGTGCTTACACAGCTTAAGAAAGAAAATGCACTTTATGTCTGATGTCATTGAATCTGAAGTGGGGAGATCACTGTTGATCTCAGGTTCTTCTTGAAGACTTCATGGAGACATCTGCTTGGTCACTGTGAGAACAGAATGCTGAATTAGATAGGCCTTTGACCTGATCCAAAAGAGCTATAATTATGTTCTTACTGATCTCCTGTTTCCCAGCTCCAAACATGTCTGCTGTTGCCAAAGCCCCATGATCTGCTAGTTTCTCTAAATCCCAATACCCTTTTCAAGTGCTAAAAAAAATATTCTTGAAACTAAATTGCTTTTCTTGATTAACTCAGATTGGATGGTTATGTATTATTCCAGTTCTGGAAATGGTTCAAGGCATATCTAGATGATTGTCCCGTTGGTGTTAGCTAACATGTGCCCCTTCTCACAACCACCCATGTAGTTAACCAGTGGCAGTGTTCTTAGACTAGATCAGGGCTTCCCAAACTTAGGATTCCAGTTGTTTTGGACTACAACTCCCATCATCCCTAGCTAGCAAGACCAGTGGCCAGGGATGATGGGAGCTATAGTCCAAAAACAGCTGGAGACCCAAGTTTGGAAAACCTTTGCCTAGAGCCATTGCACTTTATGATCTGTGTTTCATTGATAATTATGTACTTTATGGCAACTTGCTTTTTAACAGATTTATGGATTTTAGTGGTGTTTTACTGATTATTTTATCGGTCACAAGACTTGGAGATTTTTATGATTAAGAAGCATATAAACCTTTCTAAATAATCCAAATAAATAAAATTGAAGGGAATGGGGGAGAGCCTGCCATTTAGTCTGTTTTACAGCCAAAACACATTTCACCACGCTCAGTCTCTCATGTGAAGCAGAACAATGGTCCACAAAATAGCCTTGCTCAGTCTCTCTCCATGTGATCTCAAGAGCATGGGGAGAAATGCCTGAACAGAGCTAATTTGTCATCTTCTTCCTGTGAAAAATATGATGAAGTCACTGATGCTCCACTTGAAGCTGCACTGTCTCCAGAGGAGCCATTCTGTGGTTGTCATGGGGCACTAATATGAAGATCAAGATAGAGAGAAACAGTGATACAAGATGCCAAAGAAAGTGCTTGTGTTTTGTGGTTTTTTAAAAGAAGTTCTTACACCTTGGTGGATTGCAAGCTCCTGAGACTGAATTAGCTCATGTGACCTTTTGAAAGAAACAAAGGGAAAACTCCAGCAAGGCAGAGTTCATTTGATAAAAAGGTCCACACGTAATGTAAGCACAGCAAGAACTGTCATTATCCATCCAAGGAGATGATTATGATGTGTGGGCTGTATTTTGCCTTTTCTCTGCAAACCATAAATTCTGCGAACTTTTAACAGGACAGAAAATACAAGCCACAGTGCCCTTAATACTATGGTCTAACCTTACTTGATTCTACCTACCTACTTACCTACCTACCTATTGTACCTACGTACCACCCATCCTTACTAAAAATAATATATCCACCATGCACAAATAATTATTAGTGTTAATAATTATCTGAGGCCCTTCTCTATGTACCCCGTCCTAAAGAGTTGTGCAGGGTGTTGTCAGAAGAATGGACTTTCTCAGTGGCACCTCCATGTATATGGAATCTTCTCCCCAGGGAGAGATGCCTGACAGTGTAACTATTTGTTTTTAGGCACCATGCAAAACATTCTTGCTCTTCCAGGCATTTGGATCTTAATTTCCTGCTTATCTTTTAGTGTGGCGGGGTTCAGTTGGCTTTGTCCCTCATCAATTTGTCCCTTGGCATTCCCAGGGGAACTGAAGGAGGCAGTGGTGCGCCCGCTCTTAAAGAAAACATCATTAGATCCCTTAGATCTATCCAATTACCGCCCGGTTTCGAATCTTCCATTCCTGGGTAAGGTGATTGAGAGAGCGGTTGCAGAACAGCTTGGTAGGTTTCTGGATGAAACATCGGCTCTCGATCCATTCCAGTCCGGCTTCCGCGCTGGTCATGGGACCGAGACGGCTCTGGTCGCCCTAACAGGTGATCTCCACAGGCAGCTGGATCGAGGCGGGTCGGGGCTGCTGATTCTTCTAGACCTGTCAGCAGCCTTCAACATGGTCGATCACGAACTCCTGGACCACCGCCTTGCTGACGTGGGAATCCAGGGCACAGTCCTTCAATGGCTGCGCTCGTTTCTCTCTGGTCGGGGACAGAGGGTGGAGCTTGGGGAGGAATTGTCATCGCGCCACTCCTTGGTGTGTGGAGTGCCTCAGGGTGCGATTCTCTCCCCGATGCTTTTTAACATCTTTATGCGCCCCCTCGCCCAGCTTGTCCGGAGTTTTGGGCTGGGTTGCCATCAGTATGCCGATGACACCCAACTCTATCTGTTGATGGACGGCCATCCTGACTCGGCCCCAGACACACTGACCAGATGTCTGGAAGCTGTGGCTGAATGGTTACGTGGGAGCCGGTTGAAGTTAAATCCTTCGAAGACAGAAGGTCCTCTGGCTGGGACGGGGAGATATGGGATTGAGGGGGCAACTCCCATCTCTTGTGGGGGCGCAATTAGTGCCAGCACCGTCCGTTAAGAGTTTGGGTGTAATCTTCGATACCTTCTTCTCTATGGAGGCGCAGATTACAGCTATAACAAAGGCGGCATTTTTCCATCTCCGCCAAGCTAAGCAGTTGGCTCCTCATCTCTCTTGCCCTGACCTAGCCACTGTGATCCACGTGACGGTCACCTCCAGACTGGATTATTGTAACTCGCTCTACGTGGGGCTGCCCTTGAGACTGACCCAGAAACTCCAGCGGGTGCAGAATGCCGCGGCGAGACTCCTTATGGGGTCTTCGCTGCGAGATCATATTCATCCGGTACTATACCAGCTGCACTGGCTCCTGGTGGAGTACAGGATCAGGTTTAAGGTGCTGGTTTTAACCTTTAAAGCCCTATACGGCCTAGGACCCTTGTACCTACGGGACCGCCACAGAAGAACTTACGGTCTGCAAATAAAAACATCCTGAAGATCCCAGGCCACAGAGAGGTTAGGCTGGCCTCAGCTAGAGCCAGGGCTTTCTCGGCCGTGGCTCCAATCTGGTGGAACGCTCTGTCACAAGAGACTAGGGCCCTGCGGGACCTGACATCTTTCCGCAGGGCCTGCAAGACAGAGCTGTTCCACCAGGCCTTTGGTCGGGGCGCAGCCTGACTCCTTCCTCTGGCAATCTGCACAGAATCATGCTTAATGGTTGCCATCAATTTGATTTTAATTAATTTTATAATGAATGTTTTTAGAATGTTGGATTATTTTGATTGTTGTCAGCCGCCCTGAGCCCAGCTTCGGCTGGGGAGGGCGGGATATAAATAAATTTATTATTATTATTATTATTATTATTATTATTATTATTATTATTATTATTGCCTCATGTGTCTATGTGTATAACTGGTTTTTTAGGTTGCTTTATTCTTGTTTTAATTTTTTTTGTAAGTCACTTAGTGTTCATTTTTTTTGGGGGGGAGCAAATAATAATAATAGTAATAGTTAAATACAGCTTGCATTCTGAAAGTATAGGGTTACTATTGACTATCCCTTCAAATAGCCAGTGAGTGGACCAGAGGGATGAAGTCTGTCCTCTGGTCCACTCCTGAAGCCACGCCCCATGGCTCACCTGTGACTGGTTAGAACCATGGCTGGGCCCCAGCATTTAGCACAATCGGCAGAGGAGGAAGTGATAGTCTTCCCCAGTTGTGCTGTGAGACGGCCCTGATCCACTGCAGCTGTGCCCTTCCGCAACCTCACCCACGGTGAGGTTACTTAAGTTGACAGTAAGTAATATTTAATAATATTTAATTTATTTTATGTTTCTGAAGTTTGTAGGGTCAACATTTGCCCTAATGTCAGAACCATTTTTGACATTTAGCCCCATCCAAGCATTTCCTAAATGGAGAGACATCAGTTTTCAGTGCTGAAATGCTGTTTACCTTGCTGTCATTTTCTTGCTAACCAAAGGGGGCGGGGAACTGGCCACAGTTTGTATTCTCTAGAGTTAAGATAATAACAGACTGGAGAGTTTTCCCCGTTGTTTGGTTTGCTTTGCAGTATGCTTGTTACACCACCATATAATCAGAGATTGTAGATATATACTGAGCAGAATCTCTTAAACTGCACAGAGCATTGCTGCCTAAGCAACTTATTAAGAAATGTATGTACACAGTCCCCCGCCCCCGGGATTTATTTGTGCTTTCTGATTGGGTACAGTATAAAAATCTCTGCTCACTCAACACCAGAGTGGTTTGGTTTTCAAACAAGTATTTATGGATGCACTGGCACATTATTAGGCAAATAGTTCCATTGCTCACTCCCCTCACCACCATTAATATTCAAGAAACCACAATACTATCTTGTGTTCTTTTAAAAAATATATCTTTTTTCTTTTAATCCATTTTTAATAATGATAAAATACAGGTATTAACATAATAGCTATGGTTTACAACAGCAGGTCACCATTTATTTGGGGGCAAATGGGCACTTTTGAAATTTTGAAAAGCCACAAAATGGCCGTGTGGGGAACAGTATAACACAAAATGGCTTAATAGCTTCCATATCTAAAATAGCAGAAAAGGAGACAGGAACACAAAATTCAGAAAAGATGGGAGGATGAATATCAAATGAAATGTTTCAGTGGGTATATTTATTGCGGAGGGAGAGACTGAAGTAGTGCAAACAGGAACTAAGCTGGAAGAGCTAACAGTCTTTCATGCACTGGCTCCAGCCTCCTCAATATTTTGAATCAGGGTGTCCAGGCTCCCCCAATATTGAGGGGGCCTACATCCACCGCTGGGTGCCCTCCCTGCACCCCAGCCCCCACCTGGGAGCTGGGAGGGAGCTGGAATGAGCAAGGCTGACAATCGCCTTCCACGCTTTCCGCCTCCGCCAAGAGCATGTTGTGGGGAGAAGGAGGTGGAGCACAGCCCTGGGCCCTGCGTCCAGCCTTCTCCTCCTTGCCTAATGTTGTGTGGGAGAAGGTGGTCAAGAACAGAGCCCAGCGCCATGCTCCGCCTCCTCCTCCCTGCTCAACGCCGCATCACAGTGGTGGGGGTGAGACACTTATGTGGCATAGCCTGGCGTGCGAGTGCTCACGTGCTGGGCAGGGGTGGGACACATCACGTGATGCATCATATGATGCACCCCCCAATATGGGGGGGGGGCAAGTTGATGGCCCTGCTTTCATGCACTGTAGATTTTCAGGGGATATTTACTGAGACCTTTTCAGATGCCATAGGTCGGTACACTGGCATCTGTAGATGACACATTATCAACCCCTGGTGCACTGTGATATAGCATTTCAAATACTGTAGGTTGGATGTTTGCAATCCATTGCTAGTGGTGAATTATTTCACGTTATTGTGCTGAAATGCCAGTTTTGACTACAGCAAAACCATTTTAATGGAAACACAGTGTAGTGCATAAGAATATTTCTGTATGGCTTTGGAGACAGTGTATTTCAACCTAACAAGCCCCACATAATTTTTGGGAACCTAAAATGTTTCTGAGCTTCAACATGGAATTGTGATAAGTTGTATTTCGATGCAATTGTATGCCATCTCAACCAGGTCCACAGGATCTTTTCTCTTCCCTTAGATTATGTAAAACTCTGCATCAGCCTGCAGAAAAATGAAGCCATAATCTGGATTCCTGTTAAAAGAATATTACAATTACTTTAGGAAGCAGCAGCAGCAGCTACTGGCCATTCCAGAGCATCCATTTGTAACCTGGAATTAAAGCATCCTACTGAGATGGCCATGCTGCTCCTATAATTGTACTGGGTAGGCTTTTGTAGCTGACTGTCAGTCATATGTGGAGAACTATTGCTTTGGCAGTCCCAACAGGCTTAGTGATTGGTAGTAAGTACTCAAAGCAACAATCTCTGTGAGTCCAAGCTGTATGGTTGCAATATAGGCTGAGACCTGAGGAATCAAATGACTGCATGGAGCCAAGGAAGTGAGGCCAGAAGCAGAGTGAGTCTAGAAACAATGCCTGAAAGCCAGTTCATGCAGCTAGGCTAGCAAAAGCAGGTCAAAGAGCATGGTGTCAAGTCTGAGACTGAAGTAGCAAGGAAGGAGAAAAGATTATTGTGGATCAGGAGCTAGATTCAGAGACAGGCAGTGAACAAGGTAGAAAGTATCATTGTAGAGACGTGTTATGACTGTTATGGCTATGGGCAGAAGCTCTACATAGGGGCCAAAACAGAAGACATTCATTGAAATTGTTTTATAGAGGATCTAGAGTTTCCAGATCTGCATTGTCATGGAAGGTCTTCTGGTGAGTGGCATTCAAATATAAATCCCATAGGTAGCTGCTGAGTTAAAGCTAAATTTCCAGAAACTTTCTGCATATAGGACACTGTTTCATGTAATTGTCTGGAAATATAATGTTGTTTTTGGAATGCTATCGCTCCCTGTTCTTGTCTCATAACCTTCCTTGCTTTCTTTTTCTTTACCTTTCCTTTCTTGCTTTGATATTTCCCCTTATTCTCTATTGTTATTATTGCTTTTTGTGTATTAGAAAGTAAAACAAAAACAAAAGACTATCTCACAGAGTCATGTGTGATCAAATCTTTAATTGTAGAGATATAGTTAGGATGAGCATTCCTATAGGCCAGTCAGCATGACAGTTCTTCCGGATCAGATATAGGGTCACTCGGGTGACCTACTCATGTTTGGAGGCTGGAATAGCCCCCCCTGGTTATATGCCATGTTAGGCTCGAATCCCAAGGCAGTTTTTAATTATAGCTTTTGGTTATAGTGTAATTGCAAGACAAGCTGAACTGATTAGCTTTTGAAAAGGTCTCTTAGATAAGCATTCATAGATAGAAAAAATAACAACGTACTGACGTGTCCTATTCCTTCTAACACTGCTGTGTGGCTCAGATTTCCATCTTTCCAGCAAAGCCAGGGAGCTGTCCATTAGGTCAGAGTTCAAGGCTTTCAAGATAGAATGGAGCTGTCCAGCTAAGAAGGGTCTGAGGACTGAACAAGAGACATTCCATCAGCAACTTCTAGACCTCAAATGAACAGCTTTATAGCTTGTCCTGCAGTTCTCATAGTGTTGGCAGGTATTTTGACATTGTGCTGGATCTGGTTTTCTCCTCCTGAATAAGAGGAGGTGGGAGGCTTTGTGCCGCCAGAAGGACACTGCTGCATTGTTTCTGGGCTTTCGCTTATATTCCCATTATAGTTGCTCCTGGGTTGTCAGGGATAACACTGGAGAGTATGCAGCTGGGTGTTGCCTTAGGGTGTCTGAGTGGTGGCTGGCATTGTCAATGTTCACTTGCTCTCACCTGAACTCAGTTCCAGCACCTCTCAGGTGGGTGCCACTGCCATTCTAAGAGAACAAGGGGGGTGTTCGTGGTGAGTTCTGGCACCCCTTTTCCTAGAAAAATAGCCCTGGTGATAGGATGTGTCCGGGTCAACCAGCTTCCCCCAAGTCTTTACTGGAAATCAAGAAGAACTCAACCCCAAACCTCTAATAGAGTTTGGCAAATGGAGAATTGGGAGGAAGCAACATTTGGCTTTGCTGGAGACGAATCACAGCAGCTAGTGGGAAGTGGGAGAATGCTTTCCATTGCCAAGAAACTTGGCAGGCATGGCAGCAAAAGGGCAGGGTTGCACAATTCACCATCTGTGCTAAATTATTCAAAGGCCAAGGATCAAGGAGCACAAATAGAGAATATATTTCCTCTATAGAAGTGCAATGGCAGATCACTGGAAAAATTCAAAAGAACAGTTTTAGTGCTCAGCTCCCAGCTTGAAATTGCCACTCTGATGGGGTGCCTGGGGGCCTGATTACACAGTTGACAATCTCAGGAGCACCACGCATGAGGCAGGGGGCTATGGAGGCTCCTGTTTATTGGCTCATAAAGAAGGAGTTCTCAAGGGGGTGGAATAGCAGCTTCTCGTTTCAGAAAAAGAAATCTACGAGGCACATGCCCAACAGGTATTATTAACTATGGAAGTAACAAGATATGCCACAGTGTAATGGCTCAAATGGTCAGATCATAATGCTAATTATTTAGTCTTTTAGTTGAAGTCCCCACAGGATATTAAACACTGCCAACCACTTACTGTTGCAACAGCTAATTTCTAGTTCAGTTCCTCTGCCAGAATATCTCATTGCAAATGGCCTTCATGGAGCCAAACTACAGAATGCCCTGGGCTACATATGAATTAATCTACCCTAACCTGAAATTGGCAGCAGTGTCAAATCTGAACAGAGCAGGGGGCGGGAGAAGGCTAATTTAGGCATCCTTCACTGCAACCTTTTCAGTTTTAAATAGGGTTACCTTTGTCTCTCCACAGCTGTGGATGTCTTTTAAGGGATTCCTTACTTCAAGCCACTAGTAGACATTGGTGGGCGTACCCTTTGATTGTTTCTTAGACAAAAAGCCCTCTGGATAAGAACTATACAATGTTGGTGTTATGCCACTACCTAGCACACCTCAAGCATCAGGTAAATGTTAAGCGAAGCAGCAGCATGGATAGGACTGGCAGGACTAGAAATGACATAAGAGCCTGCTGGATTAGGCCAGTGGCCCATCTAGCTGAGCGTCCTGTTCTCACAGCAGCCAACCAGATGCCTGTCAGAAACCCACAAGTAGGATTCAGGCACAAGAGCACCCTCTTGTATTCGAAACTGGTATTCGGACGCATTCCTGCCTTCAATTGTGAAGTTGTGAAGACGGATCATAGTCATAATTATAGTCCCCAATGGCCTTCTCTTCCATGAATTCATTTAATTTTCTTTTAAGATCATCAAAGTTGGTGGACCTCACTGCTTCCTGTGGGAGTGAGTTCCATTGTTTATACACCCACATTGTGTGCTGGGCAGAGGAAAAGTACCATCCCAAGAGGCAGGTAGTCATGGGAGTTAAAAGGCCTATGCAGAAGCCCCTTGTGCTTAACTTTAAATCTGCTGATTCCATGCCATTCAATACTTAACATATGGAAGCTTGGAGCAGGTGAGGGTCACATGCCTCATCAAGCCCAGGTGCTGCAATCAGCATGCAAAGTACAAAAGGGAAGCAGAGCTGAGGGGCTGTGTCAGCTCAACTGCCCATGCTGATGGACCTTGGCTTGGATGCTCCTGGGCCTCTGCGGGACTGGGCTTTGGGTTTGAATCTGGACTGCATCCTGACTGCTGGCCTTCAGACTTGACTACTTGGATTGACCCTGGACCATGTTTCCTGACCTTTGGACTTGACATACTGACTTGCTGCCAGGTAGGCCAGGGGTTCAGGACACTTTTTGATTGAAGCCCAACAGAGGGTCCTCACACCAAACCAACAATTGTTCTCCAATCCCAAAGAACCTTTTACTTGACATTAGATATTGCACTTCACTCAACTTATATAGGACTTTACACACATTACACACAGGACAATTTCCACAAATTGTATAACAGCACTCCCAGTTTTTTTTTACTTCAATGTACCCTTGACACTTAATGTTCATGTTGCCTTACAAAATATAAACTATTGCCTTACAAAACTATAAACTAACTAGAATATTGAAGCATGTCACAATACATCGGTAAAATGAAGTGTAATGGTGGTAAACAGGTATACCACAGTCACAATATAGCATCATGTGTAGGATGGCACATGGATAAAAGTATGGAGGTTCCTTCTTCCGTAAGGCAACAAGGCTGCCAGCAGGTAGAGATTTTCTCATTTGTTTTCGCTTGTGAGACACATCTCTTCACTGGTAATGCTTCTCCCCAGTTGTTAAAATGTTTAAAGGATTTGATACATACCTAGAGGTGCTAAAATTCATTAAAGGACTCAGGAGTCAATATATATAACATGTAAAACAAATGATCACTCTGGGTAGGAATGTGTGAATTCAGAGGGTGATTATCTGGTTTAAAAGCATAATGTACAAGCCCATAGATAAAGCAAACTAGACCCACATAAATATCTGCATGCTCATGCACATGCTATGTCACCTTCAGAAGCAATGTTCCTGAACAAGGAATAATCCTAGGTATTGACCTCATACTTGATTATTTATTCTACCAGTTCTCTTGTCTGTTCAGATCCGTATAACATCATGCTAGTTAATGAGCAATTCTTACTTAAAGAAAAAAAAATTATGTGAATCTTTTAGAGACCATTCCTATTCCCTTTATTTGGATGAATGAAGTTGTCCATTAATGGAACACAGGATTGTGAGAATAAACTCTTTCCTATTGTTTGTACTAGCAGCTGGGTAAATTGGTCATGTTGATGAGCATAACATATACCATCTTCCAAAATGATGCTTCTGCAAAACTCGCCCTGTCACTAAACTTATTTAGTACCATGCTGACTCTCTGTGACACCGAGGAAATCTGTTAGCAGCTTTCCAGTGAAGCCATTGCCTCTTAAACAGAGCAAAGCAAACTTGATTTCTACTGTCTGTCTAGACATGGGTACTAAATGGTTTCTTGAGAGAGCATTGATTAGAAAAATGACTCTGTGCCCTTGAGTCATTGCCAGATCCAGAGACTCTCAGTATCGCTGTTGATGGATAACACTGATGCAAGTGGAATAAATAAGCTCCTGGAATAAGGTTGCAAGGCAAACAAGTTTTCTCCAGGGATATCATTTGGTCTAGGATTGCTTAGAGAATGCTTTGTAAGGTTAGAGTTTTTATAGGTATCCTTTACATTACAACTTAAAGAAGCAGAAGGTGTTTATCCAATATACTCCTCCAGACGTCTGAAGAATAAAAATTAATCTGTAATGCAGAGGCAAATTGGTAAAAAGGTGTTCAGATCACACATTTTTTCTGCTTAGGTTTCTGTTGCTGTCCAAGAAAAGAGCATTGTTAAGGAAAGATTTTGGGACTGGTTCTTATGTATCCTAATATAACCGTCAATATAAGGACATATAATTGATGCCATTTTAATATTTGTTGCCTGTTGATATATGGACTTTTGGGAAGTTTTGAACATCTGGGATTATATTGTTTCTGAGATTATGGAGATGAACAAAAATTCTGATCTGGTTTAAGGCAGCTTTCTTTTAAGGCTCATTCCCAGTGTTTGAATCCCTTTTTAATTCTTTGATATTTTGTAATTCCTCATTTATTCCAAATGATACCCAGTTATTTCCTGTGTTCTTTTCACTTCTGCTTATTGAAAACAAGATTCCAAATATCATACTGTAATTATTTAACTTTAGGAAATGGCACATTTCAACTACTGAGTAGAGTCAGGTTCATCCCTTCCCAATAGGGATATCGGAACTGAAAAATGTATTTTAAAAATTAGCTAAAAGGATCAAGGGACTCCATGGCTTTCCTTACAGGACAAAACTACAACACTTTGGGCTTCTTTTAGGCCCAAGCTTCATGGGAAATAGGAGAATGCACACCGTCTACCTACCTGGATCTGAAAGCCACCAACCCAGCTTATTTCTGTCTGCTTTAGTTCATTACCACCTCTAGGCAAGGATAGATGGAATAAATAAGAAAACAAACCACTATCTGTTGCCATGTGTAATGGGCCTGATATTGCAATGAAAATCATTCAGAAGCAATTGATTTCCAGCTAACAGGCCACAATGAATCTACTTCAGAAAATTAAGCTGGTGTCAAATAATGACACATTAAATTTAGAGATAGAGATGGAACAATCTTGAAAATTGTTTTATAATATTATTCTATCTAAACTCATAGACATTCCACAGCACACAGGGCTGAACGATATATTCCTGTTCCGTTCACTCTTACATTAACACACCACAGTTGAGCAAGTTTTATAGTTTCCACCCTTACAATTTCAAACTGATACATTAATACTAATACAAAAATCTATCAACATTAACAGACCACTGGAACAACGTGAAGCATCATGAACTATCGTTAGTAATTTGAAACTTGCAAGAAACAGGACAGCTTGTGGGTATGACTAGATGCTTATACCTTTGCCTGTAAACATGTGTGGTAACTCTGAGGGTATCTAATGTGAGATTTGTTATGGCACCTATTTGTTTCCTCTGGTGCAGTAGTGTCTGGAGTTTTGTGTACAGCAAAAATGTCTAAGGACTGGGTCACAGGATGAAGCGAGGTATGGGGCATCCTTGAAAAGAGGTGAACAGAGTCTGAAAAGTATGTGTTGTGGCCAAGAGGAAGATGTGATTGGCCAGAAATGTTTGCCCATTGGTGGCTCATCAATCATATATCTAATTTTCCCACTAGGATATCAGCATCCCAGATGACTAGACATGGTTCCTCTGTAGCCCTGGGACCCATTATTTAAAGTTAAATATTAGGGATCATAATATTTGATATGGAGCAGGAGATGTAGGTCTGCTTTTTATCAAATATTTGTTGGACAATCATTCACCACTGACTCTGTATGTATACATCACCATGGTTCCATAGGGCAATAAGAGCACCAACGTTCACACTTGAAACCAGAGTATGCAGGAGGGCTAAAAAAAAAAAAAAAAAAAAACCGACACAAAAAGTATTATTGTTATATCTTGCCTTTCTGCAACGTATTTGCATTGGCTCATAATTATGAAATCGCATACAGTGTAGTGTGCATAAACATAAAGTTATAATAAATATATTTGAACAGATGTAAAGCAAACTAAAACAGCAGTGTAAAATATATCCAAAATCAAAACAGCAGCAGTTTTTAATCGTGGTAAAATACTTGGATCAAAAAAGCTCATTGATGTAAAAATGTCTTTGCTGCTTATCTAAAACCATTTGTACTCCAATTCTTGTTCTGCTCTATTATAATAATAATATTCATAATTTATTATTTATACCCCACTCATCTGGCTGGGCTTCCCCAGCCACTCTGGGCGGCTTCCAATCAAATATTAAAATACAGTAATACATCAAACATTAAAAGCTTCCCTAAACAGGGCTGCCTTCAGATGTCTTCTAAAAGTTTGGTAGTTGTTGTTCTCTTTGACATCTGGTGGGAGGGTGTTCCATAGGGCGGGTGCCACTACCGAGAAGGCCCTCTGCCTGGTTCCCTGTAACTTGGCTTCTCGCAATGAGGGAACCGCCAGAAGGCCTTCGGCACTGGACCTCAGTGTCTGGGTAGAACAATGGGGATGGAGACGCTCCTTCAGATATACTGGACCGAGGCCATTTAGGGCTTTAAAGGTCAGCACCAACACTTTGAATTGTGCTTGGAAATGTACTGGGAGCCAATGTAGGTCTTTCAAGACTGGTGTTATATGGTCTCGGCGGCCGCTTCCAGTCACCAGTCTAGCTGCCGCTTTCTGGATTAGTTGTAGTTTCCAGGTCACCTTCAAAGGTAGCTCCACATAGAGCGCACTGCAGTAGTCCAAGTAGGAGATAACCAGAGCATGCACTACTCTGGTGAGACAGTGTACGGGCAGATAGGGTCTCAGCCTGCATACCAGATGGAGCTGGTAAACAGCTGCCCTGGACACAGAATTGACCTGTGCCTCCATGGACAGCTGTGAGTCCGAAATGACTCCCAGGCTGCGCACCTGGTCCTTCGGGGGCACAGTTACCCCATTCAGGACCAGGGAGTTCTCCACACCCGCCCGCATCCTGTCCCCCCAAAACAGTACTTCTGTCTTGTCAGGATTCAACCTCAATCTCTTTTAATTGATTCCAAGTTCTCAGTGAAATAAGGAGCTGAGTTAGCTGTGCAAGGCAACATGGTGGATAACTCATGGAAGATGTAGACACAGAAGTGTAGCAGCTGTGAAAAAGGCAAACTCTGTGTTAGGGATCATTCTAAAAGGAACTGAAAATGAAACTGCCAATATCATAATGCAATACAAATATATTGGTGGGGCCACATTTGGAGTACTGTGTACAGTTCTGGTCACCTCAACCAAAAAAGGATATTTTAGAAGTGGGAAAGCACAATTACCTACTGAAGGAAGCATATCAGTGTTTTGAATAAACACAGAAAATGTGCTGCAGAAATCTTTCATCTTTGATAGATGGAGACTGAAGTAATGGCTCTGTAGTCAAGACAAAATGCATCAATGAAAGAATGCCATGAAATGTCTTCATTCATTCCTTCTAGATTGATCACTAAGTGGCAGCTCTTCTTTTCAGGCCTTCATTCCATTTGTTTGTGAAGATTTAACTCTGAAACATAATAAGCATATTCATGTGTATTTCAATATCTATGAGAAAACATAGCTGGGCCTGCTGAGAGTAGTTGGGGTTTGAATAGCTTTTTTGAAATGGCTTAATATTTACTAGTATTGTCTCTACCGTCTTGAATATTTCATGTCACAGTCAATCAGCAGTCCAGTAAACAAAGCCTAGAGAAAACAAATATATGGATAAAGCAGTAAATCCACTACTAATAAAATAAATGTCACAGTTGCAAGGGCTTTATGGCAACTCTCACTGATTTTAATTTTTTTAACATTTTTAAGACAGTCATTCTAAGATTATGAATAACTAAAGACAAATAAGGATGCATGTACGCAGACATTTAAGAGTGAATTTAGAATGCAATCTGCACATCAAACTGCCCATTTGTGGGTGTTCACATAATCCCACTGGTAGTTCCATAAAACCAGCTAAGACATATCAGTATCAGTACTAATCCTTAACCAAGTTGCACATCATCACAATGAGAGTGGGCAGGCAGGGCCTTGTCTCATCCCTTTGTAGAACACTTCTGTAGACCTTTCTGGTCTTTAGGACAGGTGATCCAATAGCACGACAGCCAAATATGAGAGGCTAGTGGAAGCCAGTGTGTAGGCATGTGTAGGTCACTACTTCTAGGTGTCAGTCAGGGGGAGAAGGACTCTCCATGGTCAAGGAGCAGCTGAGGGATGGAAGGGGGCAACCACACTGCACCTCTGCAGAGTCTTCTAGCAGATTGTCTGGGACAAGGATGCCATGACTGATTTCTGCCACTATAGAGCAATGTGAGTGAAGATGCACTATGTGAGCAACATTCTTCCTTTTCTCTGCCTAACTTCCCCCCCCCCCCACCTTCCATCAGTGCTTCAGTGCGTGTGAACAGACTCTCTCCACTTACACAACTGAGATGGTTGCCATACAGTCGCAGCCCATTTTCTAACACTGGCATGTGGCCACTGCCAAAGCTATCCTGGGAAGCCTCTTGGTCCCAACCTTCTTTAATCCAGTGCAGGGGGGGGGGATCTGTAGCTCTCCAGATGTTGCTGCCCTACAACTCCCATCTTCCTTGATCACTGGTCATGCTGACTGATGACAGTTGCAGTCTACAGGTTTCCTACCCCTGCTCTGTTTGAATAACAATTCAGATGTAATGAAGCAACCCTCAGTTTGCCCTAATGGAACTTAAGCTAATCTTTCATATATCAGGCCACCCAACTTATTATCATCTACCAGATGCAAATCTTCACAATTGCTATGAGTATTTTTCTCTTAGCCTAAACACTTTCAGAGAAAAATGAACATATAAAAACTCAATTAAATAATTTCAAACTTCATGTCCTATGGATCTTGAGATATATTTCCCCCTCACATCTGTGCTCATTTATGGTGTGGAGGGTATCCCCCCCTTTAAAATATGTACTGGACCAGGAGGAGGGCCTTCTTGGTAGTGGTGCCCACCTTGTGGAATGCCCTCCCAGCAGATGTTAAGGAGATGAGTAATTATATAACATTTAGGAAACACCTGAAGGCAGCTCGGTATAGGGAAGCTTTTTTAGGTTTAATGTTTTACTGTGTGTTTATATATGCTGGAAGCCGCCCAGAGTGGCTGGGGAAACCCAACCAGATGGGAAGGGTATAAATAATAAATTATTATTATTAAATTATTACAGAAATTGAGGTTACATTCCTGTATACACGTATATGGGAATACGTCCCAAAGTACTCAGTGGAGCTTACTTCTGAGTTAATATGCATTGGCTTGTGCTGTAAGATGTCCTAGTGCATGAAGGTGTGAGTCATTTCTTACTCATGGTGGTGAGTCACACTTTCCCACTTACCAATTTGAATAACATTGGTAGTCATCACTTGCTTTCTACAGACACAAAATGAGTAAGATAAAGTACCGTAGATCAGTGGGATACCTGTGGACAGGTGCACATCGAAAAGAGAAAGCCAGGAGGGATGCTGAATTTCTTAAGTTAAATGTCCGTTTTTTCCTTTGGTTTGATCTGAAGAAAACACTTAAACTTCCACCTGAAAACCGGCCAGCAACTGATTTCAAAAACTGTAAATGCCAAATATGAAACTCTCCAAACAACCCACTCAGTGCAGTTAGTGTCATACCACCCACTCTGAGCACCGAGACAGTAATTTATGTAAGTTGTACAGCAGCAAAAGCAAATGTAACTGATGCTGCAGACTAGTTCCAGAGGAAAACGAAAAATGCTGAAACACATAGCCTTTCTTGCAGTTATTTTGCATTCCTCTTCTAAAACTAAAACTGCCATGTAGCCTCAGCTAGAAGTGGAGGGGCACTTTTTCCATTTTTGAGTGATAGGCTAGCAAAATGATGACAGTAACCTCATACTAGAACCCAGCTCCATCCATTGAAGATGAATGTCGAAAAGATCCAGGACAGACAAAGAAGTGCATCTTCACACAGCACATAGATAACCTAGGATGTAGTGATGCCCACCAACTTGGATGGTTTTAAAAAGCAGTTTAGATAAATTCATGGAAGATAAGGCTTTACTAGTCATGGTAACCAGGTTCAGGCCTCTGGTGTCAGAAGCAGTATGCCTTTGAATGCCATTTGCTGAGAATCGTCAATGGGGGAAGTGCTGCTGTGTTCATGCTCTGCTTGCAGGCTGCCTAGGGGCACTGTATGAACAGGATGTTGAACTGGGAGACGGGTCTTTCCTCTGATCAATCAGGGCTCTTCTTGTGTTCCAGCTTTGGGAGTCAGGGCTTCCTTTCATCATGGCCAACTGCAGAAGCTTCTTCTTGTTCTTGCAATACCTTCTTCTTGCCGCCACAAAGAAGGTAGTTGTAGTGTTCCGAGTGATTCCTGGACCCTTTTGCCCCTCCCAGAATCCTTCAAGGGTCATTATGGGGCATTGTTTGTAACATTGCTGCCACCACCACTTTCCCATGCTGGCAAAAAGGGGCTCCCCCCCCCAAGGATAAATCAATGCTCTTTTACATTACCAGTGCAAGTTTATTTGCCATTCCATTTTCATCTCATTTTCTATTTTTCATTCCCCTCTACATTTGCCAGATTCTGCCCAACTGGGGAGGGGCAGGCTCGCATGACGTAAATCTGAGTAAATTTGTGAGGTCCTTCAGAAACAAGATATCTGGGGATGTTTTTTATGGAAGGAAAAAGATCTTTGATTAAATGTAAAATGTTCACTTCTGACCTTCACAGACCGCTCAGAAGGCATGAAAGGACAAGGCAAGCTCCAAATGAACAGCTTCCTAGAATGAAATCTTAAGAGTGGACTCAAGGCTCTTTTTGGCAGGGTCCTTGAGGAATGGAATAGGGATGCGGGTGGCGCTGTGGTCTAAACCACAGAGCCTAGGGCTTGCCAATCAGAAGGTCGCGGTTCGAATCCCCCTGACGGAGTGAGCTCCCGTGCTCAATCCCTGCTCCTGCCAACCTAGCAGTTCGAAAGCACACCAAAGTGCAAGTAGATAAATAGGTACCGCTCCAGTTGGAAGGTAAACGGCATTTCCATGCGCTGCTCTGGTTCGCCAGAAGCGGCTTAGTTGTGCTGGCCACATGACCCGGAAGCTGTACGCTGGCTCCCTCGGCCAATAAAGTGAGATGAGCGCCGCAACCCCAGAGTCAGTCACAACTGGACCTAATGGTCAAGGGTCCCTTTACCTTTACTTTTGAGGAATGGAAGGCTTTAAAGCAGTCAGAGAGAAACCTATGGGGCTCCATGTATCAGATCCTTATCAGGATTAGCCTTGTTGGCCAAATCTGACATGTGGAGGGGGTCAGTTCCTCAGGGGATACAGGCACCAACGTGAGAGAACCCAACCGTTGTGGAAACTAGATAGTGTGGAACCAGAACTTATCTTAGGTTTACAATTCTCTAGCCTGGACTAACATGTCAAAGAGAATCAGTAAAAGTAAAACTACTGTTTGTAATTTCTAGAAGTTTTCAAAGTATCTAATATTTTCTGTTTTATTTGTTACTTGTGAAAAATAATGTAAGGGGGATATTGCTATTAGCTCAATGTCTATACCTGCCAGTGCCTTCATGTATCTAGAGGGTTATTGCATAAAATTTCTACTGCAGCATATTTTAATCCAAATACCAATTTGATTCTTCCAAGGAATAAAGTGCCTTCATGCAGATATTTCTCAGATAGTTAAAAGTGTTAAAATTGTGTTTCATTCTGAACTGCTCTCAATGCGTCAGTGTTTGACTTGAAGGATGTTTAAGATCTGAGGATGAATAACATTTGATAAGGAACAAATTGTAATTGCTTACTTCATTATACAATTTTGCACCAGCTTCCAATTTATTAGGTCTAAACGTTGTTGTCAAGAGCCAGAGAGAGTGAGAACACAAAACTGACACGCAAATATTGTTATCTCAAAGGGGATGAGACTGGTATGTGTCAGATGTAGGATTTGTTATTGTTGAAAAAGTAACAATGCAATTTACAATCTGACTTTTAAAAAGATGGCACTGTGCTCCATCAATATGACATTCAGATCTTATATTGGCGTTTTGTATTATTTACTATGTATGCTATCCGGCTATTGGCTAGAGTTGCTTCTGAATTATTCCAACCTTTGTTGACATTTATGTTTTCTTCAACTCACAGAAGGGTTATGAAAATAGGCATTTCTTCACTGTCAAGTAAACACAGTCTGACTATTTATGCAGAATGATGAGTTGAACAAGTCCCGGGAGGACACAAGTGGAGTTTCATTCCTTTCACAAGCCATCTGCTACCCTTCCTGCAAAAGGAAGGGTTACAAACAGCCTTCATATCATGGCTACTTCAAAAAGAACTAAGACTATCATTATGTAATGAGTAAGTACTGAAAGAAAGGTAATGTTTCACACAATAATTTGGATCACAGTCAGTATGATCTTAGAAAAGAAGTCTATCATTTCATCAGACTTCCTCACATTCATGAAGTTCTGCTTTGGGATTCCCCTCATTCTGTGAGGATTACATGCTCACCAACTTCTAAATAATAGCACACAATCTGCCTTCAGTTGACTTTTTTACACCATTCAAGATTCATCTCAGGCTATGCTAATAACAATACTGCCATGTTTCTCTTTATAGGAACATAGGAAGCTGCTTTATACTGAGTCAGACAATTGGTCCGCCTAGTTCAGTATTGTCTACAATGACTGCTGTGGTTCTCCAGGGTTTCAGATACGAGTTTTTCCCTGGAGTGCTACCTGGAGATGCTGATCTTATGCATAGAAGACAGATGCTTCACCACTGAGCTAGATCTAGGTAACAGCTGGACTTAATGTTTAAAACTAGGCATCAGACACAGCTTCTTCATCCCAGAAGACTAGGAGTAACCTGATACATCTCCATTTACCAAAAAGAGTCTATCCCAGCTTGCCTTCTAAATGCCAATAAAATTCAAGCCTTGGTCCATAATCTGAGGACTGCATCTAGGTTTGACCACTAGTTGCTGCCATTTACCAGTATACCTGGTAAATCTACATTCAGTATACCTGAAGGAGCGTCTCCACCTCCATCGTTCTGCCCGGACACTGAGGTCCAGCGCCGAGAGCCTTCCCTCACTGCGAAGTTACAGGGAACCAGGCAGAGGGCCTTCTTAGTCGTGGCACCCGCCATGTGGAATGCCCTCCCACCAGATGTCAAAGAGAAAAATAACTACCAAACTTTTAGAAGACATCTGAAGGCAGCCCTGTTTAGGGAAGCTTTTAATGTTTAATAGGTGATTGTATTTTAGTGTTTTATTGGAAGCCGCCCAGAGTGGCTGGGGAAGCCCAGCCAGATGAGGGATAAATTTTAAAACCATCAGGGCATAAAATGGTAAATAATAATAATAATAATAATAATAATTTATTATTTATACCCCACCCATCTGGCTGGGTTTCCATTTATATTCCATAATATTCTCTTACAATGCAACCCATCCACGAGGCAAGGTGAGACAACTGCTTCAGGCAGTAGGACCCACAGGGGCAGCAGATCCAAATGTCAATCTTTCCCATCATCCCCTGTTTTTAATGTAGATATTCCCTCACCTCTTTTTCATTGGCAGGGAGGGGAACAGCATATGGGGTCTGGCTCAAGTGCCGAAATGTCTCAGGATGGCTCTGGTGCAACCTATAACCTCCTTATTCAGAAGTAGATGTAAGGTCAGGCATAGGCAAACTCAGCCCTTCAGCTGTTTTGGGACTACAACTCCCATCATCCCTAGCTAACAGGACCAGTGGTCAGGGATGATGGGAGTTGTAGTCCCAAAACGTTTGGAGGGCCGAGTTTGCCTATGCCTGTGTAAGGTCATTGGGGCTTACTCTTAGATAAGTGTGTATAGGATCAAAATCCAAATTATGGGCTTCTGTGTGACTTTTCTTGCCAGTTCTGATACTCGGGCAATTCCTCACATTTCATCTTCTGCACTGATAACTTTTGGCAACAGATTTGTCTTTTGAAGCTGGAGGAACAGTGAACATGCTATTTCACCTTTGTAGAGACCTACATTTTGTTCAATAGATCAAAGTATTGTGATGGGAAATGCATCACTTTACTTAACCATACAATTCCTTCCCTTCTGCCACTCAGTATCTGTTCAGCGTGAGTAAACTGAATCCTACATCAGGGGTAGGAAATGAGGATAGCAGCAGCATGCTCTACTAGCAGGATACTCTCTGCATGCAAACTCATTCAGCGCAGGAAGGTCAGGTGGTACCCAGTGTGGAAAATTTCTTGTCACCCCCCCCCCACACACATTGATATTTCCCCCCCTGCAAAAATGGTTTTACGTTATTTCATATTTTATTACAAAGGAATGTGGATTCTGGGCCTCTGATAACAGGCAGGTGACTGTGGACAGATACTTAAATCTACAGGATGTGTTTTGGCTTTTGTTATTTTATTTATATTTATTGTTTATTTAATAAAATTTATTTTAAAAAACCAGCAAAGTGGTTTACCAAAACACACACACAAAAACCACCACAGCAGTAAAATCAAGAAAAATTAACAATCCTAACTTAAAACATACAAAAGCTAAAATATTAAAATTAAAATTACTT